>NW_006772326.1:1250603-1251453 GCF_000442215.2 Lipotes vexillifer
CCTTTGTGACGTGGCTTCTGGCCAGGTCTGGAGGACGCTTTTAACCCATTACTGGAACTCAGGTGCCTTCACTCGCATAAAGAAATCGTTGCTCGGAAGACACCTTGCCGAGCCGAACCCCTCTCTGGGTGGAAGTCAGGGTTCTCCAGAGCCCCAGGGGGACAAACACAGCTTCGGTGTCTGTTTATGCTCGAAAGGCCCTCGCTGGCTCTGGATCCTACAGTCAGCTTCTATTCTCCCTCCTACTAGGTTTGAGGGGATGGGAGGTGACAGGGCTGTGCCACGCCCCAGCGCTGTTCGGCTTTGTTTGAGCAAGCAGGCAGCACCTCATGCAGGTCGGCTGGGCCTTGCATACTTTTCCTAAGAGGTGCTGCAGATAGAAGAGCCTGTTGACCTTGCACTGTTGGGGAAGGGAGTCGGGGAGTGCACAGGGGGAAGACAAGCCCACCTTGAAAATCACGAAAGCGCAGAAAAGCTGGGGGGAGCTAAGAGGTCAGGGTGCGGGGGCTGGAGGTCAGGGCACAAGGGGCTCAGGATATGTGGTATTTTGGAGGAAATGAGCACATAGCCTGGATGGATCTTTAATATAGTTATGGATTTTAGGGTCTTTAGAGATACTGGCCAGCTGATGCATTTTGGCAGCTATGAGTAACAAACAATTCAGAGCCCATGGCAAACAAATAAGAAACCCGCAATAGCCAATTAGTTCCCCTGTCTCCTTCCTGCTGCATAAAGAAAGGTTTGAATTTCAGTTCAGGTAGAGTTTCTGATCCCAGCTTCCACTTTGATTTTCTCCCACCACCTTAATCTTACATGTTGTTACTGGAAATACTGATGGATGACATTCCTG
>NW_006772326.1:1251494-1264287 GCF_000442215.2 Lipotes vexillifer
GGCTAGCCCGCTCTGTAGGTGGCTGCTCTTCTCCAGGGTGTACCAATGGATGTCTCCAGGATTGGGATCTCTATCCACCAGTGCAACATGCACAGGGTCTGTGGGAAAAGCTTCTAGGCCTCTGGAGTGTAATACCAGAGCCTTGGCACGTTTGTGTGCCCCAGCACTGGGCAGCACTCAAGAGGCTTCCATGGGGTTTTTGCATTTATCAAGGAGCTGGTGTACCTCCTCAGGGTTCTTAGGAGGCACTGGCTCTAGATATTCAGAACATTTGCATTTGTCCATTAATTTTTTAGCAACATGGTGCCAAGGACCATGATATCCCACTGGGCCAGGAGACGAAGAATTACAGCAGCGAGTAAAACAGTGGCACAGAGACCACAGGCCTCTTGTATTTTCCCTCTGGTGGTGCCACTAGTTTCCACTTGCAAGACTATTTGTCTTCTGGGTTAGAACAGTCTGGGAACAACCCATTGACTCAGTGGTTGCAGGTAGAGATCTCCTGTCCTCCTTACTTAATGAAATCCTTTCCTCAAGCCTTTAGCCCAGAGCGTCTCCTTGGTCCGTGACAATAGTCTTGTGACCCAACCCACCCTCCTTAGCCCTCTTGGCCTTGAGGCATGGAGAACACTTATGGACATTAATAGTCAATTAAGGCCTTTATAATTACTAGTCTAATCATCTTGTCGGACCGTATGGCCTTGATCACGCTAGTCTGGGGAGGTTGTTGGATTATTATGGCAGCCGTGATCTTTGGGGTTGGATGCCACAGGCCACACTTGACAGAGGTAATATGCAAAAGCACATGGCAGCACGACAGACGCCCACCAAGTGGTGGTCCTTTCTTAGATGGTGTTACTCACCTGAGTTAGGTGGTTAGTAAGCAAGTTGCAGGTAAAGGGCATTTCCCTTGGTTACTTAACAAGGGCAATCACGCAGTCCTGCCCACTATGCCAGTTGTGTTCCAGTCTCAGACTGTCGATAGTAAGAGAGTAATGCTGTTGGCTGGAAATGCATGGAGCCACTCACCTGGGCCCCAGTGAGCTTCCCACAGACATCTCCCTTTTCCGAACCAACCTTACCACTGGCCAGACCCTTGTGGTTCTTATTATGGTTGCAAGACACCCTCAGCAATAAACACCCAGCAACTTGGAAGAAAAACAGTGTATTACTTACAAGCCCTGGAGCATACCAGGCACACCCCAGGACGCACAGGGGGGTAGAGAGAGAGAGAGAGTGAGCATGGGCCTGGGGTTCTGCTTTTATTGGGGTTGAGGGTGGAACCCTGGGGCTTCATGGGCTCACTCTTTATTGGTGAGTTTAAAACATAAGAGCTGGAATTTAAAGCATGGGAAAAGAGAAAAAGAAAAGGTGGCCCAAGTGGCCAGTTATCTAAATCAACCAAGATCCCTAAAACAAAGCATCTTCCTGATGGGGGCTGAGGAGGTGCATGTGTCCTGACTCCTTATCTTGTCTTTTGGCTGCACTGTGTTTGTTCGAGATAGACTTCCTTCCAGTGCAGTGGATGCCTTGGCAATTGAAGCTTATGTCAAGCACTTGCATTAGAAAAAAAAGAGCCAATTGTCAGGGTATAAACTACAGAGAGGTTGTATATGTTAGCACAGGAGAGAGTCCTAAGAGTTAAGATGAGGTTGCCTGAAGCTTTATTCCCAAGGCCTTTGATCTCACCATGGGACTGCTTTTTACCTTAATGATACTGTATATTGAGCAACCTCTGTAAGTCCGGCACTTGATCCATTATCTCTAGTATGAGGTAGGTAGTCTTATCCCCATTTTACAGATGGTGGAGCTGATGCTCAGAGCAGGTAAGGTAAGTTACAGAGCTAGTACATAGTCAAGCTCAAATTGAAATCCAAGTTTGTTCAAGGCTTCTAAGGCTGTGCTCCCTACTCAGCACTGCACTGCCTCCGCTGTAGACCCTGGCCATGCGGGTAGTGTTCAATTCAATAAGGCAGTTCATTGCTATGCGGATAGTGTTCAGTTCAGTAAGGCTCATGTAAGGTGTTAGTTACATGAGGGGGAAAATGTGGTTATATCATTTCTTATTTATTTCAAATTAATTGTAATTTGCCCTTCCAAAATATATTCTGCTGCGTGACTGCTTTATCTCAGAGAGGGCTAAATAGCATTGTACACCTTGATTTTTTTACACTTCACTGATGGAGAATTTCTCTTTTTTCTCTTAATACTCCAAATAATGTCTAACTACCACAGAAAAAAATAAGCCACTTTCTGGATCCATATGGAAAAAAGGAAGAATAGAGGTGACACTAAAGATGCATTTGATCAAACTATTTCATTTCTGACATTGCTGATCTAGTTAATCTCTCCTCATCTAGAAAGGTGTAGAGCCTGGAGCAGGGGGGTGGAGATGGGATATCCTTACCGATGTCACTAAGTCAGCGAGACTCTGCAGTTGGAGACTGAAGGAGGGGGACAGATTCCAGAGGGCTCTAACCACACCCAGAGCGGGTCTGCAGGGCATATGATGGACATATCCCAAGAAGTGACGGAATCAAGAGGTTTGTTTGTTTGATTGCAATTCATGACAGATTGATAACTGCAAAGGCATTCAAACTTGGTGTTTCGCCCCCCTTCTCTTTAACACTACAGCTTGTAAGGCGAGTCAGGCATCTGGTGTTTGTTAGATGGCTGCGTTGCATCATCCTTTGATTGCTGGGGAACATCTCCCAGCATTGGTACGATTGGAGAGAAGACTATGGGGCACAAAATGGCCTCATCCGGTTTATATCTTCATTACTGCGCTTCTCACATACCTGCTTACATCTGGAAAAAATCTCCAGGTAAACCTCTTGGGCTCTTTTTCTAAAGAGTAACTGTAATTATTAGGGCTATACCCAAATTCAGCTTAAAATAGGTATGTGGCTGAACTTCAGCCGAAATCCTGTGCCTGTCGAAAAGAAATTTTCTTTTTTTTAACATCTAATTACATAGGAGGAGCCTTTCCCCACACATGGCCAGTGGGTTTCCTGGTGCTCTACACCCAAGGCTTCTATTTATGCCCTTAGGGAAAAGGCAAGGAGATTTTAGGGAAAAAACTCAGAGATCTCCTCAAATCTCCCACTGACTTTTTTTCTTAGTACCAAATCCCAGAATTCTAATATGCACTGCAGGTCATGTCAAAATTTTACGAATGTCAAGTCTTCCCCACTAGATACTGTCACAAACTATCTTACCAAGTAACAGCATCACAAAAAAACTTTCTGTTTTACTGTTTACTGCTTGTTCCCCTTGTACAGGATTTATCCACTCAACACACATTGGCTGAGCACTTGCCTGGGTACCAAGCCCTGTGCCAGGCACAGGAAGCCTAAAACTCAGTAAGATTCAATGCTTGCGGTTAGTTGGAAAAACAGACACGCAGCTAATTACACATCATACTGGAATGTTGCATAAGGTTACATGGAAGTGTGAACAAAACCGAGTGAGAACTCGGTTGAGGGAAGAATGAATTGTGCCGAAGGAAAGGGATGAAGCAGAGTGGGTGGTAGTCAAGGAAGGCTTCATTTAGAGATGAAACATAAGCTGAGTGTTGAAAAATATGTGGCATTTCACATAGACGAGAATAAAACAAGGTCATCCAGAGAAACAAGAGGGAATGGAGTAGTGAGTAAGGAACTTAGGAGCGCTGTGACTTTTTCATATATGCTTCTGTTTCCTTTGTTAAGTAGTGGTTTTCCAAGATCGTCCTGTGATACGATACTTTTTCATTTGCCTCCCCTCTCCTTTTAAAAACATTTAGCCTCAGTAAAAATTCATATATACAAATACTATTATGTGATATATATATATGATATGTGATACATTTTTATATATGTATATATCATATATCATGTATCATATATACTTATACATACGTGTATATATATATATATATATATATATAGAGAGAGAGAGAGAGAGAGAGAGAGAGAGAGAGAGAGAGGGAGAACGAGAGAGAGAACCGTAAGGTAGAAGAAGAGGAGGCTTTTAGAAAGAGGTCTCAGTCCTCATTTCTGCCTTCTCCATGCCCAGTGCCTCCAAAGAGAAAGAGCCTCTGCAAAGTCTTTCATATCTGCTTCCACCTCTGTTCTACTCCCTGTGCTCAAGGGCGGGCCATCATGAGCTCATCTGGACCACTGTAGCAGTTGCCAAATTGGCTTCCTGTCTCCAGGCTCCCTCCTTCCTTCCAGCTGCCACAGTGCAGCCAGTGATCTTTTGAAAGTGTAAATCTGGTCATCTGGCTGCATCCACTCTAGGCTGTAGCACGAACACACTGTAACAGAGCCTACAAAGGCCCTTCACAATCTGGCTACAACCTGCCCCTTCCAGACTCATCTCTCCCCTCCCCTCCCTCACCCCTACCCGCAGCCTCTGTAGATAGACTTCTTGCCACCGGGGCAAATACTTTCACCTGAAATATGCTTCTTGCCTTTTCTGAGTGGTAGACTTGAGTCATCCTTCAAATCCAAGCATAGCATCTCTTTTATGAAGTACATTCCCAATTTCTCTCCTCCCCTAGCACAAATGGATTCCCATTATCATTTGTCTGTGCCTTGATTCTCAAGTTCAACACATTGAATAATTGTCTCCCTCACTAGATTTGGAGCTCTACTTGAGGACAGACACTTTGAATAAATAATCTTAGTAGTACGGATGCCTGGAACAAAGACTTAAGAGTTTTTGTTTCACTTAGACTCAGTCTAAGTGAAACAGATGGTGGAGTTCCTTTTCCATTCCCCTTCTCTCTCAGTTTCTTTGCCTTCCCCATGTTTTCTTGTAACACTCCACCTAGATCTGTCCTCTGGGCACTGCACATGTCCCCCCAAGCCTCTTTCATTATGATCCTTTTAGGAGCTTAATTTGATAGATAACAGCTACTGCCTACCCCCTGAGTTTATTAGAGGTGGACTCAATGTTAAAATTCACTGTCTCATCTGATCTTCTGGGTAAGATAGAAGTCACCGACTGGAGGCTGAAATTGTGTTTTCTTTGCCGACACTTTTTTTTTTTTTTTTTGCGGTACGCGGGCCTCTCCCTGTTGTGGCCTCTCCCATTGCGGAGCACAGGCTCCGGATGCTCAGGCTCAGCGGCCATGGCTCACGGGCCTAGCCGCTCCGCGGCATGTGGGATCTTCCCAGACCGGGGCACGAACCCGTGTGCCCCGCATCGGCAGGCGGACTCTCAACCACTGTGCCACCAGGGAAGCCCTACACTGACTTTCAAATTATGTACATCTATCACTATTGTAGTATAGTATGCACATTCTAAAATATATACAAAGGTGGAAAAATTTAAAAGATGAGTTAAAAAATGTTAAACTCAAGTTTAAAAGTAATTTAAATGTTATTTTAAGGGTACCAAAAATATTTTTGCCTTTACTAAAATACTAAAATTTTGGGTAAAATTTTTAGTGAAAGCAGTGTGATTTGAATAAGCCATTTTTCAAAATCTGGATTTAACAGTTTTTGAAACAATGTTTGAAGGTCTGGATCTAAATTCAGTTTATTTTAATACTTGCTTAAGTGGTTGATATAACTGAAAACTACATTCCATGACATCCCAACAGAAAGTTACATCGTGGGCTCACTCATGGGTCATGACACTCATTTTTGTAATCCCAACCACTAGTGTACAAAGGTGTCTGTGGTCTTTTGGTTATTGGATCTTCATATTCCCAGATATCAATAAGGTATTATTGCAAATTATTCATATATTTAAAAAAAACATTCAGCAAATGTGAAAATCCATTGTACGGTATTGAAAAGCAGATTTTAAAATTCTGATCCTGAGTTTTATAGGCATTCAGATGTGAAAGATTTTTTAAGGTAAGACACATACAACTTTTTTGGCAATAAAAATCACACATAAATGGAAACAGTTCCAGATACCCATTTTCATAATGGTCCCTCCAGAACCTGAATTTCTTTTGAAAAGCAGTTATTCATTGTTGAGGTATCACTTTCACCTGAAAGGAATGGGTTGAGTGTATTTTTCAAAGATTATTGTTAGATAGCATACTAACAGGCACTTGTCATCACAGAAAATGTTGGAAAATTTGGAGCTTAAAAAGAAAATGAAACTCATCTTTAAGATTGATAACCCTTCCATGAAATGGCCAGCAAGTATAAAATATATTCATAGCTATTACCTATCTCACTGCAAGGTATTTTAAAGATTGCCCGTATTTCCAGGATTTATTTTTATAAAATTACCACAGCAGTCTTGTTGGTACATAAATAGTGAAGGGGAAAATGTTCAGGTGCAGTGCTCTTTCTGGAGCCTTCTCGTGGAATCCATTCTTTTCCCCAGGACTCTACCAAAGCAGGCATGGCACTGGTGGTCACATATACAGAGTTTGCCGTTACACATTATGTTTATTAAATCAGTTACTTCCATTTTTCCTTTACTGGCTCACAAAAAAAGTAGTTCTTCATTACTGAAACAAAATCTAGCAAATACCATAAGCTGAGATGTGACAGAGACATCTATATTTAATGCACTGCAAAGCAAACTTCTGCAAAAACTAGGTAGTTTGTCCAATGACTCATTTCTTCACATCTTCAGCATGTTTTCTCTGCACCTTCCAATGGCACTTTTCTTTCTGTAAATATATTTTGGTTTGTTACCATCTTCTTTTCATATTACTTTGTATACTTTCATCAGGGCAGGGAAAACAACTGGTGTGTGGCCTTTCATAGTTTACTAAACATAAATCATTACATTTATGGAAGGTTGATAGTGTATTGAGTATTATGTGCTGCTAAACATCGCTGAAAAAAATTGTAAAGTTTGTTTTCCTGTTCTGAGCATTTGGTAACTAAATGTTGAGCTCACAGTTATGGTCTCATGTTATCAGCTGCTAGTAACTCAAGGCACCATATCTACTTTAGAGCAAGTTCACTGTTAATCACAGTGGGTGTAAATTGATATTTCGTGTACTCAGCCTAATCACCTCACATTTTTTGCTGACTTCTTGATGGATCTGATTGTTGCTTATACCTCAGAATGTGGCTGACACAGAGCTCTAATCAGAAGCGGCATTCTCTGTCATTTACTTGTGCTCGTTTGGGCTTTTCATTTTTATTATCTTCAGTCTGCACTTCAGTTGTGGAAATTATCTGAAGGCACTTGTCAGTGCTCTGAGGGTTCATGTCTTTAACTATAGATTATCTGTAAATCTTTTAGTAACACATGCATGTGCCTCTAGTAACACTGGAGGTGAAGACCCCCACGTTTCCCTGACACTGTGTGTGACATGTGATCACTGTTCCTGTGAACCTAGTGAGGGCACAAGCATCCCTATATCAGACACAGGTTGTCCTTACTTTTCGTGGTAATGTGAGACCAGAAAAATTACCACGCAAGCTGGAACCATGCAAATCGATCTTAATAATCAATTAGAAAATTCCAACGAAAATTCCAACTTTTCCACTACTCAAAAAATTTGGTTAAAGTGTTGAAAGGTCTTTTACAGTCTGTTGTAAGTGTAGAGGGAAAGGAAGAAAAGTAGAACAAATACTTATTTAGTATGCTGTAATTGAACACATTACAAATATTGGGAATGAAAGGGTTTTATTTCTTTGTAAAAAATTGAGTAGTTTGGTTAGCACTTGCCTTCTCATTGTTTAACTTAAGACTCAGAGGGCATCCTTTCTGTACCGTGGTGACATGTCTTATGCCATGTATCCATGGTCAGCTGGAGTGCTGGCTAAGGGCTGGCTGTTCTAACATGGCCACTCCTGGGGCAGCTTGGCTCTCCTGCATGCATCTCTCATGTCCCTCCAGTTGGCTGGCCAGGGCATGTTCTCATGGCAGTGACAGGGCTTTAAGAGAGAAAGTAGAAATGTGCAAGTGGTTTTTCAGACCTCTGCTTGTGTCATTTGTTACTGTCCCTTTGGCAAAAGCACATTACATGACCATAGCTAAAACCGGTGTGGGCAGGCCTTACCAAAAGGGATGGGTATAAGAAAACGTGAAAAACTGCAGCCATAATGGAGTCAGTCAGGTCCAATAGAAGATAACAGTAGGTCTTGGCCATGCTGTTTCCTGGCCATCATCTTAAGAAAGTTCCTTAACACCCCTGAACCTCAATTACAGGCATACTTCATTCTACCTTGCTTTGCTTTATCACACTGTGCAGATACTGCGTTTTTTACAAACTGAAGGTTGTGGCAACGCTGTGTCCAGCAAGTCTGTGGGCACCATTTGCTCACTTTGTGTGAATGTGTCACATTTTGGTAATTCTCACAGCATTTCAAACCCTCCACCAGAAGAAATATCATGACTCACTGAAGGCTCAGATGCTGGTTCGTGTTTTTTAGCAATAAGGTATTTTTAAATTAAGGTATGTACATTGGTTTTTTAGACATAATGCTATTGCACACTTAATAGACTACAGTGTAGTATAAACATAAGTTTTATATGCACTGGGAAACCAAAAAATTCATGAGATTTGCTTTATTGCCATATTCATTTTATTGTGATAGTCTGGAACCAAACTCACAATATCTCCAAGGTATGTCTGTACTGTGTTGTGATTTAGCCTATATATGATATATTTTTTTAAAAAAATACATATTTTAAAATTATTTATTTTTGGCTGCGTTGGGTCTTCGTTGCTGCACGCGGCTTTCTTTAGTTGCGTTGAGCAGGGGCTGCTCTTCCTTGCAGTGCATGGGCTTCTCATTGCAGTGGCTGCTCTTGTTGCGGAGCACGGGCTCTAGGCGCGTGGGCTTCAGTAGTTGTGGCACACAGGCTCAGCAGTTGTGGCTCTCAGGCTCTAGAGCACAGGCTCAGTAGTTGTGGCTCACGGGCTTAGTTGCTCCACGGCATGTGGGATCTTCCCAGACCAGGGCTTGAACCTGTGTCCCCTGCATTGGCAGGCGGGTTCTTAACCACTGCGCCACCAGGGAAGCCCTAAAATATTTTTTAAATTAAGGAAATATAGGCACAAATTTAAAAAGTGAAACAGTGCTAAAAGACACAGCTAAAGGAGCCCTTGGCCCTTCCTTGCATTCAACCCCGTTGCCCAGACACAGTCACTTTTAATCCTGCTCGCTGTTTCTTTTTCTTTGCCTTAGTTTTTTCTCTCTCCCAAACTATCACAGCCAAAACATCTATGCCCACAAACATCCTTTTCCTTTTCCCAGTTTGCTGTTTTGTCTGACATTGTATCAATGTTTTGAAATATTCCATGTTGCCATCTATTAATTAATTATAGGCATCATCTATTGATTTATTATTTTAACTCTCTTACCTCCCACTTTTCTCTCCCCCCATCCATCCAACATAGTTTTATCACGATTTTTGGTTATAGCTCCATTTAGGGTCTTCATTATTATAATAATAAAAAGAATTTTTTAGTGTTGAGCCAAGTAGTGTATAATATTATCACATTTCTTTTTCTGTATGACTTCTGGTCTTCCTTGGAGTTAATCATTGTCTCATGTGTTCACCTGTTCATTTATTTACTTTTTTCATTGAGTCTCTAGTTAAGCCTTCCTACATCTTCCAACTGTTTTGTAAAATAATGTTTCTCTTTCTCAAGTATGTCAGATAATATATGTTACATTTTATTACTAGAAATACCCATACCAGAGTATGTCATACGCGCGAGCATTCACACGCACACACACACACGCATGAACACGTGCCTGTATAATTCCCTGTTCCAGTTTGGACTGCTCGCTCTCCAGATCTTCTGCACTGCTGATGCCCTGGATCCTCACTCTGTCATAATCCTGAGGATTCCTGTCACCCTTTTCTTGTGCCTCTTCCTTTGTCACTGGATCCCTTCATTTATGTCCTCATTTCGGTAGAGCAGATCTTCTCTGGTTTCCTATGAGAAGGTGCCCTCAAGGTTAAACTTTTGAGACATGATATGTTTTGAAAATAACTCTCTTCTGCTCTCACAATTTATTAGTATTTTGGCAGAGTCTAGACTTCCAGGGTGAAAATCACTTTCCCTTCAAATTTGGCGGCATTGCTCTATTGACTTCTGTTTTCCAAGGTTGCTGTTGAGATATCCCACAGTGATTCTAATACTTTGGTTGCGAGCTTTGCCACTAGAGTTTGAAAAAGATCAAACGCCCCAGGGAGGGTCTTCTCCCATTTGTCTTGCTGGGCACTTGGGGGGTCTTTTCTGTCTAGAAGTGTGGGCCCTTCCACTCTAAGAGATTTCCTCATCATTCCTTTGCTTGTATCCTTTGTTTTGTCTGTTCTTTTTTTTTTTGTAACTTCTATTAGATGTTGCACTTCTTGGATTGATTTAATTTATTTTTCTTCTCCTTTCCATCACTTTTGTTCTCCTTTCTAGGAAATTTTATTACATTTCTTTACAACCACTTTACTAAAATTTTTTTTACTTTTCATATATATCTGTATATCTATATCTATATCTGTATCTATATATTTCATTTCCAAGAGCTCTTATTCTCTGGTTGCTCTGTTTTTATAGCATCCTCTTCTTGTTAAAAAAGCAATATCTTCTCATTTCTCTAAGAAAATCAATGATAATTTTAAAATATTTTACTTCTCCTCTCTGTATGTATTTCTTACACTGCCATTTCTCTGACCACAGGTTCTGGGAAAGGCTCTCAGCTCCTAAGGACTAGTGTGATTACACTGGGTTCATCCAGATAATCCAGGATAATCTCTCCATCTCAAGGTCCTTAACCCTAATCACACCTTCAAAACCCTTTTTGCCATGTAAGGTAGTATATTCACAGGTCCTGGAAATTAGCACGTGGACATATTTGGGGAGGGGCTATTATTTTGTCTACCACAATGTGCAAGAACTTCTCTAGGGCATATCCTTAGGAATGAAATTGCTGCGTCATAGTGTACGTGCATTTTCAATTTTACAAGAAAATGACAAAATAGTTTTCCAAAATAGTTGTGCCAATTTATACTTCCACTGGCAAATATATAGAAATTCCCGTGTCCTTTTCAATGCTTTGTGTGACTGAACTTCTTCCTTTTTGCCAATCTAGTGTGTGTAAATCATCACAGGTTTAATTTGAAGTTTCCTCATTGCTGATGATGCAGAGCATTGTTTCCTATGTGGTGGCCATGGTGGGTTCCTTTTGCTGGGAAAAATGTTATCCATGAGTTTTGGCCATTTTTCCCTTGGCTGTCTTTTAAAAAAAATTACTTGTAGTTATTTTTCCGCATTTTGAATATTAGTCTTCTTTCTCTTATACGTGTGGCAGTCTTTCTCCCAGTTTGTGGCCGATCTTTCCACTTTCTTCATGGTGTTTTTTTATAATTTGTCTCTGGTGGACAATTATAAATTTGAATGTAGTCAGATTTATCAGTCGTTTCCTCAGTTAGCCACCCAGGTTCTTGGACTCTTTAATTAGCAGAAATTGATAAGAGTCCAGATGAGAAATTCAGGTAAGGCACGAGGGAGTGAAAACAAGTAACAGGTTCCCTTGCTCCCTCTGCGAGGGGGGCAGGCTGGTCCCTTAAATGGGGTGAGGGTTGGGGACGCATTGTGGGTTGGGCCAGAGGAGGGGTAGCTTAGGTGCTCCGCCCACCCCATTTCTGGTACTGCAGGGATCATGCGCAGTACCCTGCTTTTGCTCCTGGCTCCTCAGAAGTAGCAGTTGGGTTTTGGACTTTTTGTATCTTGTTGTTCATAATTTGTCCCAACTGCAGTGTGGGCAGTTATTTTTAGCTCCTTATAGTTTCTTTGTATTCTCATGTATTCTGAGGCTGAGAGGAGACATCGTTCAGGTGTGAGCACTGCAGTAAAGGGTCCAAGGTCCTAGCCTACCTCACTTCCATGGTTACCACTTTTGTTTTTTTCTTACTTTACTGTATTGGTAAGAATGCCTAGTATATACTTGAACTTCATAGTGTCAGAGAAATCTTTGTCTTGGTCCTGACTTAAAAGAAAATGATTCTTACTTCTCACCTCTAAGAATGCTGTTGTTGTATTTTTGGTGATTATCTTTATCAAGTTAAGCATATCCCTTTCTATTCTGTTTGTTACCAGTTTTTATCATGAATTGGTGTTGAAATTTATTCAGTGCTTTGTCTGCATCTATTAAAATTATGGTATTGTTTTTTATATACACTATTTTGGCAATTTACATGTATAGGTTTTCCAGTGTTAAACTATTCTTTTGTTTCTAAGATAAACTCAACTTGGCAGAATTGGTTCCTCAGTATTTTGGGTAAGATTTTGGCCTCTGGGTTCATGAGTGAGAGTACCCTGTAATTTTTCCTTTTTATTCTGTCCTTAGCTGGTTTGGGCATTATAATATATGGATCTATACAGTTAGTTAGGGTATTTTCCCTTCTTTTCAATTTTCCAGAAGAGTTTGTATTAGATTGGAATGATTTGTTCTTTGATAGTTTGGCAGAGTTCACCTGTAATAACATTTGGGCCTAATGTTTTCTTTGTAGAATTATTTTCACTACTGATTTTATTTCTTCAGTGGTTACAACACTCTTCAGACTTTCTGCTTCTTCTTGATTTCATTTTTATTAAGCTTAATTTTTCTAAGAATTTGTTCATTGTGACTATGTTTTAAAATGTATAGCTATCAAGTTGTTCATAATATTCACTAACACTTTTTAGTGTCTGCCATGTCTGTATTTGAGTACTCCTTTTAACTCCTATTACATTTTAATTGTGCCTTCTTTTTTTCTTGACTAAGATAACCAAAGGTTTGTCTATTTTATTTTATTTTTTGAAACAACCAAATTTTGGTTTTGGTGATCCTCTGTATTGTATCTTTTTTTTCTATTTACTACATTCCTG
>NW_006772326.1:1264297-1312958 GCF_000442215.2 Lipotes vexillifer
ATTCCTGCTCTTATTTTGTATTATCTCTTTCATTCTACTTTATATGGGTGCTTTTTCCTAACTTCTTCAATTGGATGCTTAACTTATTAATTTTCTTTCTTCTTTTCTACTATAAGAGTTTAACACTATAACTTTCCCTCAAAATAGTATTTTATTTGAATCCTACAAGTTTTTTTAATATGTAATAAGTTCATTATCACTCACTTCTGTTTTTAAAAATTTCTATTACGTTTGCCTCTTGATTTATGAATTATTTAGGAGTGTAATTTGTCATTTATATTTTTATTATTGATTTTTATTTTAATTATATTGTGGTCAGAAAACAAAGCCTGTATGATAGCTATTCTTTAAAATTTGCTGAGGTGTGTCTTATAGCCTACAGTGTGGCCAATTTTTATAAATGTTCCCTGTGTGCTTGAGAAAAGCATGTGCATTCTAATTGTTAGTTCTGTTGTGTGATAGTTATTAATTGCATCATTCAATTCTTCTATATCTTCACTAATTTTTTTTTGTCTGCTTGACCTACAGTAATTGACAAAGATAGTTTGAAATCTCCCAGTACAATTGCAGATTTGACAGTATTCCCTCTACTTCTATCTTTTTGAATTTTGTATATTTTGGTAATTTTTGGTGATGCAAGTTTAGAATAATTATTTCTGCCAGGTGAATTAAATGTTATCAATATGTAGTGATCCTCTTTGTCCCAAACAGTGGTTTTGATTAGCATCTATTTTGTTTGGTAAAGAAATAGCATCTTGAGCTTTTATTGTTTGGTATGTATATTTTTGAATGTGCTTTTTTACATTCAACCTTGTCGTTACCTTATATTTCAGTGGTTATTTTTCAGATAATATATAATGGAATTTTTCTTTTTTAAAATAACACTCATAATCTCTTTGAACTGGTGAGTTTATATATATATATGCACACAAAGATTAAAATTATTGCTATATTTGGATTTGTTTATGCCATCTTTCTTTTTTCTTTAACATCTTTATTGGAGTATAATTGCTTTACAATGGTGTGTTAGTTTCTGCTTTATAACAAAGTGAATCAGCTATACATATGCATATATCCCCACATTTCCTCCCTCTTGTGTTTCCCTCCCACCCTCCCTATCCCACCCCTCTAGGTGGTCACAAAGCACCGAGCTGATCTCCTTGTGCTATGCAACTGCTTCCCACTAGCTAGCTATTTTACATTTGGTAGTATATATAAGTACATATAAGTACATGCCACTCTCTCACTTCGTCCCAGCTTACCCTTCCCCCTCCCCGTGTCCTCAAGTCCATTCTCTACATCTGCATCTTTATTCCTGTCCTGCCCCTAGGTTCTTCATAACAATTTTTTTTTTTAGATTCCATATATATGTGTTAGCATATGGTATTTGCTTTTCTCTTTCTGACTTACTTCACTCTGGATGACAGACTCTAGGTCCATCCACCTCACTACAAGTAACTCAGTTTCATTTCTTTCTATGGCTGAGTAATATTCCATTGTATATATGTGCCACTTCTTCTTTATCCATTCATCTGTCAGTGGACACTTAGGTTGCTTCCATGTCCTGGCTATTGCAAATAGAGCTGCAGTGAACATTGTGGTACATGACTCTTTTTGAATTATGGTTTTCTCAGGGTATCTGCCCAGTAGTGGGATTGCTGGGTCGTATGGTAGTTCTATTTTTAGTTTTTTAAGGAACCTCCATACTGTTCTCCATAGTGGCTGTATCAGTTCACATTCCCACCAACAGTGCAAGAGTGTTCCCTTTTCTCCACACCCTCTCCAGCACTTATTGTTTGTGGATTTTTTGATGATATGCCATCTTTCTTTATGCTTTCTATTTTTCCTGCTTATTCTATGCTTTTATTTTTCTCTTTAAATTGATTTTTGTTTTTTTCACCTCCTTTTTCTATTCGTTTGGAAGTCATAGCCTCTCTTTTAAAAATGTTACCCTTGAAATTTAACATGCATGGTTAACAGCATCTAAGTGTTTCAGTATCTGAATAACTCAACTTTAGTTAACTTTGACATTGATCATTCACCTCCCAAGTTAGATATTATTGATACATAATTTTAGTTCTGTCACTTTGTTCATCTCACAAAGTAAATATTATTATTATTTATACTGACTCACTGATTGTACCTGGAGATAATGATGGCTTGCCTACATGTTTACTGATTTCTTTGTTCACAGCTCACTCTTGCTTCCTCAACCCTTCTTCCAAGGTTATTTTTCTTATTCCTGAAGTTCATCCTTTAGAAGTGTCTTTGGTCAGCCTCTTTTGAAGGTAAATCCTATATCTTTTTTTTTGTTTATCTGAACAAAAACTTTTATTCTCATTCTCAAAAGTTTTTTCTCTTGACACACAATTTTAAAATTTAACAGTTATTTTCTCTCAGCACTCTGAACATATTATTTACCCTTTTCTAGTCCTAATTCTTAATCTCTTGTAGATGGACTCTCTTCTCTCTGAGTGCTTTTTTTTCCCTTTTTCTTTTATTTTAAATTGAAGTATAGTTGATTTATAGTGTTGTGTTAGTTTCTGTTATACAGCAAAGTGATTCAGTTATACATATGTATATATTCTTTTTCATATTCTTTTCCATTTTATCACAGGATATTGAATACAGTTCCCTGTGCTATACAGTAGGAGTTTGTTGTTTATCCATTCTATATGTAATAGTTTGCATCTTCTAACCCCAAACTCCCAATCCATCCCTCCCCCACCCCCTCCCCCTTGGCAACCACAAGTCTGTTCTCTATGTCTGTGAGTCTATTTCCGTTTTCTACATATGTTCATTTGTGTCATATTTTAGCCACCCCCTCCCCTTGGCAACCACAAGTCTGTTCTCTATGTCTGTGAGTCTATTTCCGTTTTCTACATATGTTCATTTGTGTCATATTTTAGATTCCACATATAAGTGATATCCTATGGTATTTGTCTTTCTCATGCTGACTGACTTCACTTAGTATGATAATCTCTAAGTCTTATGGGTGCTTTTAATATTGTCTCTTTTTTCCTCAGAATTCTTCAATTCCACTACATTTTTTTTTCAAATCTTGCTTATACACTATTTTTCTTATATTTGTGGATTTATCTCTTCCATCAATTCTGGAACATTCTCAGCCTTTATCTCTTCAGATGTTCCCTCTCTTCTCATTTTCTCTGTTCCTTTTTAACCTCGGATTCCAATTATACCTATATAAGTATTTCTGACTCTCTATATTTCTTAATTACCTTTTTATATTTTCTAATTCCTTGCCTCTTTATGCTGCATTATAGGTAATATCTTCAGCTTTATCTTTCTCTAATTCTTTCCTTAGTTGAGTCTCATCTGTTGGTAAACTCATTCACTTAGCTTAAAATGTCATTGATTATATATTTCACTTCTAGGAGTTCTTTTGCTCACTCTTCAAACATGGTTAGCAATATTTGGTAGTCTCCTGTTCTTAGCTTCTTTCAAAAAAATTCAGTCTTTTAAATTTTGTCTACTTGGTTATTTCCTATTCTATATCTGATAATTCCAAAATCTGAGATTTTTAGGGTCTGAGTTTATTGCTTCAGTAATCTCTTATAAGTGGCTTCTTTCCATTTTTGTTTGGTTAATTTTGGATTGTGCATTCATACTTTATAGAACTTAACCTTTGGGAGTTGTAGGATGCTTTCCTCCAGAGAGAATTTACATGTACTCAGTTGGAGCCATGTATGTACTTTCCCCAGTCCTGCATCAGCTGAGAGCTTCACGTTCACCTCCCTCATCTTCACATGGGACCATCATGAGCCTCCCAGCCCCAGTTCAGGTGTTGACACTTTTGCTCCCATGATCCCAGGCAGGCAACTCAGGAACTTACTGGAATTTACTTACTGTCATGGTTCTGTACTCAGATTTCAGCTAGCTTTTATATTTCCCCCCAGAGAAAGGTGTAGTGAAGGAAGCTGGAGATTTGTCTTACTTTTTAGTAATCCCAAAATGCATTAAAATGATCTTTGCTGTAGTTTATCCAGGCTGTAATTGCATTTTGGCAGGAGGGAACTTTATTGTATAATCAAATCTGCCATACCGCTCGAAGCAGAAGTCTCCTCCTACCTAGCCTTTTAACCAATTTCCCTGTCACCCCATTCTCCTCTGTGAGTAAGAATGATCCCATCTGGAGTACCTGGAGCTTTCAATTCCTGCGTCTTTTCTTTTAGGACAACTTTAATCAATATCTCCTTCTGAGGGTCTTTAGGTTTGATTTACCTCCACTCTGCTGTGTCATTTAACTTTTCTCCATCTACTTTCAGTCTTCATGTATTGTAGTTTGTAGTTGCATATGTCTTCTAGTTTAATCAAAGATGGAATCTCTGTTTTCCTGTTTCTTGTTCTCCTTTTCCTTTTAGGGTAATTTTTAAGATGAAGAAGAGATGGAAAGTTCATTATTCTGCCGTCTTCAAGACTCTGCTTTAACTTAGAAGTCCCTCAAAACTGATTGCTCACATAGCTTGGAAGAATTATTGTAGCTTCCACATAGTTCCTATTTCCAAAGAGGAGTGTCTTCAGCTTTGGGATCCTTTCCAGTAAGAGGTGGATAGCTGGTCAAATAAGAAGAGACGCTTTGGGTTTCATAGATGAGATTTTAGACATTTGGATTGACAGTCAAAACCAGACACCTCTAAATGACCCATGGAGATAGTGCCTTCAGAAAGGAAGCCAGAGTAAACATCTGTCCTTCATGGAATTATTCTATAATTACTGTCTTCTCAACCTTTGGGGTTTTTTGTTTTGTTTTGTTTTTTGTTTTAATCTCTAAAGAGACCTGTGGATAAAGACTTTTCACATTTGCCTTGAATGAATATTGATGCCTTCTATAAGTTCCTGTCTTTCTGGGATTTGTGCCATTTCTCCTTGTCTCGTCCTTGAATTTGACTTTGCTTCTTCATGTTAATGCTTCTCCCCATGCCCAAAAGATTGGGTCCTCAGTGTTGTTTCATTTGCCTATTCCTAAGTGCTGCTACTCTCAACAGTTATTTAAGAAATGTTTCGGGAACTTGAAAGAAGATAATCTTAATTTCCTTTAAACACGAAGTCCATCATTAAAAAATTAAATTTTAAGGAGTATTCCCTGTTTTGGCTCCTCAGATCACCAGCCTAAGAAATGACAAACTATACAAGCATTGTTATATTTATATAAGTATGGGAAACTTGGGCTTCCCACTAATAAAAATATTTTTGTAGATGTGACTTAATTTGAGTTCTTACAATTCTGAGGGAAAATTGCCAGCTTTATTTGAGGTAGGTTAGGAGGAGTTTTATAGTGAAATATTTCAAAGTGGTGGTGAAAAGAAAATCCACCTAATTCAAAACAACAAAAATGTCAGCCGTAAAGATGTACAACATTTTTAGGAAACCTAGTCCATCCTGAGCAAATGTTTTTATACCAAATAACAATCCTTCCATAATCACCGTTATTGAGAGACATCCCAGGGTTGCCAGATGGAAATATGTTAAATATGTTCTGAAATCCAATCTAACAGAATCCCAATGTTCGAGCTCTTTCATAGGAAGGCATTCAAAGGCAATGCAATTTTCATAAAATATGTCCGTCTAGGTAATCATGAATGCTGAATATTGTCAGGGTTTCTCAGGAATTCTCAGGCTTGTGGAAAAGCTTTACAACTGGACTTTTAACCACCAAGAAGAAATAACAATAATAACTTGAAACAAAATAAACGGTGCCGGAAAAATACTATAACTCCCACCCCAAAAGGCAGCAATAGGAATTTAGTGCTACTTGTAATATGACACAGGGATGTGAAAGGGAACACAAACACTAGGCTTGGGTCTGACTGCTGGGGTGTGGCAGACAAGTGTAGTATATAAAGCAAGCCCGGCTTTCCGGAGATGATCCACCCAGGTGATCCTCCAGTTCTCCCAGTAGTTACCTGTAGGTGTTTAAATGGCAGGAATGTATAAGTGGCTCGGTAATGAACTCATCACTGCATGTGCTGCTGGTTATTAGAAGGACTTCGTATTAACTCTGGGTGTCTACCTCCTTGAAAGCGTAAGAAGAAAAGAACCGGGCTGGGAGAAGGTCATACCTGTGGGCACAGCTCTGTCTGGAAAGTCTCTCTGGCTTGGAGATCCCTGAAAGAGTGGACATAGGAAGAGAATTGGATCTGGGGTCTAATGGTTTCATGCAACAGACCTTTTTACATTTTGCTTCCAAACAAAGTCTCCTATAACAGAACAGGGACTATATCCCAACATAATTTTTTTGCCAAGTTGAATCTGTCGAAAAATGACTCAGTGATGAGGAGAGTGGGGTTTTCTGGCTTTTCCTCATGCATCTGAGTCTTTTTATTCTGATATGTTAATCCTTCAAGTCATTTGATCTGCCCCAGGCAGTATAAACAACATTTACAGCGAGTCTTGCACTCCATCCGTCATGTGCAAACGGCCCGCTTTTCCCATTGCCACATGAAAGTGAAAGAGTCAAATGGGGCCATTCAGACTTTCCTGCTCAGAGACAATTCGACAGTGTCAGCTTCACCCTTTGGCGTCACCATTTCTCCAGGAGCTAGAACCTGATGGGGGAGGAATGGATGGTTGTTTCAGCATTTCTCACACAGCAACAAGGAGCAGATTTGGGGTCATGCTTGAGCCCAGTGGGAGCTACAGTAATGGTAAAGTGCCTGATTCTGTATGTTAACAGAGAATTTGTGGCTGAGGGCGGGGGTACTTTGAGCCAGAACTTCACTCTCCATTGTACTTGGTGTGAAATTGTCCTTTAAAAGCCTTTATTCCACAAATATTTCTTAAATAGTTCCTTGGTGCAAGGTCATTTCCACTCTGTGTATGTATAACATGTTTTAATCCTAATCGTCAGTGTGGACCATCAGCTTGCATCAGTTGCCTAAAAGGGCTTTCAATTTTAGGAAAGTGGTGAGGGACTCACCAGAAACACCTAAAGGCAGACAGTGCACCGGAGGGTGTGGGGAGATCTGCAGTGAAGGTCTTTGAGTGTTGTCACATTACATAACGAGCCAAAGTGGAGAACGGGAAGAGAAGTTGTTTGTAATTCCTCACCAAAACCCAACACCACAAGAAGCCAAGGTATCAGGTCCTTTCTCAGTCGCTATCTTAAAAATCAGATGCCAGTAGCACAGGGAGATCAGCTTGGTGCTTTGTGACCACCTAGAGGGGTGGGATAGGGAGGGTGGGAGGGAGACACAAGAAGGAGGAGATATGGGGATATATGTATACGTATAGCTGAATCACTTTGTTATACAGCAGAAAGTAACACACCGTTGTGGAGCAATTATACTCCAATAAAGGTGTTGAAAAAAAGAGATATGGGATATGTATACGTATAGCTGAATCACTTTGTTATACAGCAGAAAGTAACACACCGTTGTGGAGCAATTATACTCCAATAAAGGTGTTGAAAAAAAAAATTAGATGCCAGAACTTTCCTGTGTTGCGGGTGGCAGTGTGAGTCGGTACGGCCACCTTGGGAAACTGTTTAGCAGTATCTACAAGAGCTGAACACAGGCATACCCTATGGCCCAGGTATTGTACTCTTAGTTGTACCCCCAGCAGAAGTGTTCACCAAAAGCCTAGCATGTTCCTAGCAGCCTGAGTGGAATGATTTAAAAAAAGAGAAACTGGAGCATATTCATCCACTGAAACATTAGACAGTACTGATCATGAAGAAACTGTAACTGCACACGGCCACACACATGAACCTTACAAAGACAGTATTCAGAGAAACAAACCAGACACCAGCGTTCGTACTACACAATTCCATTTATATAAAGTTCAGAAATGGGCCAAGTAATCTCCGTGCTAGAAATCACGTAAGAGGTTCCCTTTGGCAGGGGGGCGTGGCAATGGTTAGTGAGCAGATGGGAGGGGTCACAAGGGAGCTTGTGTGGGTGCAGATAATGTTCTGTTTCTCGATTACATGCTGCATGCATGGTTGTGCCCAGTCTGAAAATTCTTTGAACCAGTCACTTGTGAATCATTAGCTTTTCTATATGTGTGTGTTACACGTCAATAAAAAGTTTACTCTCAAATATAGGTGCCCCTCCCCCCATTTTTTTAAAATCTAGAGAAATTAATTTTCTCCAGTTACCAAATGCAATTCAGAAATCAGCAATTTCTTTTCTGGCTCCATGAGTTCCAATCCACTCTTCATCATTCCCACCCCAGATCCCGTGCTATACATCCTAGATTTTTCCAGCAAGTGTGAGCGTGAAGGCACATACATTTGCACACGTGCATGGACACACCTTCCCTTTTGCTTTCTCTTCCAAATGTGAGTTTAGGTCTATGTAATATACATTTCTGGTGCATAAGGCACTCTGCTGGGGACTTAAACCCTATCCTATAAGGCTGTCATAATTGTCTCCACTTCACAGATGAAGAAACTGAGGTCCAGAGAGATTATGTAACTTGCCCCAAGTCACAGAGCTAACCAGGTCTCACTGATTCCAGACCCCTTGCTCTTTCCTCTGTACTATAAAGCCTCTTTCTCCTTAAGCAAAAAGATAGCAACTTGAGAGCTATTGATACATCACATTAAGGGAGAAATTATATAGCCCATCTGCCTCTGTTTACAGATGAGAAAACAGAGGGAAAAATGACTGGTCCAAGGTCCCATGCTCGTGGCCACCATTTCATGTATTAACTATTCACTGTAGGAAACATTAAGGAAAAAAAATACACAAGTAAGAACAAAGTCGAAAGAAGTGCAGAAGAATAGACCCAGCATGTTGCTTTGGTACTACTCATTACAATTTTGCAGTCTAACCCGAATTTCTTCTGTTTAGCCTTGAGGATGAACCACAACTAAGCTTTTTTAAAAATTTTAATTTAATTTTTATTTAAATATAGTTGATTTGCAGTGTTGTGTTAGTATCAGATGTACAGCAAAGTGATTCAGTTTATATATATATATTCTTTTTCAGATTCTTTTCCCTTAGAGGTTATTACAAAATATTGAGTATAATTCCCTGTGCTATACAGTAGGTCCTTGTTGGTTGTCTATTTTATATATAGTAATGAATATATGTTAATCCTAAACTCCTAATTTATCCCTCCCCCCTTTCCCTTTTGGTAACCATAAGTTTGTTTTCTATGTGGGTCTATTTGCGTTTTGTATATAAGTT
Source organism: Lipotes vexillifer (assembly GCF_000442215.2). Classification (NCBI taxonomy): domain Eukaryota; kingdom Metazoa; phylum Chordata; class Mammalia; order Artiodactyla; family Lipotidae; genus Lipotes; species Lipotes vexillifer. The sequence goes on from NW_006772326.1 coordinate 1,273,450, forward strand.
CATTTGTATAATTTTTGTTTTTTAGATTCCACATATAAATGATGTCATACGATATTTGTCACTCTCTGGCTTACTTCACTTAATATGATAATCTCCAGGTCTGCCCTTGTTGCCGCAAATGGCATTATTTCATTCTTTTTTATGTCTGAGTATTGTGTTTATGTATACATTGTATATACGTACCACATCTTCTTTATCCATTCATCTGTCAGTGGACATTTAGGTTGCTTCCGTGCCTTGGCTATTGTGAATAGTGCTGCTATGAACACTGGGGTGCATGTATCTTTTTGAACTGAACTTTTCTTATACCCAGGTGAGATGGTTCTGCTTTGGGATTTAGAAAATCCCTCACATGTCACAAATAACTATGCCCTTTGATCTCTTGGAAGTGCTTTGGTATATAGAAAGAGATAGGGAAAAATTGATAGACATAGATAGATATAGATATATAATTCAGCCACAAGAAAGAAGAAAATCCTGCCATTGTGGCAACATGGATGTTCCTTAAGAAGTTGTGCCAAATGAGATGTTAGACAGAGAAAGAAAACTACTCATCTCCTCCTCTGCCCCCCTCCCTTCTCTTTTTCTTCTCCTTGTACTCCATTTCTTCCTCCCCTCCCCCTTTCCCTCCCCCTCCCCCTTCATTTTAGTGAGGAAAGACTTCTCTGGGTAACCGTAATACTGTGTCCTTCACTTTTCTCACCTCCCTCTTCGTCAATGCTGATTTTGCTCCAACCGGAAGTGTCACAAATTTTTTTGAATCCAACTTTCTGCCAGAATTCTTTAAACAGATCAACCCCTTTCATTCTCTAACATCTTAAAACTCATTTGCACAAAAGAGACTTAGAAGGTCTTAGAGTATAGTTGTCTGGTGGTTCCTCACAACCAACAGAGATTGTTATTCCAGTTGATAACATTTTAAGTCCAGTAACGATGGAAGTTCTCCCTTTCATATAAATATAGGGATAAATAAAAATATGGAAGTACTATTATTGCCATTTCTACTGGATTTTTAGATAAGACTCTTATCTCAGTATTTTACTCTTAATTAATTTTCTATGTACTTGGCTTGCACAGCAGATGGAGAGGAACTGGGTTTCCTACACAGCACTAAGACAAGCTACCTCTCATTTGTTGCCGTCTTACTGACCCCACAGTTCCACAAATTACTCTGTGTTGGGCAAGATGGTTGCCAAGATAGGCAGTCTAGACTATAATTAAAACTAAGATCTTTCTTCACTCTATAAATTTAACAGTTTATTTCTTAAAGCCATCCTGTTTCTCCTTATTATGGCTCTAGAAAAAATAAACCACAAGTGACACATTTTTCATTGTGGGTTCCTTAGACACTGTGGCCATCCTTAGTTGGGGTGTTAGGGTTTACAATGGCTCCAGGTCCAGGTTGTGTGATGGTGGTAGGTATCAGCAAGTTTTCATGGCCATAACCCCAGCTGAGGATAATAAAAATATATTTGACCAGAAGTGAAATGTCTTAGAAATTGCCAGGACCAAACTACCAGAGTTCCCAGGGCAGCTGCATGACATCCATCAGGCCCGTTCTTATTTATAATTCGTTGGAATAATCTAGAATTTCAAAAGTACTGGGTGCTTTCTCAACAACTTAACTCCACCATGCATTAGAAGTAACCTATGATGGGTTCCATAATGAAGACTTTAAAGTGCCTCTAAGGAAGTGTGGAGTCTAGCAAGGTCAGGGTTGCAAAATCCTCCAGAGTGTTTTAGTTACATTTTTAAGCACTTACCACAGACATGTAGTTAGACATATAGATAATGTTTCTCTCATGGGTTTGCAAATCTCTGTTGTTCACTGTTGTATTATGAAGCCAGAGTCCTTAGAAGATATTTAGAGAATAAAAGGTCTGGGGCTGGCCCACAGTGTAATCTTCCTCCCAGTTCTGCCCTTAAGATCGCTTAGTAATTGTAGTCTGTAACTCCTTTTCCTTTGGAAAATGATCACATTTTGTTGTCTTGGGAGGAGTGGCAAAGATTCTGTCACATACTTATTTAACAGAACCTGAGGCCCAGAGATTCTGAGGCTGTGTGAGTTTTAATTTTGCAGAGCATGTCTTGTAACTTAAGACACTTGACTCTCTGCAAGTCTGGGAATGGCCCCATCTCCTCCTTTGGAATAATAATAATAGTAATACTGATAACCACAGTGAAAGTTAATGATGCTTGTGTCTATATACTAGACACTGGGTTAAGTGCATCATATGCATTATCTTATTTATTCCTTCCAGCCACCTCATGAGATCTGTGTAATTCTTATCTCCATTTTACAGACGAGGACATGAGGTGCAGAAAGGCTCAATAGCTTGTTCAGGATCTTCCAGCTAGAGAGAGATGGAAGAGAGAATGAACACAACTAGCCTGCCTCCAGAACCCATGTTCTTAGTCTTTATGCTCTCCTGGGTTAAATACATTAGATCATCTCTCACAAAGCAATTGAAGAGATGGAGAAATACTCCAAGGCAGATTTTGTTGCCTTTTGAGTCCTTAATTATTCTTTCATACTTTCCGTTGGCATGGCTCTCTGCTCATGAGAAGATGTTTCATTGACTGAAATGTGACTCCAGAAGTCTTATGAATGCAGCCAGCACACAGTGGGTAAGAAGGAGTTAAAGCGCTGACAGTCCTTCCTGTGCGGGTCTAGCCAGCAGCAGTTCATCACAAAGACAGGGCTTTGATCCTGACAGCTCTCCTTTCACTCAGGGGGAGCAGGGAGGGTTTGACATGGGGAAGCGGGAAAGACTATAGAGAAAAGGGTTTGTTGGTTTCCTGGGTGGATTGCCTCCTTCTTGGCATGCCTCCAGGAAGTGAGTATTTTCCTGCCCTGAAACTTCAGGGAAATAAATCTCTCCCCTGTAGAACAGACCTGAGAGAGGCCCCAGGGCAGAACATGAGATCCATCAGGTCCGGTGACTTGGTGGTCAGGGTGGTCAGTGTGTGACCTAGCAGGTTGCAGCCCCTGGCCAAGGCGGGAGGGTGGGGGGTTGTCTCTTCCCTGGGGGTTGGCCCAGGGAAGAGAAGGGTGATGCCAGTGAAGTCTTTGACCCCAGGGGCCAGCAGCCAGAGCGGGCACCCATAGAGAAATAGGTGTCCTGAGACTGATCCTCTGGGGGAGGAAGCCTAGGAGAAAGGGTAATTTTGAATGCATTTATAGAGGGCAGCCAGAGAGGCAAGCTTGAGGGAGACTGAGCTCAGCACTCCAGAGACCAAAGCAAACTTGAGAGAGGAACAGGAAGTGTCATGGATACAAGCTCATGAGAAATAGCTCCAGCATTAAGAGTAAGAACAGGAGAAGAGAGAATTGGGGGTTGGGGGGGTGGGAGGAGTGGGGTCCCCACAGTGGACATGTGGTTTCTTGCAGACCAGGATCCTTTGATGCTCATTCTTGTAACTGTGTCCTGGTTTCTTTCTGTAGAATTTACCCCATGCAATTTGAACAAGGTGATTCACTTTCCAGCTCTAGTCAAGGCACGTTTGTCACAGTAACTGGTGCAGGGATGGATGAGGATGCACCAGGGCCAGTGAGAAAGTGAGACTTTTGTTGGAACTCGAGGAAGGCATTCTTCTCATTGGATTTGAAGTTAGGAAGTAGATACTGAATAGATTGCATTTATATTAGGACTGTGGTGGAGGAAAGACTCTGTTTAAGTTTGATTCTGGTTCTAACATTTACCCTCCTCCCCCACCCGCTTCCATGAGAAGAGTATACGCCTTCAGAGCAGTGATGTCAGGCTTGGCCAGATGACTTGCCTTATGGTGGGCAGCCCTTAAATTTGGGCTCAGCCACGTGACTTGCTTTGGCCAATGAGATGTTAGTAGATGTAACACAAGCAGAGGCTTGAAATGTGCTTGTGCAGTTGTGCTGGCTCTTTGTGTGTCTACCGTGACCATGAGAAGAATCTCCCGGGTTAGCTGCTGCCCCCTCAGCCCAGCCTCACGATGAACCCCAGCCTGCATTGAGGAGCCAAGCTTAGCTGGACCCCATGTGAAGCAGAGCCACCAGAATCTAATTCAACGGACATGCAAAGGGGTGACCCACAGATGTGTGAGATGGAAATGCTCATTGTTGAACGCTTCTGATGTTTTGTGGTTGCTGGTTCAGCAGCTTCACTGTGATAACAGCTAACCAATACAGCATTTTCAGAGAGAGAGGCCAACATGGCAGTGACAGGGCTAAGAGATAGAGTGAGAGAAAGACAATGGGTCCTGGTGACATCATTTGAACCCCTGATCAAGCTGTTCCTAGATTCAGATGACTTCTTAAACTTTCCCATTCTGTGAGCCAATAGAACCCATTTAGCTTAAGCCATCTCAGATCAGACTTTTGTCATTGGAATAGGGTCCTGATTGGACTAGATACAGACTAAATGTTAAGAGGACCTATATGCCCTTACAATACAAACACACACAATATATACACATATTATAGAGATATCTATTTATATAAAGTAGCAAAAAGCAGATAAAAAATTAGAAACCAAACAACAGGAGGAGGAGGGGCTTATATTTTGTTCCTTGGGACACAGATTCTGGAATGGAGATTTATGTGCAGAGGAGTGTTTGTAGGACCAAAACCTGTGAGGAAGTAAGAGAAGCAGAATAGGGCAAAGGAAGGAGTTGAATTGCAATGCATCTTGCAACAGAGACCTCTGCGGGTTCCATGGGAAGGCCTGGAGCTGGGCTGGCCCCTCAGACTTGTCCTGTGGAGGCAAGGGAGCCAGACCTTTGTATCCACCCCATTGACCAGGCATTAGATATGTGCTGGCCTCAGAGATACACTGTAACCTTGGGTGAGGCAGCTCCCTTTAGATGAATGCAAGTCCTGGAGAGAGACTCAGCTATGAGCTCTCAGTAGCCAACACTCCTGGCAGCTGGGGGATTGAGAGGCTTGGTCCTAAAGGGGATGGGTGGTAATCCGGGTAGGGCAGCATAGTGTCCACTACAAAGGCCACAGTCTGATGCAGGGATTGGGATGGTTTCTGGCTAAAATTATCTAACAGGTGAGTGCAGAGTATTACCCAGAAGTCATTATTTGATCTACTTTGGCTTTGCATTATCAACAAGTCAGTCAGCCAATAAGCGTTTATTTAATACAGAGAGGGTACAAAAGGCCCAGTGTGTGTGTGTGTGTGTGTAGAGAGAAAGAATATATATACATATAGGCACTCATATATATAGATAGATATATAGATATATAGATATATATATTCAGAGAGAAACAAGAGTGACAATAGCAATTCTATTCCAGTAGAGTCAGAGGGAATTTGTCAAGAAAAGCCATGTCATAATGTCAGTGTTTCACTTCTTACAAAATGATGGGAGACTAGGACTGGCTGGTCCCAATGTACGGGTTCTCACAGTGATGGTGTCTGTGAGTAAAACTTTCATGGTACCAAGTATCCCACAGTTCTAGAGGTGTGGGCATTCAGTTCTTTCTAAGGGAATCAAGTGTGCCCTGCAAAGGTAGAGGAGCTCTCTTGTTCCCAGAGCAGGTCTGGTGCTCACCATATTGGGAAACGAGAGCCAGTTTCCTCCCTTAAGCACCTTATCTTCCCTTGGGATATACTTGTTTCCTCTCTTCCGTCTTTTCTCAATGGTTTACAGAACCTCCTGCCTGCCAGCTTAGAATGCAAAGGGGGAGCCCCTTTACCTATAGCTCCTCTCGCTGAAAAATTCTGCTTCTTGACTTTTCAGCGCCCTTATGTGGAAATGTGTTACTCACAATGCTTAAAATATTTAGGATGGAAGGGACGGAAGCAGGGAAAGTAATAATATTGGCAACACATCATAAATCCTCAGAGACAAGGATGCTGAAAGTGGCAGAATTAAGGACTTTGGAAAGCACATGGAGTCAGCTGTGAAGAGGGCACTATTGTGAAACACTTGAGGGACTGTTTTCTTAACCTGGTGTGCAGTATGGTACAGAGAGCATTCAGGAGTTATACCATTAGAGCACTGATTTCACATGAGTTTAGTATTTCATATTAATAATTTTGACATTTCCAGACGTTGGCTAATATTGGTCCCTATTCTGTAGCAGCCTATTTCCCTCTTCTCCACATGAAAGACAAAGCTGTTGAGTGTCCCATCCCTGTTGGGTCTGGATTTTTACCAGTTGTTTGTTTTAAGTGAAGTATGATTCTTAGGTATGAAGGAGAACTATAATTTTCTTTCTAGTTGGTCCTTTTTTGGGACTGGGGAGCTAGGAGTTTGAGAGAGACAAGATATATTGTGAAAGGAGGAAGTATTTTAAGACTCAGAATGAAGAAACTGATTAGATTTATAAATGTAGGATTTGAGATTGTTTTCTCTTCATCAGAACATGAAATGACACCTATAATTTGGATTTTAGTCCTCACAATTTAAACTATTTTAAAAATAGTATTCTGTTATATTGGACTTCATATAGAGTAATGATTCACATTATACATTATGCTCTGCTAACAGCTCTATTAAAAATGGTATCCCACCAGGATAAAAAATAAAAAGGACCACTTTCCCCAAGAAGGATATTAATTTATATTTTGCTTCAATACTGATCGATTTGGAAAGGTTGTAAAAGCATAAAAGCTGTGGTAAGATAAGCTTTATTCTGAATTATCAACAATTATTATGAAAACCGTGTGTTTCATGAGATTTTGTATTTAATAAAACTCAACATCTTTCCTGGTAAGAAATCTTAACAAACTTAGGATAGAAAATCTCTCTCCCTCTTTTTAAAAACCCCGTATAGAATTTCTACTATAAAACTACAACAAATAGTCTGTTTGCTGGTGAAATACTAAAGCAGATCCCTAAATGCAAAGGTAAGGCAGTGATGCCAGCTATCACTGCAAGTATGCAACACAGGGGTGAAGGTCCTAGCAATTGCAATAAGATAAGAAAAAGAAATGTCTAAAGATTAGAAATAAAGAGAACACTATCTAGAATATCTGAGAAGCTCAAGTGAAAAACCATTAGGAGTAACAAAATAGTCTAGCAAGGTAGTCAAATATAAATGATCTGGTGTATAGTGATGCTCGATTTGAAAATGTGAAGGAAAGAAAGACCCTATTCACAAAAGCAACAAAAATTGCAAAGTACATAGGAACAAATCTAACAATAAATGGGTAAGACCTACGTGAAGAAACTTATAATGCTTTACTAAAGGACATACTAGAAACCTGAAATAACTTGAGAGTCATATTATATTCTTCAGTGGGAAGACTCAATATTAAAAGATGTTAATTCTCCCCAGATTAACTTGTTAATTCAGTGAAATTCCAGTCAAAACAAAGAGCAGTTCTGGCTTTCCCTGGCAGAGGGAAAAATGCTTTGGCTTATAAAAGCAGCACTTGAGCCCACAAAGCTTTTGTGGGTAGTGGCAGAACTGCCACTTCAGAGGAGCACACTTCAGCTGTAGTTCCACAGGGATGACAATGCATGTCTTAGTCATTCAGTGCAGCAAACTCCATTGGCAACCAGTTATGCCATGAGGCAGTAAGATACCTTCAGCAGCTCTAGAGCCCAAATCTCCTCTGCTGATTAAACCAAATTTCATTGGAGCAATTAGGGTCAGGACCAATCCTCAGTTCTTATATTTATCACAAGAGGGAAAAGGATCTTGAGGAGGAAAAAAAAAGAAGGTGCTCTCTAGATAGCAAGACAGGACATTTTATTTGAAAAAAATTTAAATATATGACTTTATTTTGTTTCCCAAGCTGATAAAGTGGAAAAAATCAATTCTGTAATTATAAACATAAGGATAATTAATTTACTAAATTCCTTTTTTCCTCCAGACATTAGCCTGTATATTTAGAAACAACATACGAATCTGTACCTGTTCTTTGTTCTTAATTAGATCATGAGATCTTTGAGAGCATGCACTATGTGTCTTTCTTTTAGAAATATTGATAGATGCTATATGAATTTTTAAAATCTAAAATGTTAAAAAATAGAAAATCCAAAGGATGGTTCAAGAGTATTGATGGAATCAGTTATTATATTTATTCATCCTCTTACAATTGTTTCTGAAAAGTCCAGGAGAATAGAGTAGATGCCAGGAAATTAGAAAAATGCAGCTATGGTGCAAATCTTCAAAAGACTTAAGTTGAGCCGTCCTTACAAATTACTCTCCCTCATTGTCAGTTTGGAAGATTTGGGAATAATTGTATAAAGCTGAAATATAAAAAGAGTGAAACACAAAAAAAGTTTAACAAAGCAATCTGAACTTGAGTATGTGCCTATAATAAAGGGATAAGGAGACTGGTCCACAGATGGTCATTGTAGTTTGTCTAAGCATATTGCCTGCCAGGACCCCACACAACTTCATTTATCAAATTCCTTACGCTTGAAAGAACAATTGTGATGACTTCACGTTGCCCTAGCCCTGAACACAGTGAAAAAGATCAAGGGGGGAAAGGCTGGGCTATCCAGAAGCAGCAATGCCAGACAATTTGATATCATTTGAGTGATCGGGAGAGAGAAAGGCCAGAAGACTCTGCAGTCTAGAAAAAGCTCCTGTACATTTGGGAGTTTGGGAGACAACAAAAACACCAGCAACAATCTAAGAAGTGAGGCCGACAGGAAGTGAGAAAATGAAACAAGTGCCAAGAAAAAAATTCAGACCAACTCATCAGGGAAAATAGATTCGGGTATTCAGAGTCGAGAGTAATCCAGAAAACCACAGTGACATATGTGATGTCATGAAGATAGTGACAGCAAATTAGATATGTAATCAGTGTGTCTCTTCCTTGAGCTGCCTGTCTCATGTATGCCTTGGAGTTCCGTCACTCAGAGGGCAGTCTGGGGTCATGTAATTTCAGGGTCACCCCTGCCATTCTCCCACTCTCTTCTGGCAACCAGATCCAGACTCTTGGGTTCATTTTGGCCCAGGCTTTAGCCCTCTCCTTCTCTTGAGAAACCTTGGAAGATGTGGCGCCCCCTTGTCCTGCAGTGAGGGGATAGTGGTTTCTGGAATGGGACGGGGATGTTTGCAAGTGTCCTGGAACTTTTCTCCCTGCTTCCTTGCTCCTGACCACCAGAAGAGAAATTTGAAAAAGTGGAACCATCTTTTCAATAATCTCCTTTCAGAAATCACATTCGCGGCTGGGTTTGCCGTTCACTTTTGTACCACGAACTTTATGAAGTGGAAATGGCTGAACTCATCTGGCAGGGCTCTCCACTGCAGACGGCCAGTTCCCAGATCCCCGAGGTGTGAGGGCTGGGTTCTCCCCAGCACGTTCTTTTCAATAAACATTCCCACACTTGGCCCTTTACTCTAGCCTCCCCGTCCCTGCCCTCCCAGCGCCTGGAGCTTTCCACCTTGGCTCTGGGTCTGCTGAGCCTGGGCTCAGCCTTCCAATTCCAGGTTGACCTTGGCTGAGTGCTCCACATGGTCATTCTTCTTGTAAAAGGAGAAAATCTCAGGCACGGATTTCTGCACTTGGCCTCTCTGCAAAACGTTTTAGTACTCAAGGCAAATGCAACCTCCGGCTGACACTGAACGAAAGCAAGAGCACTTGCTTACCAGAAGTCTGTGTTTACTGAATTGGATTTGGCCTTTGGCAACCCTCCTACTGAGTCCATGGTGAGAAGAGCCTGGAGCTGGGCCAGGTCTCAGGTCTATCCCCGGCTTGTTTAGCACCTGCACGTACATAGGGCTCTCTCTCTCTCTGACATTCTCAGTACACACGTCGCCTCCCACCCTGGAGGACAAACCCTCCCAGGGCGTTCTTTACCATCATTGCACCCCTATGCATTTTGCAAAACACTACTGTATACGTTTTCCTCATCTGCAAAATGGACACAATAATAATACCTACTACCTAGGATGGTTGTGAAAATTAAATAAGTGTTTAGCTCAGTGTGTGGCTATTTGAAAATTATTATAACTGATTCAGCCTAATTTGATAACTGATAAAGAAATAGAGTGTGAGAGCAAATTAAAGAAGTAGTCAAAGGGCCTCCCTGGTGGCGCAGTGGTTGAGAGTCCGCCTGCCGATGCAGGGGACACGGGTTCGTGCCCCGGTCCGGGAAGATCCCACATGCCGCGGAGCAGCTGGGCCCGTGAGCCATGGCCGCTGAGCCTGCGCGTCCGGAGCCTGTGCTCCGCAACGGGAGAGGCCACAACAGTGAGAGGCCCGCGTACCACAAAAAAAAAAAAAAAAAAAAAAAGAAGTAGTCAAGCTGGGAGTCTTCGGATCTCCAGTTTCTTCCTTGTTTTTTATCCCGTGGCAAAATCCTCCCATAATCCACAGGGTAGTAGGTTTCGCCTTCCTGTCAGAGAGAGCTGGGCTGAGGCCTTGGGTAAACCTCCAGTCCTTGGCATCTGACAGACCTGTGATTAAAGAGAGCTCTGTAATTTCTAGCTGGGTGACCTTAAAAATCTTTGAGCCTCAGTTTCCTCATTGGTAAAATGGGAACCATAGTTCTGACCATGTAAGGGAGTTGGGAGGATGGAAGAAAGGCAGACCCTCAGCAGAGGAGATGTGGAGGCATCCCAGGAGATGTCTACATGGGCTCTCCTGAGTTTCCTGATCTTGATTATTTGTCAAGGTCCAGTCTCTGGATTTCAGCCTTGTGAGGTTCAGAATCTGAAAATGGATGCAGATCCACAGAGGGCAGGTGAGGATGGAGAGTTCCTTTCACCTTCTCTAAGGGCAACACATGGAGAAGGGCAGAGATGCTCCAGTGGTCTGCTCAGTGGCACGGCTGTGGGGTTTTCCATCTAAGAATGGGTGGGATGAAGGGTGTTTAGAAATGACCTGGGTGCTAACCCTCCCTCTGTGGAGGAAATCATGAGTTTTCTTCATGGTAGCAGAATTCAAATATAGACCTTAAAAATAATTAAGGTACAAAAAATGTAAAGCCAAAGCTGTTTATTTTTTACAGAGGGGGTTAAATGACTTGCCCCTATTTTCTTGGCTAGGTTAGTGGTTGAGGGAAACAAGCGATCAAGCCCTGTTTGGTCATCAGTAAGGAGACTTTTTTCTCTCTTTTGAGAAATCTTTATCTTCTAATCATTTATTTTATTAAAGATTAAAACACATTGATAATTGGAAAAAATATAATTGTAATTGGAAAAAATAGGAGAGTTTTAAAATACAGAAGAATATAAAGATGAAAAAATAGATCTCATACCTTAGAGATAATCACTATTAACATTTTTCTGTATTTCTTTCCAGTCTTTATGTGTATATATTTACATAATTGGGATCATGCTAATTTCATAGCTTTGTATACTTTATCAATACTTTCTGAGCATTTCTTCATGCTATTAATTAATATCCCACTGTTTGGGATATTAATTAATATCCCACTGTTTGGATTAATATCCCACTGTTTGGATATACCAAGACCTGCTTGATCATGCCCTTACTGATAAATTTTTAGTTTGCATCCAGGTTTTCTCCTCTGCAAATCATGCTCTGTTAGTCTTCTTTTATAGCAACCTTTGGGCATTTCTGATTATTTGCTTAGTACAGATTCCTAATTGCGGCATAATTGCGGCTGTGCTAGGTTCTTTTATAAAAGGCATTCCTCCTTCCAGTGTTTGTTTTCCCAAAACTTGGTAGATTAGTCCTATTCTCCATGTGATTGTTACTATAATCAACAGATAGAAAATATGGTATCTCACAGATTTCTGGGCTTTCTTTGTTTTCAAGAGTACACACTGTTTCAAGCATGCTTGGGTTTCTAGGCTCTTGGGATCCTGACCATTGAGCCTAATTATCATGACTCCCAATATCTCCTTGGCAAATGTGTTCTTGAGTTCAAACTAGGCAATAGGAGCGGCCTCCCAACCTTGGCCCAGGCAGTGAGGTGGGCAGCTTCCTCTCTCTCCTTTCTTGGTGCATCTCTCTGGACAGTGAGACTGGGGACTGTCAGTTCAGAGGCCACAAGCGGTGAATCTAAAGGCTTCAGTTGGCGGAACTCCAATGGGACAAAGACAGTGGCAGGGAGGGGTGAGGATTCTGCCGAAGTGAACACTCTGCTCAGCCCTTGTCTTCTGCTTTACTTTTTCCTCAAGATCACAAGGAATGAACCTCCTGCTCCTCTTAGTTTTGTCCCCACCTGTTGCTCCAGACAGGTGTCCTTGACATCGCTCACCCCACTCTGCCATGAAGAGAAACAGAAGCCCGCATCATATTTTCTCTCACTCTCTCCTCCCTGATGAGGCCGATTCTACTCACTGATGAGCTGTTGTAAGGGTTTGTACCTCTAACAAAAACAGGAAGCAGACAAGGCTTAAGAAGCCTTCCTCCTCAACCCCATTCACTTTTTTTTTTTTCACTTAGATTCCCTCCAGAAGGAGAAAAACTATCTGGGGAATAATAGTGGGTTCTGGAGATGTGAAGTCTTGCAGCGGCATGCAGGGCTGGGGAAGAGAAAACCCAGACCTGCTTGTCTTCTGGGCCTTTCCTCAATGGAGTGGATGGGCATGTGGGAGCAAAGGGGAGAGAAGCCAGCACAGAGGCTTGGGAGACTCTGGAAGAGGGACTTGGACTGCTGTTAGGGGTTACCCTTCCCGGCACTTTTCCTCTCTCCCTTCCCCTTTGCGGCCTGTCCTGCCCCCTAGTGGGTGTGGGCTGAAGGGGCAGGAATCCCAGGCAGCTGCACAGTCCACAGTGGAGAGAGAAGGTGAGGCAAGAGCAGGGACAAGGCTTGGAAATTTCAGACATCAGCAGCCTGGGAGAGGAGGAAATCCTTTCTAGAACTCAGCAGGGGTGATGGGGTGGGGGCTTGATGATGATTGCTGTTATTACATAAGGGATAGGTGGAGAAAAATACCTGGCACTGCCTACAGACGTATCCATGACAGACTTGAGTGGGATCTAGGAGGGGATGACAGTGATGAAGATAAAGATGATGAAGGCTACCTTTTGCTGAGCTTTCTGTGTGCCAGGCAACGTAGCAGCCCTAAAAAGAAAAGTTTTTCTGTATCATCCTCATCGCAGCTCTGTGCAGTGGGCATTATTACTACTTTGAAGATGAGAAAGTTGAGGCTCAGAGATACAAACAAGCTTGCCTAAGCCAGGAGCTAGTAAATGCAAGAGAAATTCCAGCCTTAGAGGGACTATCTCTAAGACCCATGCACAATGTTTCCTACTACTGCATTCAATTCAGTAGCTCCCCACAGAGTATGGACTGTAAGCCCAGCACAGCAGGGGCATAAAAAATGAGAATGACATCACCCTTATTTTTCAAAAGTTTGCAGTCCAGTGATATTTCCAGACCTCACTTGTATTTCTTCCTTGCATTGAGCCCACCCCATTTGACACCCTAACCCCTTCTTATTATTTCTTCTCCAAGCCGGCACTGAGTCCCTGGTCACCTGGCCAGTGGGCTCATTGCCTTTTCTAAAGGCAGAGTGAAGAGAAAGGTAAGAATCCAGAGAACGGCCGTGTACCTTCCAGTGCAGGACTCGGTCTGGTTTTCTGGGAATTTAGAGCCTTGAATTCAATCCATGGATGTCCATGCTTCTGCAGAAGGTTAGGGTCCCTCTGGGCACTTTTGGCAAGTTTTGCCCTCCTGTATCCGGCCAACACCGAGGTCAGGACTGACATCCCCCTGCGGCTTGGCCTTTGACTTTCATCCTTTGACTATCAACCCAAAGAATTTCAAAGCCACCTTTCACTGCCAAACTCCTTCCCTGACACGGTGCATCTTTCTGATATGTAGCTGTACTTCTCCACCTTTTAAGCTTCCCTACATGGATCATTCTGCAGAGAGAGGGAAATCGACATGGTTTGCCATCTCTCTGTCTCGACTGTTATGGCTATCCATCTCCTAGCGGTCCCCCGAGGGGAGGCTCACTGCTTTCTTGCTTGCCTTCTGTGACATTTTTAGCTGCTTTGAAGTTTTATCCCTTATAGTTTTGTGTGTGTGTGTGTGTGTTACGCGGGACTCTCACTGCTGTGGCTTCTCCCGTTGCGGAGCACAGGCTCCGGACGCGCAGGTTCAGCGGCCATGGCTCACGGGGGCCCAGCCGCTCCGCCGCATGTGAGATCTTCCCGGACCGGGACACGAACCCATGTACCCTGCATCAGCAGGCGGACTCTCAACCACTGCGCCAGCAGGGAAGCCCTCCCTTATAGTTTTGAATTGCGCTGTCCTTTCGTCTGTCCAGTTCTTGATGTTGTCATCTGGTCTCTGATTTCAACTTACTCTTTAACCAGGTTGCCCAAGCCTTATTTTTTTCTGTTTTGATTTGAGACAGCCTTTTGCTTATTGTTCAAGTAAGTGTGTACCTTGAATGCTGTGGCTTTCACTTTCAAACATGGCTAAATGTAGCTGGGGTCCTTTGCCAGTGGTTCTCCCAGGCCATTGGTTGGGGAAGACATTAAGGGAGGGCATGCTCCGGAAGAAATGCTGGGGGAGCCCCGGGACAGAGATGACCTTGTCATTGGTTATGAATGAGTTCAAGTTCCTGCTTCAGAGCTGAGGAAGACATGTTTTAGAAGACCTGAGAGGAAGGGAGATTCCTCAAGGCAGCGTGGATTCTACCCAGATGGAAGGGGAGGTCTCCGGGAATTCCCTGGGATCTGTGCTCTGCCTGAGAGGTTTCCAAGAGACATTATCTCAGTACATTCCGTTTTAATAAAAAACATTTAAGGAGATGGCATTTGGGGAGCATGTGTAGCCTACAGAGCTACTATAGGTAAAAAGAATTCTTTTTGCTTGTGGTAAATCCACAACTGCTTGGCCAATGTGGATTTATTGCCACTAAATCTTCCCTGCTCATGGTAAGAGGCTCAAGCTGAGTTGTAACAATCCCACTTCTGTAATGGTTCACACGGGCAGAACTGGTGTGTTGTAGCAGGCATGTCCCACAGAGGATTTCTTATCCATGCTGATTGCCATCCCCGTGTGGCAGTGCCACGAGTGTTACCTAGATTTGTCCAGTGACAGGTTTCCTCCAGACCTGAGAGATTCCAACACCGTGTCAGCAGCACCTACACTTCTCACTGTACTCTTTACAGCTTTTGTCAGATGAGGACATGGTAACTGCCAATCGTCTCCTTAGAACTTTGAAACAACCTTTTACCCCCTAAAAACAAGAACTCTATCACTAAACCTCTTTGTTGACTATCTACCTTTTTTTCTACTTGGATAAGGTATATTATGATTCTCTTCCCACCTCCCCCATGCTGCTTACCACAAGAAAGGGGATAACCATCTTCTTTGTTTAATGAAGCACATTGTATCTCATTCTAGCTGTGGAGAATATTCCTTTCTTACTGGGTATTGGTGGAGGATATTGAGAAGACATGACCATTGATTGACCCACGAGCTGGACGTGAGCAACTGGAGGCTCCCCACCCCCTCATCTGCCCTTGGAATATATGTACTTTTTACCTTCCCTGTTCGCAGAAGCTGCCCCAAGGATACAGCCTTGATATAGAAATGTGGTGTTGAGACCATCTGGATGGTATACGTGACTGAACCCAGTTAAGGCCTCTATATAAACTTTTAAGATTATGGTGGGCAGATGCAGAAATCTACTCATTTTGCAGCCACATGAGACAAGCCTCATAAGGAAGTTCCTTTTCTTATTAAACCTGCCACATACCAATCTGGAGTGGTCTGCCTCTTTCTTTGGTTTCTACCTGACCTCTGTGAGTCTAGGAGCTGGTAGATTATACCTGGGAAGCTCTCTAAGAGGTTTCAAACTGACACCGGGAAGTATGCATCCTAGATTGGAAGGTCAGAGACTCAAATTTTTGTCCTTTATTTTATTTTTGCGGTACGCGGGCCTCTCAGTGTTGTGGCCTCTCCCGTTGCGGAGCACAGGCTCCGGACGCACAGGCTGCTGACGCGCCGGCTCAGCGGCCATGGCTCCTGGCAGTGCAGGCTCAGCAGCCATGGCTCACGGGCCCAGCCGGTCCGCGGCATGTGGGATCTTCCCGGACCGGGGCACGAACCCGTGTCCCCTGCATCGGCAGGCGGACTCTCAACCACTGCGCCACCAGGGAAGTCCTGTCCTTTATTTTTTAAAAAACAACAAGATGTATATATCCTCTTGCTTCATCTGAGTTTTTTACGTTTCCTCATTAGAAATTGAGAGATTAGACCCGATGACCCCCTTTACAAGATCCCCTTTCCATTCTAAATGCCAAGGGTGCTTCTCAGAATAATGTCTGCAAAGGTCATACCTGGCTTGCTCAGAGTTCCTTTCCCTTTCCCTTTGGAGGCACGCAATGTGCTTCTAATAGCGGTAAGACTTTAGAGCATGTACTGTCCTTTCTTTATGATGCCCCATCCAATTGATAACCAGCTACTACCAGGCAGTTGAACCTCTTAAACCATGCAGTGTATGTCTAGGGTTTTCTTTTTTAAATGAACTCCAACATCATAATAACTAACTTTATTGAGCATGTATAGGGTATTCTTCCAAGCCTTTACATGTAAAGTCACTTTTGATATCCTATGAGGTAGATTCTTTTCTTTTTTTATAAATTTATTTATTTTATTTAATTATTTTTGGCTGCGTTGGGTCTTCATTGCTGCGCGTGGGCTTTCTCTAGTTGCAGCGAGCGGGGGCTACTCTTGGTTGCGGCAGGCGGGCTTTTCATTGCGGCAGGTGGGCTTTTCATTGCGGCAGGTGGACTTTTCATTTTTTTCATTGCGGCAGGTAGGCTTTTCATTGCGGTGGCTTCTCGTTAAGAAGCACGGGCTCTAGGCGCACGGGCTTCAGTAGTTGTGGCATGTGGGCTCAGTAGTTGGTGGCTCACGGGCTTAGTTGCACAGGCTCTGGACGCGCAGGCTGCTGATGCGCAGGCTCAGCGGCCATGGCTCCTGACAGCGCAGGCTCAGCGGCCATGGCTCACGGGCCCAGCCGCTCCGCGGCATCTGGGATCTTCCTGGACCGGGGCTCGAACCTGTGTCCCTTGCATTGGTAGGCGGATTCTTAGCCACTGCGCCACCGGGGAAGTCCCTATGAGGTAGATTCTATTATTTATCCCCATTTTACAGAGAAGCAAACCAAAACATAGAGCTGATAAATTACTTTCCCAAGATCATATAACAGCATGGTAAAACTAGGATTCCAGTGCAAGCTATCTAACACCTGAGTTTGTGCTCTTTTAACCTCCAGGTTAAATCTGCATTTGTGCAAATGTGGTTTTGTTTTTTGTTTTTTGTTTTTTCTCCACAGCCCTCAATTATTTTAGGTTCTGTTTGCAAGTGCAGTAAATTGCCCAAATGTTAGAGTCTAGAACTTACATGTATGTCTTGGAGACATGATTTGACTCAAGTTGTATGTAAACCTGTATAACACCAAACTATATACAAAATCCTAGGATGAATAAGCTTGACATTAAGTTTCCTGGAAAGAGATGATTATTGCCTCTACTACGGGTAGATATTGGTTGGGAACCTTGACTCTGGTTATATTTTCTGATAGGAGACCCTGGTCTTTTCCTTGAGCCCCTGGCCACAGCCTCCTGTTTCAGGCTTTAAGAAGACACTGAGCATTGCTTGTCTTCATGAATGAGAAATACTGCCTGGTCACTCAGAGGGAGACTGCCTGGTGGATGTCCTTTGGCAGTGACAGGATATGGCTCCAGCTGCAATCTCTGGTCTCCCTTCTTCTATACTCACCCTGGTTTAACCAAAACCAATAACCACCCTCCCAGAGGTTTTTCTCAGACTCAGGGGATGCCCCCACCCCCATTTTGAGAAATGCTTATAGCACCTAGCATTAGGCCTGGCACGTGATAAGCACTCAATAAATATTTGTTACTTCATGGCAAAATCGATCCATTCAGCAGTGATTTTTCACCTTTCCCAAAGACTCACTGCAGGTTTCCTTTTAACGGCCAGCTCCCCTAGCACATTTAAAATGCGACTTGATTTATAGGAATTCCACGTACGTGGTTCTGCAGGGCCACATCAGTCGTGTAAACTGAGATGCTTGTGCTGCCGGGTTCCCACTGACCTGGCATGTTGGCAGCTCCCCTCCACCAGCTCTAAATGCACACAAACCCCGGGTCTGCTCTCCCTCCTTTTACCACAAAGGAGCTCATTTTGTGAATGAACAGCCACTGCCAACAGCAGGATGGTATTCCCAGTGACCTTTGCCCAGGGATTGGATTCTCGCCCAGCAGGGAGACAAGGCCTTAGGAAAAGGTTAGTTCATTGATTGCCACAGCCTGCTGGGCTGAGGTCTGGGGAGGAAAAGGCTCAGAGGACTTTCCTTTTTTCATGAATCACCTCGGAGAAGCCACCCTCCCTGCCTGTGTAGCTGTCTCTCTTCTTTGTACGGGCATATTGGGTCCTGTTCAGCCATGACTAGCATATTTTTACCTTTGCATTAATTATTTATCCTGATACACATTTTGCCAATTTCTTTAAACACTTAAGTTTAAATTAGTGATACCCAATGCAGTGCTTACACTTTCTGTTTTTTGTCTTTTTTTTTTTTTTTTTTTTTTTTTGTAGCTGTGAATAATAATCATTCTAGTTTGGCTTTGCCATTTCCCACCAGTAATTCTGGGGTCCTCATGAGCTTCACTCCATCCTCCCCTCACCCCCGTTTCCTCCTCCGCCTCACCGTGGCTTTTTCAGTTTGATGTTTTTAGGTATCAAAGGAAGGTCTCCAGGAACCCTGCAACTAAAGACTTTAATGAGGACCATGCCCAAGAAATCCTGGCTGCCAAAGATATGATGATGATTTATGTCGCTCACTCACTCCCTAACAGCAAGAGAACTATTTGTAAAAATAAAAAAGCTGCTCATATGGAATTAAACAAGAGCATAGCTGCTTCCTTCCAGAACCCAGGAGCTTAACAAAGAGCATCCACACTCTGTCGCCAGCAGCACAAGGCTCAGGGCCGTTATTAGTCTTCCTGTCACATAAAGCTAAATCCTGTTAGCCCAGGCAGCGGCACACACTCTATCGGTGGACCTCAGAAGGCACATTCCCCAGGAAAGCGCAAATGGCACCAGACACAGAAGGGTATATGCGCTCACCCTCAGGCCTAGGCCGAGCCGCGCTTAAGGTTGAGAGCCCACCAGGACCGCGGAGCTGCAGCTGTGGGGGACCCTGAAACTGACTGCAGGGTATTTAGGGTCCCCCATTTGTTCCTGGCATCGAGTTGAGTGACTCATGGATACCCGTTGGGTTCTGGCCAGCTCTGTGGAGAAAGCGCTGGAGGGAAGATGTCAACTCTAATTCCTCTACCTTCTCCTCTTTGAACTGAGGTTACCTCATAGTGTTGTTGTGAGCAGCAATGGGATCGAGCACAGAAGGCAGAACACAATGCCGATATATATGCTACTTATTATTATTATTCTGTATTGTGGCTGCCATGAAATGGTGCCTCTCAGACCTCCTGCAGCAGCGACAGTGATTGACTAATGGACTGTCCTGTGTTCTCTCATGTGATGGGCAGTCAGGTGTGGCTCCCAGACAGGACACAGAAGAGGCACAAGAAAACAAAGTTCATTATATTCACAGGTCCTAGAAAGGGAGTCACTGCATGCCACGAAGGGTCCCAGGGGAAGAGCTAGCTTCCAGTCAAGTGGCCAAAGACAAGATGGAGGGGAACACCTAGTTCTTTACTATCTCTTAGAATTGGCTAGCCCCTGGAGGAGCAGACTCCAGCCAGAAAAGGTTTTTCAAGATGTCAAAACAATATATATAGAAGATAAAAAGTATATACAATAGATGGTCCTAGCTGGTGAGCTCTAAATCATGTTGGCACCATGATTGCCCCAAGGCCACACTTCTCACAGGTGCTCCAAGCCATTGATGGAGCGTGGCAGGGATACCGGTACAGGCTCATTCTTGAGAGACCTGGGACTCCTCTGGCAGCAACTTTAGCTCAAGGACTCCCCAGAAGTTGAGCCTGGCTCAATGTGGGAATTGGGCTGTTCCCTGAGACGCTCCCACCCCATCTCCCTCACAGGGGTCAGACCAACGTTAGGTTTGAAGGCTCTCCCTGCATTTTCTGCTCACCCTCGAACCTGTTTTCTCCCACAGACAGTTTCTACAATAACAAGAGTAATCTGTTATGTATCTAAATCTCTGTCTTGGTGTCTGCTTCTTGGGGGACTGAACTGACACATACTAATCAGCCTCTCTATCATTTCAGTACTATCATTACTAGTACAGCACAGTACTAGTACAGAAATTGCTAGTAAATCAACTTCTCTGATATATGGACATTTGTTCACTCTTTTACTTAGTCACTTAACCTTAAAAGCATTGAATAAATATGCAAAGAGTGCTGTAGACCAAATGTTTCTATCTCCCCTAATTCCTATGTTGAAACTTAATCTCCAGTGTGATGGTATTTGGAGGTGGGGCCTTTGGAAGGTGATTAGGTCGTGAAGGTGGAGCCCTCATGACTAGAATTAATGCCCTTATAAAAGAGACCCCAGAGAGCTCCCTTGCCTCTTTTGCATGTGAGGACACAGTAACAAGAAGGCCATCTACGAACCAAGAAGCAGGTCCTCACGAGACACTGAATCTGCTGGCACCTTGATCTTGAATTTGCCAATTTCCAGAACAGAACTGTGAGAGATAAATCTCTGTAGTCATCCAATCCAGTCTATGGAATTTTTGTTACAGAATCATGAATGGACTAAGAGACTCTCATCTATGGGCTGACAAGCTGGAGTGCGCACATCCACAAATAATCATAGTAATATGGTTAATATTCAAGTAAAAAAAGGCAAGAATCCACAGGAGGAAGTCCTTATTTTGCCAGGACTGTGGGAGTAGGTAGGGATCAACAAGGAAGGCTTCGTTAAAGGATATTTGAACTCAGGTGAAAGACGCACACTCCACACTGTCACCCCATCTGCAGTGTGACCCAAGGAGCAAACAAGAAGGAAGAGGAGCCCATAAGAGGTGTAACAGAATATCCTTCGATGGGCTTTCTCCCTCCTCTTTCAATGCCTCTTACAGTGGCTGTAAAGTAGCAGTAATTATCCATAGATTTGAGACATATTCCACCTTGTCAAGTTGAAAGAGGCACAAATGTCCTGAGCTTGTCCACATTGGAAGGCAACTGTCAGACAGGTGAGCCAGTCTGAGAGACCACCGGGGACCAGCAGCCCACACTTCAGTTGCACACCCAGAGCTCAGCCTGACCCCAGATTCAGCCTCCATGGTCAAACGGGGATCTGTGATGAGCTGAATGGTGTTCCCCAACAGCCCAATTTCATACGTTGAAGCCCTAAACCCTAGTACCTCGGCATGTGACAATATTTGGAGTGAGGGTGTTTATAGGAGTAATGAAGTTAAAGGGAGGTCATCTGGGTGGGCCCTAATCCAATTTGACTGGCGTCCTTATAAGAAGAGGAAATTGGGTGTAAAGACACAGGGAGAGAAAAGACAGCGTGAAGAGTCCCGGGGAGAAGATGACCGTCTATACACTAAGGAGAGAGGCCTGGAACAGATCCTTCCTTCAGGACCCTCAGAAGGAAACACCCCTGACCTTGATCTTGGACATCTAGCCTTCAGAACTGTGAGACAATAACTTTCTCTTGTTTAAGGCCCCCAACCTGTGGTACTTCGTATGGCAGCCTGAGCAGAATAATATGGCTCCTCCTTTTCTCCTTACTTGGGGAGAGGATGCAGCCCCATTCTGCTCCCAACCTTAGCACAGAGTGGTGAGCCAGGAAAGATGGTGTTTTTCTTTCCCACAGAACTGGGAATTAATCTCTAACCACGGGAGAGAGAGCAGGGGAGGTGTAGCCTGAAGAAAAACAGAAAGCTGGACTTACCACAATGCAACATGGTCATGTAAGATGAGGAAGAATTGTCCAAAGAACACAGGTCCCAGAGCCTCAAAGGCAAAAATTGGGGAAGATACACTTTTGCACCTTTGATTTTAATGCACAGATGCTATTGGAGAGTGAGGCAAGTTATTTTGCAGGACTAAAATTGGAGATAGGCTGCCTGATAAGGATCAGGGTAGATCAGTTGCACTGCAGTCCAAAAAGGAAGAAAAATGAGGTGAAAAGAGTGACATGCTTAGGGACTGCAACCTAAACAGCAACTCGCATGAAGCCTTCCTTTTGCCCCCTGAGAAGCCTGAAATGGGAATTTGTGAGAAGGCTGAGTGATACCTCAAACTCACATCTTGACATTGCTGGAAAGGAAGGCTTCATTGGCCCTGAGTCAGAACCAAGAAATATGAGTAATTTTAACTTGCAGGGTGTGATGTGACAATCCAGTCACTTTCCTGGGGACAGATCAAGTCGGACTGTGACAGATACTACATTATACCAAACCGTGTCTGCTGGGAGCTAACCAATGGCCAAGGCAGGGCCTGCGATATCTTACTGCCCAAACCATCTCCCTGAAGTAAAACATTTCTTGGAATTGCTTTATTCACCCTGGCGTTTTTTGACATACTGGGGGGAAGTTTCCTGCTAAAGCATTTTCTTTTTCATCTTTATGTAAACAACAGAAATGTGTGGGGTTACTAAGCATAAGTCTCCCCACCCAAACATACACACTTAACGTATGTGCCTCTTTTTAGTGTCCCTGAGGTGAGACCAAGGTGCCCAGTGCACCTAACATGACTTTAGGCCTGTCTCTCTTCCAACATAAGTTATGGAGTCCCCTCCACCTGACACCCGTATGCCCAGTGCCTACAGGAGTAGAACAAATAGCCAACAATGAAAGACAGAGAGAATTAGGGTCTAAATTATACGTGTCCTCACCCCCGCCCATGCTGAGGGAAGCAGCTCAGAGAGAATCCACAGCCACTGTGAGGGGCAGCGATGTTAGAAGGGCAGAGGGCAACCCTGGGATCTACAGGGTGGACAACAGCAGAAACCACAGCTGAGGACAGAGGACTCTGGGTGACAGCAGCAGCTGCATAAGAGAGAGTCGCCTTTCAGGGGAATTCATTCATTTACTGAGCCCCTAATAGGCACTAGGAGAATGAGGTCCAGGGAATGGAGAGCCACAGGGGTCCACCTTGAGATGCGCATTGTGGTCCATGGATCTGAGTGCCTGCCCAGGCCCCCCTGCACCGGCACTAGCCTGGGGAAGCCCTATTCTTTTTCTTCTCTCCCTTCTCCTAACCATGTCTTTTCCTGTCACCATTAGGAATATGCTTAGGCAGCAGAAGCCCTATTCTGTATTTCCAGTCCTCTTTCTAGAGTGGCAGAAATGGGCATTTCTATTTGGGTATCTTGTTGGCATTTTGTACTCATCAACTTCCCCAGCTCTTCTGCCCTCCCCTCCACGAACAGACAAAAGCCCAAAGCAGCTCTTAACACACTTCTTCATTTGTGGGATCAAAGCTTCAATTTCCTTTGACTCCTTCCTCTTCCTCCCAGTCCAGTCAACTACCATGTTATTTTCGACTACCTATACAAAGCCTATGGAAGATGCACTTTCCTTCCCAACCCAGCTTTCAGCACCACTGTCCTTTCCATCATCATCATCCTTCACATGCATCACTGCAGCATTCTCCTAAGGTATCTTTTTGTCTTCCTTTCAAAATCTACCTCTGTCCTTCCTCCATTATCCTCACTGATGGAAGTCCCTTTGAATCGGCAGCCCAAATGCCACCATTTCCTCCATGAATTCTCCATAATATGCTCAGTGAGCTATGGGCTCTTCCTCTTGCAAAATCACACAGCCAAATTTATCTTTGCTTGCGTACATGAAGATGCCTCCCAGGCTTCTTTTCTTCATAACAGGTTCTGTGTGATTCCCTCTGTGCCCCATATGAGCCTACTCAACATTTTACTTGACTTCTCCACTTGGATAACTTATAGGCACCTCAAATTCACAGGTCCTCTATTTCTTTCCTTTATTACTTACAAATACTTCTTTTCATTGTTCAAATGCATGTTTTTATATCTGTGAAAATTATTTGGTATCTTAGATAGAAGTGGAAGACATAATTTTTCCCTTTAATATTAATGGAACTATTTTGGTATTTAACAGTTTTTCATTTAGTGGAAGGAAGGGTTTTCAGGAACAAATTAAAGTTCTTAAGTGAGGGAAGGGATGGGTATACATGGTTTACAGAAGGCAATCAATGAAGAGCTGAATAGACAAACAAAAGATCCTACTGTTCCTCAGAACCTGAGCTGGCCCTGGAACCCAAATCTCATAAGCCAGTATGCTTTCTCTATACCATATTCCATCCTGCCTAGGATGATAATTATTTGCATACAAATCTTATCTTTTCATTCTTGACTCCTTAAAGTCAGGCCTCTTTTATTCTGGTTATAATTAAACTGACCTTTCCGTTTAAGGTGCTTCTCAGTGCACAGCCTTGGCAAATTGATTGTAGAACCACCCACCACATTTATTTATTCAGCAAACATTGACCGACTTTGCTGAATAGGTCAGGCACTGCACTAGGTACCGGGTATCCAAAGATCAAAGATGAATGCAATATCAAGATGCTCCCTGACATCAAGATGCTCAAAATTCAGTAAGACAAAAAGGAAAATCAAAGAGTTAAATATAGGGGAAAGAAAGAGGCAAAGCCTCTAATGGAAGAGTAAAGAGACGTTGATGGTGGGAATGATTTGACTCTACCACAGGGAAAGAAGGGTTAGAGGAAGGTTTCAATGGAAAGGACGCTAGAATATGATCCTGAAGGACAAGTGTTAGCAATCAAGGAATGTTGGTCGACATTGCCTCCAAGGCACTGTTGGCTTGGGCTCTGGAATTGTTCTTGAGGTTGGATTGTTGTTTACCCTGGCGGATATAGAAATCAATGAGAGAAAAGAATGAATGAAGACTTGAACACTGACCTCAAAGCTGGGGAGAATTCATTCCTCATGCATCTTAGATTAATTCAAAGAAAATGAATAGAGAGGATTATCAATAGTTCTTCCTTGTTGAGTTTTCTCCTTTCATTTTAAACTTTGCTACAGCAACATTCTCTTAAAGCCTCTCAAAAGTATGAGACTGTCAGTTGGTTATTATGACTGAAGTGGAAGGGCTGGAAGCATTTTCAGAGGTATCCAAGTGCATAAGGTGCAACTATTAGGTAATGAGTTGGAATTTTAACAGTCCTGGACGCATACAACTTAATGAGCATGGTCCCCCAGGGAGGAGGTCAACTGCTTATTCCAGTGATTTTGCCATTACTGAAAACATTCTGAGAATGCATGTCTCTCTGGAAATTGTCTTCAAATCTACAACATATTCTTTTGAATTGCCCTGATGACGGGTAAACCCTAGTCCTTTGAGTCTAAATTTTTACTTGTGTGTAACAGGTAGTTTTCCAGACCATACCAGCCTGGGGGAATAGCTTAATGATAAGTCAGTGACATAAGCCCATTACTCCATAGCCTAGCCCCACCAGCTGGTTTGCTAGAATTCTGAACCACCGCACTCTGCCTCTAGGTGTACATGTGGCAAGTGAAGAGCAACGCCGCGGTGGAGAGGGGGATAGTGGGGATGAGTTTTTACAAATAGGCTTATTTTAATTTATTCATCTGTCTTTTTCTCCATAACTCTTCAATTGTCTGGCAACCAATTCCAGTCCACTCAGTGGGAGCCCAGTGGGTCCCACTGAATCTAGAAGATACTTTCTGGAGATACTCCATGTGGTAGCTTGTTCAAAGATCGATACTGTCAATTCCTTCTCTCCTCATATGCTCTTTCAACCCACCGTTAAGAAATGAAGTCTGTCCTCCATCTGCTAAAATCTGGGCTGACTTGTGGTTGCTTTGGCCAATGGAATATAGCAAAGGTGACATTGTACTAATTCTGTGCCTAGACTTTGAGAGGATTGGCAGCTTCTACTTTCTGCATCTTGCATTACTTGCTCTTGGGATGTTTCTCCTAGGAACCCCGCCACCACGCTATGAAAAGTGTAAGCCAGGGGCCTCCCTGGTGGCACAGTGGTTGAGAGTCCGCCTGCCGATGCAGGGGACACGGGTTCGTGCCCCGGTCCGGGAAGATCCCACATGCCGTGGAGTGGCTGGGCACGTGAGCCATGGCCGCTGAGCCTGCGCGTCCGGAGCAACGGGAGAGGCCACAACAGTGAGAGGCCCCAACAGTGAGAGGCCCACGTACAGCAAAAAAAATAATAATAATAATAATAATAATATGCTTCAGTACTGCTTCTAACCTTTAATGTTTAGGAATTTCCTATTCACTTTTTAACGTGGGAATTGAGGTTTAAATCTCTACTCTGTGCCCCCAGCAAACAGACATGCACAGATCTCCTGCCTTCCCATCCAGCCATGTGGATCAAATGTAGGCACTCTAGTTGACAGTCCCCAGCTGAGCATCCAGCAAATAGCCTGCATCGACTGCAGCGGTGTGAGTGCACCTTCTTGGACATCCAGTCCACTGAGCCTTCAAATAGCTCCAGCATGAGATACTCCAAGTGAGAACCGCCCAAATGAGGCTAGCAGCCTCACAAAACCATGAGAAATAATCTATTGTTGTTTTAAGCAAGTTGAATTTTGAGATAGTTTGTTATGAAGCAATAGAGAAGCAGAATGTCCCATACCCTATTATACCAGCCCTGTGCCAACATGGCTGACTCACTGGCACTGCTGTCCGTGACATTCCTCCAAGCAGCCCACCCACAATTAGTACCTTTGGTAAGTAACCCTTATTAGGCATTGAAGCTGAGCATGTGAAGCTGAGTCCCTGGAATAGCGTGTCCATCTCAACTACCAGCCAGAAATGGCCATTTTCCTATTCTTTCCTTATTCTATAGCTAAAACCTAACCAGTGGGAGGAAGTAAAAGAATTTGTTTTTGGTATGAGGTGGGGCTATATTTTGCCAGAACCTTGGCCATCTAGGTGGTAATTCCCTTGCTTCAGACCCTGGGCCTAAGAGGACAGAAAATTCAAGTCCTCAACTTTTTCACCCATGTATACCCCACTTCCCACTATTTTCTCTCCTCACCTTCTAGCTAGCCACTTACCCTAGAATTTGTCCAGATGATTCAACTTAATTTCTTTTTTTAAAATAAATTTATTTATTTTATTTATTTATTTTTGGCTGTGTTGGGTCTTTGTTGCTGCACGCGGGCTTTCTCTAGTTGCAGCGAGTGGGGGCTACTCTTCACTGCAGTGTGCGGGCTTCTCATTGTGGTGGCTTCTCCCGTTGCGGAGCATAGGCTCTAGGCGCATGGGCTTCCGTATTTGCTGCACGCGGGCTCAGTAGTTGTGGCACACGGGCTTAGTTGCTCCATGGCATGTGGGATCTTCCTGGACCAGGGATCGAACCCATGTCCCCTGCATTGGCAGGTGGATTCTCAACCACTGCGCCACCAGGGAAGCTCCTCAACTTAATTTTTAAAAACTAGCACAGTGCTGCACATTCATGAAATGCTAAAAAAAAAAAAAAAAAAAAAATCCATTTGCTGTTTCATTTATTCATTCACCAAGTATTCACTTAGATGCTTATTTCATGCCAGGTACTATACTAGGTATTAGGGAGAAAATAAGCTCAATTTTTCAAAACTTTTCAAAACTTAAAAAAATAATATGGGTATATGCTGGAGTGGGGAAAAGAGGAGAGGAAGAAAGCTTTGCAAGATATGGAAACAAGAAAAAGAAAAAAGAGCTAAGACTCCAAAGGGAGATGAGTGATGAAAGTATGGAATTCTGTTTTCAGTTAAAATGAAGTTGTTATTTATACAGTAATGAGACTGACTTCTTTTGAGGCTCATATATCAATCCTGAAGGCGATTTCAAAATAGTATGCATGTCCAACATGTTTTGAGCAACAGTGACATAACTGGAAATAGTGTAGCCTCCTAGGGTGACTTTGAATGGGACTGTCCTCACTGGCATGTGAGCAGTGCTTGTGGAGATGTTAAAGAAAAAAATCAATCACATCAGTCACTGCTTCAAAGATGGGAGATGTATGAGTGTGTTATGTAGTTTTGTCCAGTTCAGCAAAGGAAGCAGAGGTGTCTACAGTGTTGTTTCTTCTCCATCTTTAAGACTCTAAGGAGGCGGATGTTTCAGAGACAGAGATTCTCCCCTTGGTTTCAGCTCAACTGAGTCAGAGTCGGGGTGCTTACTGTCCAGAGCTCTGCCCCTCAACTCTCCCACCGCCACGTCAGCATCAGCTCTCACCTAGATCATAGCAGTAGTTTCCCAGCTGGTCGTCTTGCTTCTGTTCTTGCCCACCTCCCACTAGCTTGTTCTCCACCCAGCAGCCACTGGGATTCCCTTAAAATGAAAACTCAAATATTAAAGTTTCTCTGCCCAGAACCTTCTAGTGGTTCCCCATGTCTCAGAATAAAAGCCCAAGTCTTTGTAATGGTCCATAAAGTGCTTTAGGGTCGGCCGCAATTCCCAGTCACCTCTCTGACCTCGTCCGCTAGCCCTCTCCCTGAGATGCTCAGCACTTTGGGCACATTGCTCACCTGACCATTTCTTAAACAAGCCTTTACACGTGCTCTTCCCTCTGCCTGGTACCCTCTCCCCTCAAGTAGCCACATGACTCACTCCCTCACTGCCTTTAGTCTCTGCTGAAATGTCACCTTATGTGTGTGAGGTTTTCAATCTCCATTCTTTTAACAAGAGCAGCTCTTAGCTCTTCTTAGCACTTCTTATCCTCCTCACCTTGCCCCATTTTTCTCCCTGGCACTCAGAAGCACACACATGACTTTTTTTTTAAAATTATTTATTTATTTATTCATTTATTTTTGGCTGTGTTGGGTCTTCATTTCTGTGCATGGACTTTCTCTAGTTGCGGCGAGCGGGGGGCCACTCTTCATCGCGGCGTGCGGGCCTCTCACTGTTGCAGCCTCTCTTGTTGTGGAGCACAGGCTCCAGACGCGCAGGCTCAGTAGTTGTGGCTCACGGGCCTAGTTGCTCCGCGGCATGTGGGATCCTCCCAGACCAGGGCTCGAACCCGTGTCGCCTGCACTGGCAGGCAGATTCTCAACCCCTGCGCCACCAGGGACACCCCACATGACTGTTTTGTTCACTGTCTCCCCCAACTAGAATGTTAGCTCCCAATTCACCTCAAACCCCCTTTCCCCCACATACAGATTGGGATTGACATATATACACTGCTACGTATAAAATAGATAACTAATGAGAACCTACTGTATAGCACAGGGAACTCTACTCAGTGTCCTGTGGTGACCTAAATGGGAAGGAAATCCAAAAAAGAGGGGATATATGTATACGTATAGCTGATTGACTTTACAGTCTAAACCAACACAACATTGTAAAACAGCTATACTCCAATAAAAATAAAAATTAAAAAAAGATACAATGTTATCTCCAAGAGACAGGTAATTTTTTTTGCTCACTAGGTATTTCCAGCATCTACAACTGTGTCTGGCACAAAGTAAGCACTCATGTAGTAGTTAAATGAATGACTTAATTAGTTACCCCCAATGGAAGAGGAGAGGGAATTCATAACCACAGGAATGGCTTCAGTACTTGAATCGCCAACCTAAGGTTTAATTTGGGGGGAAAGTCTCATGTGTTATCTTAAAATTTTGATAGACTTTTGTATTCTGTTCCATAACAAAATCTGTTAGAAAAAAAATCTTGGGGGGAAGTAGATGTTCTAAAAAGATGTATGATGTCTGTCATTCATTCATGAAGGAGATATTGATTGAGCACCTTTGAAATGCCAAGTACTTGCAGGGCACTTGGGGCTGTCTCTGTCTCTCTGGGGTGCATCCTCTCTTCTGTTGCTTTGTAATCCTTCTAGTGCCGTATGCCCTCAAGAAGCATGTGTCCTGCAAAATTCAGAATTTTATGGAGCAATTTGGGGACATTCTTCTTGATTTTCTACTGCTGCATAATAAATCACCCCAAAACTTAGTGGTGTGAAACACCACAATTTTGCAAGTTAAGAATTTGGGCAGAGCTCTGTGGGGGCAGCTGCACAGCTTTTGTTTCTACTCCATGTAGACTGGGGCCTCAGCTGGGTGGCTTGAATGGCTAGAGAATGGTTGGCTTGCTTAGGGCCATGTGTCTGGAAATTTGTTCTGGAAGTTGCCTGGGTTCCTTGGTTCTTCTCCAAGTTATATCTTCTGGGCCTGAAATGTTTTTCAGTTACAAGACAGGTGCTTGGCCTGGACTAGCTGGAAGAGCTGGGAGGAAGCCAGGCATCTTTCTCTTTCTCTCTCCATAGCCTCTTCATGAGGCTAGCTTGGGCTTCCTTACAGCATGGTGGTCTTAGGGTAGTTGGATCTCTTACATGGTTTCCCCCAGAATGAGTTTTCCAAGAGGCTAGACAGAAGCTGGAAGGTTTCTTATGACGCAACCTTGGAAGTCTTAGAAAATCAATTCCACCACATTCTGTTCATCAGGCAAGTTCCTAAAACCAGCCCATATCCAGAAAGAGAGGAATTACACTCCACCTCTCAATGGAAGGAATAGCAAAAATAATTGTGACCATCTTTAATCTATCATACTATAGGTAGGCAATGTGTTAGTGCCTTATTTGTAGCTTCTTTTTAATCCTATGACAGTCCTATGAAGTACATACAGTTATTGTTTCCATTTCACAGTTAAAGAAATTGAGGCTTTGAGGGGAAGTAACTTCCCCTTGAGCCCATAACTAGTCATGGAGCCAGTAACAAATAAAAATTCTATTTCCTTGAATTTATAAAACAAACAGCATTCTACCTACTTAGAAATTGCTTCAAGACACACAGGAAAAAGAGAGTGGAGGTGGAACCTTGGTTCCTATGATAAGTCCTTGTAACTGCAGATAAGGAAGGACCTCATCAAAGCATCAGACATAATAAGCCCATCCTCGAGCTTGGACGAGAGAGGTTTGGGGCTCCAGAGAAGAATGTGGGTAGCTATAACATAAAGCAGCTATGCCTAAGGGTGTATGTGAACCACAGCTGGTAACCCCAGACCAGTATATTGACTTCTTCAGGGCAAATGAAAGAGAATATGTATGCCAGATTGTGTGCGTGTGCGTGTGTGTGTGTGTGTGTGTGTGTGTGTGTGTGTGTGTGTGTGTATGTGTGTGTGTGTTTTAACCTAAGAAAAATAGTGGCAAGGCTCTGGACCGATCCTAACAATCCCACATTCATGAAGTGGCTCAAACCAGCGGGACTGTGTTTGGAATGGAAAGACCCGGGGCCAAGGAAAAGGAAAGTGGAATTTCTCTTTGGCATTTTGAAGTCCCTCCTTAGCTCATGGTTTCGAGCTGCTTGAAAAGCTTGAAGGGAATTTCCACACTTAGCACACTTCCCGTGGCTGCCCGCCGCCTGGCTCCAAAGCACATTTTGTGGGGTTTAGTGAGTTCCATTCCTCAGTATTATAATAGATGCTGTCAGTAGGGCTGGATCCTGGCAGAGTAATGTGGGTCACCCTGAAAGGTTTACCAGCGTCCTGTTTCCTGACTGAATGCTCGGTTGATGGTATCTTGTCTGATTCATATCCTATTGGAAACGGTGTGAAACAGGGCCCTGGAGTACATCTGGTTTTAGTCAATCTGGCTTATGCAGCCATGTTTGACAGGCAGCAGGGGCTTGGCTGCTGGTTTTAAAAGAGAAATTCTAGTTTCAGAGGAAGATTTTTTTTTTCCTTCAATGGCCTGAGAAATTTACCAATCGCTTGTGGCTAACACAATGCTGGACACACATGAAATGCTTTAAAAAATAATAATCATCCCTGTTTGCTTGTTTCATTTATGTGTTCACCAAATATTCATTTAGAGGCCTGTTTTATTCCAGGTATTGTACTAGATGTTAGAGAGATAATCTTGTACAAAATCAATGTGGTTCTTGCCCTCATGAAGATTATAGTCTAGTGGGAAAGACAGAAATTGAACAAACTCAAAAAGTAATATGAATAAGTGCTGTATATGAAAGATACAGGTACTAAGAGGGGACATAACAGGGGGCTTGACTTAGAATGAAGGGCTCAAGTAAGTGCCAATGAAGAGACACTGAAACAGAGACTTGGAGGATAGAGGGGAGATGTCTAGGCAGAGAGCTGGGGGAACAGCGTTCCAGACAGAGGGAACGGCAAGGATGAGGGAAAGTGGCTCAGACGGGGCTTGAGAGACAGGGACAGCCCACGTCATGCAGGACCTGAAGGCCAAGAGCAGGATTTTGTGTTTTGAATTCACCCTCCAATCAGTTTTGTTTAAACCACTTTCTACCACTGTCAGCTTGATTGGAAGTAAGGACCTCTCAGGCATTCAGCTAATTAGATCCTGAAATAGCCAATTAGGAGTCAGCCTGTCACTGCCAAGGCTGCTGGCATCCTCCACTGTAAGAGTTGAGTGGGACGGTCAATATTAAAGCAATAGCTTGGCAAAAAGATGAAATTCAAATGTGAATTTATTATCCTGTGTATTGTTTTCTCCGTCACTGTCCATTTATACTTCCATTCAATCAAAAATTACTGAGTAAATCCTATATGCAAAATGCCTTGACAGCTTCAAAGAGGTCTGAGACACATCCCTTCTCTCCAGGAGTTTACAACTCAGTAGAGGAGCTGGCTCTGTGAATCACTCCACAAAACCACAGACTCATGCAGAGAAATGGACAGCATCTTAAAGATCATCTGGTCCAGGTTCACAGATGTATTCTCCAGGGTCAGAGAGCTCTATATATTTGTTTTTTAATTTTGTGGTTTTCATTTTGATTATAATCTAAAACGTATTTTACTAGTGAAAAAGTCCTTTTGGGTTCACAGTGATTTATAATTGAAGAAAATTTCATGGAGTAAAACTTTAGTTCCTCGAATCAGTGTTTGTCAAACTCGGATCCATGGAGACTTGAGGGCCCACAGATATATTTTCAGGAATCTGTGAGAATTTTTTTTTCTTTAAAATTTGTCCTTAGGTCACCAAGTTTGAGAAACTAATCTATTCTACCACCTCTCTATTACAGGTAAGAAAACCAAAGCCTAGGAAGGGTAAAAATAAAATTTCTACACTATTTACAGTACTTTATATTAATCAGTGATTATAGTTTTCAAGGGCCTTTTGCATTCTTTTTCTTATTGCTTTCTTGTAAATATTCATGAACCATGAAAGGTAGGTAGTATCATTATCTTTTTCATAAAGATGAAGAAATTGAGGTTTGTAACTGTTAATTAACTTGCCCAGGTTCAACTAATAGTCAGTGTAAATAATGGAGTTGAAAGGAAAACATTCTGATTCCCAGTCTAGTGTGTGTCTAATGGTCCCAACCTGCTAGAATTTATGGCAACAGATACAACCCATTAAAGTCTGCAACCCCTGTTTCAGGCATGTGTTTTGGTTTTGTTTTACCAATTACACAACAATTCCTCATTTGGTCATAGTCATCCCATGATGGCTTGACGATTTCCTCTGCTGAGCTGTGGTGGTTTTAAAATGTCTGCAAGGGCAGAAATTGAGACACAGATGTAGAGAACAAACGTATGGACACCAAGGGGGGAAAGTGCCGGGGGTGGTGGTGGTGTGATGAATTGGGAGATTGGTATTGACATATATACGCTAATATGTATAAAATGGATAACTAATAAGAACCTGCTGTATAAAAAAATAGAATAAAATTCAAAAAAAAATGTCTGCAAAATTCTTTGACTGTTCCCATCAAGGAGGTTTATATGCCCTCCTCTTGAGTCTGGTTGACCGTGGTGTGTGATAGAAGTGACTCTATGTGAAGTGACTCTATGTGACTTCCGAGGCTAGATATTAAAAGGTGATACAACTTCCACCTGGTTCTCATGGGATGCCCCCTCTTGGAACCCAGCCACCATGCTGTGCACAAGCCCAAGCCACATGGAGAGGCCATGCGTAAGTGCTCAGCTGATGCCCTCAGCCCACAGCCAGGATGAATCACAGACTTGAGTGAGAAAGACTTTGAAAAGACAACGCCAGCCCTGGCAGCCACTGAACTGCAACCACACTAGAGAGGCTGCATGAGAACCATCTGGCTGAGTCCAGAACCTTGGGAGATAATAACAAAACAATTTCTAAACTACTAAGTTTCGAGGTGATTTGTTGAGCAACAGTGGCTAGGATGCTAGTGGAGCACCTCATGTGGGGGAGCTCCATCTGCGTTTCTGCTGAGAGGCCTCTTGCTCAGCACAGTGCTGGCAACTTCTGGGTTGACTCCCTGAGACCAGAAGTCATGACTGCCCCAACATCTCTGGTCCTTTGACTCATATGTTTTCTTTTTCTTTTCCAACAGAAAATAGTATGCTTTGGAGCCCAGCTCCATGCTGCTTCTGCAAATAGGGAATCAGCTCAGTCTAGGGTAAAAATGCCATGCTCCTCAGGGTTCCTTCTGATGAGGTGTCTCCTTTTGCTCATGCTGAAAGGGCTTCCCTCCCAGATCTAGGAACCAGTAAGCCAGCTGCCCTGAAGGAATGGGAGGACTTACGGCAGCCAGAAAGAAAGCCACAAGCAGTGAGCATCTTCAAGGCAGGGAGAAGATGTCTGCATCTCTGGCCACAGCCCCCAGCACAGTGTCTGCCTAGATGGATTTGGGTTTTCCGAATGAATGAATGAACTCAAAGTAGCAGTAGATTCACCTGATCTGACTGGACTCACTGGCCTGTGAATGAGTCATCAATGCACATACCCTTTTATAAAGGAAAAATCCTCTCTGCCCAAGAAGTGTGGGATGGAAGGAAACAAAGTCATTTGGAGTTAGGGGTAAGACAGTGAGTGAGTAGTAGACTTTTTATTATTTATTTATTTAAAACTTTAATTTTATTTTATTAAAAAACATTTTTTTCCCCCTGAACTTCTTCACTCTGTTTCCCTGCCCTTCAGAGAGTTTTTGTTTTGTTTTGTTTAATTTTGGGGGGCTGTATTGGGTCTTCGTTGCTGCTTGGGCTTTCTCTATTTGCGGTGAGCGGGGGCTACTCTTTGTTGAGGTGTGCCGGCTTCTCATTGTGGTGGCTTCTCTTGCTGTGGAGCACGGGCCCTAGGCACACAGGCTTCAGTAGTTGCAGCACATGGGCTCTAGAGCGCAGGCTCAGTAGTTGTGGCGTACGGGCTTAGTTGTTCCGCGGCATGTGGGATCTTCCCGGACCAGGGCTTGAACCTGTGTCCCCTTCATTGGCAGTCAGATTCTTAACCACTGTGCCACCAGGGAAGTCCTTATTTTATTTTTTTAAGATTTTTTTATATGGACCATTTTTAAAAGTCTTTATTGAGTTTGTTACAGTATTGCTTCTGTTTTATGTTTTGGTTTTTTGGCCCCGAGGCATGTGGGATCTTAGCTCCCCCACCAGGGATTGAACCTGCACCCCCTGCATTGGAAGGCAAAGTCTTAACCACTGGACCACCAGGGAAGTCCCTAGTAGAAGAATTTTTAAATGAAATATTTAACAGGGAAGAGAAGAAATTTAATCTGGTTGAGTTAATTTCCAGCCTATAGTCACTAAAATGTAATGTCGCTTGAATGTGAGAGTCAGAATGTCAGAATGACATTATGTGCAGGTTGCATGTTGTCTGCAGAGAAGATCTCTCTTACAGAAAGCAGAGATGCCTCCTGCATGATGTGTTTGGGTCCCCCACCACCAGGAGCTTCTGCAAATGATCACACAGGCCGGGCACCACACAGCTCCAGTGCACACCATCTGTAGAGACCAGGAGCTTCTCAAGAATTGAAAAACTAATTAAAAGGGATTAATTGAAAACTAATCAAATGGGGCTCCAAGGTCTCCAGCCTGAAGAAGCTGGGGCACATAAATAACTGACACAACCACATATAATTGAGGTGTGTAGAAAGTGTCATAAAAACCCAGAGAATGAAGCAGCTGATGCTGCTGAGGGAGAATCAGAGAAGGTTTCTTATAGAAGATGACATTTCACTGGGCTTTGAAGGCTGAATAGGAGCTGGCCTAGAGAAAAGAGACAAGGGAATTATAGTCAGTAGGAACAAACCCATCCACAGAGGGGAAAGAACTGCTGAGTATTTCAGATGCCATGAGCTTAGGATGCCCCATGGGAAATGGTGGGAGGGAGGATAGAAAGATAGAGTGAAGCTCTGAACATTAAATTACGGAGTTCAGACTTTAATCTGTAGACAATGTGGAGCCATTGCTGGTTTTTATACACGGAGGTAACACAACTGGGTGGCAAGAATGGACTGGAAGCTGGGAGATTGGTTAGAACACATCATAATCCTGCCAATAAATGAGGATCTGACTTCTGAATTCCCAACAACTGTTTTAAAACAAAACAAAACAAAAAAGGGTTTAACCCCTGGCAAATATCTACTATATTCTTGGTAGGTATATGGGGTTTTGAAAACAGCATCGAGAAGTGGTCTGGTTGGGAAAACAGACACACAGATGAATAATAAGTGCTATGGGAGCAAAGCAGATGTCTAATTCTACCCAAGGAAGTCTAAGGAAGTGCATCAATCAGTGTGGCTTTTGAGTAGAGTTTACCAGAAAGAGGAGTTTGGGAAGAGCAATTCTGAGTATAAGAAGTATCATGTACAAAGCCTCATGAGTATGAAGGAGCAAGACGTGTCAGTGGGAGGACTTCTGGGGCATGAACTGGAAAGATTAAGTAGGGATCTTGTGATGTTGAGGAGTGTGGCCCTGACCCTCCTCCAGTTGCATTCTCTGTTAGCAGAGGAGAACGTGGCATGTCCCAGGGAAAGCAGCTGTAGACTGAGCCATGAGATAGACTGCAGGCTGGTCCATCCCCTCTGTCTCCTTGAGGTCAGAAAGGTGGGAGATGTTTGTACATGCAGAAGCCTTCAGTTACAGTGATGAAGGCTGTCCCATAAAGACCAGTTCCCTAATTCATTGTGTCTCAAAGTTGATCAGGTCAGGTGGGCAGAAACCCAATGCCTCAGGGGCTTTATCAATAAGTGTGTGTGTGTTTGTGTGGTAGTAGTTGGTGGTGGTGTGTGCAGTTTGTGTGGGAGAACTCTGGGCTCTTAGAGGGTTAAAGATATTTGAGAGTCTGGTCAAGGGTCTCTGATGGTTAATAGAACTTGGCCCCAAGGAAGGGGACCCAGGGACCCCTTCACCTATTTCACAGTTTTGCACTGGACTCCACCCAATCCAAGGTTCTTAAACATATACTTTTAGACATTTTAGAAGACAAGCCAGTATACTCCTGTAAGAATAATACTAATCTTAATAATAAAAATAATAATAGTAACAATACTTACCATTTATGGAGTGCTTATTATGGGCAAGTCACTATTACAAGTGCTAGTCACTGTTATCAGTGCTTTATATTTATTAACTCACTTAATCTTTACAGTGACTTGATGAGGTAGGTACCATTATCTCCATTTTACATACAGGGAAACCAAGGCCTAGTAACTTGCCAGAGATAATGCAGCTGATGTATGGTGGAGAAAGTTCAAACCCAGCAGAGGGTTTCCCTTAATTGACTCTGAACCATCTCTTTAATTTCTGGTCACTGAGATGTTCAGTGGGAAAGTCTGCATGCTGTGTAGATAGAGCCTTCCCTGAGTGGGACCCAGGGCATTCGCCAATTCAATGCTGGATGACTTGTTTAAGCCAGTGTCAAGAGGCCTCTTTTCCCTGTGTGTTCCCCAGTTGAGTGGCTTGATCATTCCATCAGAGGGTTGGAAGCTGTGATGCCCAGACCTGCCCCAGATGTTGCTAGAGTCCCATGGCTATTCCTGCCTCTGTTTTCCCATAAAGGACAAGCATTATTCAGACACTCTATTCTGCCTGAACATTGAGGAGATGGGAACCCAGAGACATAAGGAAACTTTAAAGAACCATGAAAATAATTTTTTTCTTGTCATTTTGGACCCATCTGCCAATTACCCAGTTGAGAAAACCTTGCAGAAAAGCAATTTCCTAATATGGCACTTCAGCTATACAATATAAACATTTGTATTCATGGGACAAAAAGGCTTGAGATGTGGTTAAACTCTCTAGAGACATATTTTTCTTTCTATTTTCTCCTCTGTGATGTGATGTGATGTGATGTGACATTATACAGTGTTGGGGATGTGAAGAGTCTTGTGTACTTATGCATTTTCCCATTGGTTCTCTCCTATTATTTCGATTGTACATTATTTTCCCAGAAAAATCATCATAAAACATTTGGAATGGTCAGGCTTTTAATGGGCACTAAAATGTTTTCTCTTTAGCTTTGCTACCAGAAATAGAGACTCTGAGAGGTTCACTATCCCACAAAGAGTTGGTGGTAGAACTAAGAATTGCAGCCCCAGCTCCTACTCCCTCATCGCATGATCCCTGCCCAACAACTATTCTTTCTTTCTGGCCCTGGCTCAAACCCATGCTTCAGAATGGAAAGATCTGGCAAAAGTGTGACACTAAATAGCTTTGTCCCTTCACTTTGTATTAAGTATTCCTCTGCTTGATGAAATGCAGGTCGAGTTAAAGCCAAAAGCTTATCATGTGCTCCAGAGGTCACTGAACTTGGCTTTGCACCAGACAGAGTCCTTCCACAGGTCTCTCCATTCCTGGGCAAGGAGCACGCCTTGGACAGGGACCTTTAGGGTCAATCCTACAGAATAGTTGTGTGGATAGTTTTCAAGATCCCCAACCCCTAAACATGCTCTACACTCAAGGTCCCTTTGGCTCCACACATATTCTAAGCCTCGTCTGCAATTTTCTGCTGCTTTTCTTCTATTATTTCCACCTCTTTTTCTTCCTAACGTTTGGTGGAGAACTTTCTCAAATATGCTCCCCTCTGCCTGCTCTGTTTCTTTGTTACACTTTGTGCAAGGTGAATGTCATTAGTCAGTTAGAAATGTAAAGGACAGTTGGAGGAAGTGCCTGACAGAAGTAAAGGCAGATCTGCTCAATAACTTTTAAGGAAAAGGATGGTGTCTTTTTAGAACAATCATAATCCCAGCATCTTCCCACAAATGTGTTATTTTCAGAGGAAATAAACAAAAAGGCCATAGTAGTGTATGAATTAATATTAGTTCTAGTAGCTAACATGTGTTGAGTGTTTACTTGTGTTAAGTTTGTATTTACTTGTGTTTTGTATACATTATTTCATTTAACACCCTCAGTTTAACTCTCAATAACCCAGCAAGGGTTATTAGCATCCTCATGGTGTAAATTAACACCATTTACAAATGTGGAGAGAAGTTAAGGACATTTCCAAGGTCATAGAGCTAGGCAGCTTCGATGGAGAAAGGACACTGTGCATCCAAAGATGTTAAGATTTCTCAGTTGATTGATGTAGAACAAATAAGGCAAAGCATATAAAGCCAAGAAGGCTTAAATGGCAGAAGAGTTTGAGAGTAATGCCAGCCAGGAAAGAAAGAAGGAATACTGGTGGGGACTTAGGATGGGGCACGCAGAGCCCATACCCTCCACCTTCCCCCACCCCATCCACAAACATATTGCGTCATTGTCAGAGGAGAGTGACCCCTGTGTGTGATAATGAGCTGATGGGCCATGGTGACACCTGAGCACTCATGAATGGTATGGAGGGAAGAACCACCACAGACATAATTCTCTTGTTATGGGCGACTCCTAATTCCTGTAGGGTGTCTGATTTCTTTTTCCTCTGAGCTTCTGGCCCTCACCCTGGGCCCAAACTTTCAGAATCATTGAAAATGGTCCCAGGGTGGAGACAAAGGCTTTCACAAACACCCACCCTGCTGAA
>NW_006772326.1:1312968-1313612 GCF_000442215.2 Lipotes vexillifer
AAAAAAGCCTTTCACAAACCCCCTCCCGGCTGAACCTTCTGGTAGGCTGTATTGACTTGGCCCTAAATTCAATCCAGAAAGCTGTCTTCCAGCTCTCCTGGTTGGCTCTAGCCCCCTTCAGATCATCAAGAGGAGCTTCAGGTGGGCTTTGTGAGGTTATGAAGCAGTGGTGAGAGCTTCCTGTAGAGATTTAGTATGGAAGGCAGCCTGGAACACCAAGAGAACTCTGAGCTAGGTGTAAAAGAGAGTGAGAGAGCCTAGGCCGGCAGCTTCTTGGTTCTCCAGCCAAATAGCCATAAGAGCTGGCAGAAAGGCTCAGGACTCCTAATTCCCAACATTTCCCCTATCAGCCTTATCTTGATAAAAATCCTCTCATTTTGCATGTATACTAAATATTGGAGAAAAACCATTTGTATTTCAAAAGAGCAATTCTTAAACCAAAGAAATAAATCTCTATCAATAAAATTAACTCTCTGCCTGCTGGCCTGTCATTACATCATGAGAAAATCGCTGGATGGATTGTCACTATGTTCAGAGGCTGGTTAGGATTGTCTGACCTACAGCTAGACTATGAAGCATGCACCAAATTCTTTTTTTTTTTTTTTTTTTTTTTTTCCTTGGTTTTTTGGGCGCTCTCACGGTTG
>NW_006772326.1:1313925-1321119 GCF_000442215.2 Lipotes vexillifer
TGCATCGGCAGGCGGACTCTCAAGCACTGCGCCACCAGGGAAGCCCTACCAAATTCTTTAGTGATAGGTGGAAGTCATCATCCAGAGAATTGTCAGGACTTGATTTGCAATCAAGTTGCTTTTCACAGCAGTGATTCCATGTAGCTGAGTTCCACAGTCAATAGCCAGGGATTCATTTATTTAGCTGCATTAATCCATCCTAAGCCATCCTTAGGGAAGCCAGCCACTCGCAGATGGTAGGATGTCAGCCCCTGCTTGAGGAGGCTGGTTCTGAGGCATCTTGGTTGCCCCCAAACCACAGATAATGAGCAACTTCCCAGCCCAACCCACTGCTCCAGACTCTTTATTTCTTCTGTGGCCATTGGGCTTCAACAGGAAAACGAAACAGAATCAGGATGCTTGCTAGACGCCCCAACACATGCCACTGTGGCTGCTCCAGGGGGAGCACACAGTATTCAAGGCCTCACAAGAAGTCCTGAGCACAGGGTGCCCTCAGCCTGGATCCCTTTCTCTCCAGGGCCTCATGCATTCTGGACACTCTGAACATTCTGGACACTCTGGGTAGCCTGGGGGCTCACGGGCTGGTCAGGGTTAAGTATCCAGTGAAAGCCTTCCTCTCCCCCTCCTCCACCCCAGCTCCAGGTAAATGAGTGCATTTAACTAAAACCACAACCACAAAGGCCTCGGCCCTTGAAATTTTCCTGGAAGCCAATGAAAGAAAGGAGAGCCACAGTAGTAGGTAAAATTAAGCTATGTACCAACTCTCTCCAGCTTACAAGTTCCTAAATTGTTTGTTTACACATTAAGAGCAAAAAATGACTGTAGTCTTTCCTCTTAATTACTGTAATTATACTTGTGCCACCCACAAGAGAGGCTGTTGATCTCACTTCTAAAGGGCAATTGCTGTCGCCTCACTCTTCTTAGCACTTTACAAGGTTTTTCTCATTTTCTGATTACCACTGGCCTGTTGAGCTGCCAGTAGAAATTTATTCTCCTGGTGCACGACACCCTCCCTCCTTTACCCCCCCTTTATGTTTTCTTTTTCCTTCTCTCTTTCTTTCTCTCTCTCTCTCTCTTTTT
The DNA here is from genome assembly GCF_000442215.2 of Lipotes vexillifer. Classification (NCBI taxonomy): domain Eukaryota; kingdom Metazoa; phylum Chordata; class Mammalia; order Artiodactyla; family Lipotidae; genus Lipotes; species Lipotes vexillifer. The sequence continues at coordinate 1,315,006 of NW_006772326.1, forward strand.
TTTTTTTTTTTTGCTGCTGCTGGGTAGTTACCAGGAAGAGCTGACTTCCTTGGGATCAAAAAGGATTGCTCTTTCTGTGATCAATTGTATGTGGTTAGGCATTCTCAGAATATCCTGAATGTGGAAGTACTCAAAAGCCCATAATCTGGATAATAGTGGTCTGTGCTGGCCACATCCCTTAGGAAAGGCTCGGGAAACCTGGGTCAAAAAACTTGCAAACTCTTGTCTGGCTCATGTGCATTCAATGCTGAATTGGATCAAAAGTGTTTCCTTTGGGTTACCTGATACGGAGCTATTTGAAGTATCCTTGTAGCCTTCTACACTGATCCCTGAAAGTCCTGCCTGAATCCTTTCCCTGTTTAGTCGTGAAGGAATGCTGTTCCAAAGACGTGGGGTCAGAAGGGCACAATAAATCAATCCAGATACACCCCTAATGAATAGCAAATTAGACAGCATTTGTCTAAAGTTCATAGGTCCTCTTGGAAGATGCATTTTTAGTGCAAGCAAAATTCCTGGGTTGCGTGTATGTTAGACAGTGGGGGTGGTGTGTGAAGGGCTTACAGTCTCTGGTTTTTTAAAAAATTCTGGACATGGATTTTGTATATTTATTTATTTATTGGAAATGAGTTTATTTTATTTTATTTTATTTTAATTTTTATTGGAGTATAGTTGCTTTACAATTTTGTGTTAGTTTCTACTGTACAGCAAAGTGAATCAGCTATATGTATACATGTATCCTCTCTTTTTTGGATTTCCTTCCCATTTAGGTCACCACAGAGCACTGAGTAGAGTTCCCTGTGCTATACAGTAGGTTCTCATTAGTTATCTATTTTATACATAGCATCAATAGAATATATGTGTCAATCCCAATCTCCCAGTTCATCCCACCCCCACCTCCTTTCCCCCTTGGTATCCATACGTTTGTTCTCTACGTCTGTGTCTCTATTTCTGCTTTGTAAATAAGATTGTCTATATCAATTTTTTCAGATTCCCCATATATGAGTTAGTATACAATATTTGTTTTCCTCTTTCCAACTTACTTCATCCTGTATGACAGTCTCTAGGTCCATCCATGTCTCCACAAATGACCCAATTTCATTCCTTTTTACGGCTCAGTAATATTCCATTGTATATAAGTACCACATCTTCTCCATCCATTCCTCTGTTGATGGACATTTAGGTTGTTTCCATGCCCTGGCTATTGTTAGTGCTGCAGTGAGCATTGGGGTGCATGTGTCTTTTTGAATTATGGTTTTCTCTGGATATATGCCCAGTAGTGGGATTGTTGGGTCACATGGTAGTTCTATTTTTAGTTTTTTAAGGAACCTCTATACTGTTCTCCATAGTGGCTGTATCAATTTACATTCCCACCAACAGTGTAAGAGGGTTCCCTTTTCTCCACACCCTCTCCAACATTTCCTGTACGTAGGTTTTGTAATGATGGCCATTCTGACTGGTGTGAGGTGATATCTCATTGTAGTTTTGATTTGCATTTCTTTAATAATTAGTGATGTTGAGCATTTTTTCATGTGTTCATTGGCCATCTGTATGTCTTCTTTGGAGAAATATCTATTTAGGTCTTCCTCCCATTTTTTGATTGGGTTGTTTGTTTTATTGATACTGAGCTGCATGAGCTGTTTGTATATTTTAGAGATTAATCCTTTGTCAGTTGCTTCATTTGCAAATATCTTCTCCCATTCTGAGGGTTGTCTTTTCGTCTTGTTTATGGTTTCCTTCGCTGTGCAAAAGCTTTTAAGTTTCATTAGGTCCCATTTGTTTATTTTTGTTTTTATTTTCATTACTCTAGAAGGTGGGTCAGAAAAGATCTTGCTGCAAGTGTTCTGCCTATGCTTCCCTCTAAGAGTTTTATAGTGTCTGGCCTTACATTTAGGTCTTTAATTCATTTTGAGTTTTTTTTTTAACGGTGTGAGGGAGTGTTTTAATTTCATTCTTTTACATATTGCTGTCCAGTTTTCCCCACACCACTTACTGAATAGTCTGTCTTTGCTCCACTGTATATTCTGGCCTCCTTTGTCATAGATTCGGTGACCATAGGTGCGTGGGTTTATCTCTGGGCTTTCTATCCTGTTCCATTGATCTATATTTCTGTTTTTGTGCCAGTACCATACTGTCTTGATTCCTGTAGCCCTGAAGTATAGTCTGAAGTCAGGGAGCCTGATTCCTGAAGCTCTGGTTTTTTTTCTCAAGACTGCTTTTGCTATTTGAGGTCTTTTGTGTTTTGATACAAATTGTAAAATTTTTTGTTCTAGTTCTGTGAAAAATGCCATCAGTAATTTGATAGGGATTGCACTGAATCTGTAGATTGCTTTGGGTGTATTGTCATTTTCACAGTATTGATTCTTCCAATCCAAGAACATGGTATATCTATCCATCTGTTTATGTCATCTTTGATTTCTTTCATCAGTATCTTATAGTTTTCTGCATACAGGTATTTTGCCCCCTTAGGTAGATTTATTCCAGGGTATTTTATTCTTTTTTGTTGCAATGGTAAATGGGATTGTTTCCTTAATTTCTCTTTCTGATCTTTTATTGTTAGTGTATAGGAACGCAAGAGATTTCTGTGTATTAATTTTGTATCCTGTGACTTTACTAAATTCATTGATTAGTTCTAGTAGTTTTCTGGTGGCATCTGCAGACAGTGACAGTTTGACTTCTTCTTTGCCAATTTGGATTCCTTTTATTTCTTTTTCTTCTCTGATTGCCATGGCTGGGACTTCCAAAACTACGTTGAATTATAGTGGCGAGAGTGTGCACCCTTGTCTTCCTGATTTTAGAGGAAATGCTTTCAGGTTTTCATCACTGATAATAATGTTTGCTGTGGGTTTGTCATATACAGCCTTTATTATGTTAAGGTAGGTTCCCTCTATGCCCACTGTGGAGAGTTTTTATCATAAATGGGTGTTGAATTTTGTCGAAAGCTTTTTCTGCATCTATGGAGTTGATCATACAGTTTTTATTCTTCAGTTTGTTAATATGGTGTGTCACATGGATTGATTTGTGTATATTGAAGAATCCTTGCATCCCTGGAATAAGTCCCACTTGATCATGGTGTATGATCCTTTTAACGTGTTGTTGGATTCTGTTTGCAGGTATTTTGTTGAGGATTTTTGTGTCTATGTTCATCAGTGTTTTTGGCCTGTAATTTTCTTTTTTTATGATATTTTTGTCTGGTTTTCGTATCATGGTGATGGTGGCCTCGTAGAATGAGTTTGGGAGTGTTCCTCCCTATGCAAATTTTTCGAAGAGTTTGAGAGGGATAGGTGTTAGCTCTTCTCTAAATATTTGATAGACTTCGCCTGTGAATCCGTCTGGTCCTGGACGTTTGTTTGTTGGAAGATTTTTAGTTATGGTTTCAATTTCATTACTTGTGATTGGTCTGTTCATATTTTCTATTTCTTCCTTGTTCAGTCTTGGAAGTTTTTACCTTTCTAAGAATTTGTCCATTTCTTCCAGGTGGTCCATTTTATTGGCATATAGTTGCTTGTAGTAGTCTCTTATGATCCTTTGTATTTCTGTGGTGTCAGTTATAACTTCTCCTTTTTCATTTCTAATTTTATTGATTTGAGTCCTCTCCCTTTTCTCTTGATGAGTTTGGCTAAAGGTTTATCAATTTTGTTTATCTTCTCAAAGAACCAGCTTTTAGTTTTATTGATCTTTGCTATTGTTTTCTTTGTTTCTATTTCATTTACTTCTGCTCTGATATTTATGATTTCTTTCCTCTATTAACTTTAGGTTTTCTTTGTTCTTCTTTCTCTCATTGCTTTGGCTGTAAGGTTAAGTTGTTTATTTGAGGTTTTTCTTGTTTCTTGAGGTAGGCTTATATTGCTCTAAACTTCCTTCTTAGACCTGCTTTTGCTGCATCCCATAGGTTTTGGGTCATCGTGTTTTCGTTGTCATTTGTTTCTATGTTGTTTTTTTTTTTATTTCTTCTTGGATTTCTTCAGTGATCTCTTGGTTATTTAGTAGCATATTGTTTAGCCTCCATGTGTTTGTGTTTCTTACAGTTTTTTTCCTGTAATTGATTTCTAATCTCATAGCATTGTGGTCGGAAAAGATGCTTGATATGACTTCAATTTTCTTAAATTTACTGAGGTTTGATTTGTGATCCAAGATGTGATGTATCCTGGAGAATGTTCTGTGTACACTTGAGAAGAAAATGTATTCTGCTGCTTTCAGATGGAATGTCCTATAAACATCAATTAAGTCTAGCTGGTCTAATGTGTAATTTAAGGCTTGTGTTTCCTTATTAATTTTCTGTCTGGATGATCTATCCATTGGTATAAGTGAAGTGTTAAAAGTTCTCCACTATTATTGTGTTACTGTCGATTTCCCCTTTTTTCGTTGTTACCATTTGCCTTAAATATTGAGGTGCTCCTATGTTGGGTGCATAAATATTTACAATTGTTATATCTTCTTCTTGGATTGATCCCTTGATCATTATATAGTGTCCTTCCTTGTCTATTGGGACAGTCTTTATTTTAAAGTCTATTTTTTCTGATATGAGTACTGCTACTCCAGCTTTCTTTTGATTTCCACTTGCATGGAATATCTTTTTCTATACCCTCACTTTCAGTCTGTATGTGTCCCTAGGTCTGAAGTGGGTCTCTTGTAGGCAGTATATTATGGGTCTTGTTTTTATATCCATTCAGCCAGTCTGTGTCTTTTGGTTGGAGCATTTAATCCATTTACATTCAAGGTAATTATTGATATGTATGTTCCTATTATCATTTTCTTAATTGTTTTGGGGTTTTTTTTGCAGATCTTTTTATTCTCTTGTGTTTCCTGCCTGGAGAAGTTCTTTTAGCATTTGTTGCAAAGCTGGCCTGGTAGTGCTGAATTCTCTTAGCTTTTGTTTTTCTGTAAAGCTTTTGATTTCTCCATCAATTCTGAATGAGAGTCTTGCTGGGTAGAGTAATCTTGGTTGTCAGTTTTTCCCTTTCATCACTTCAAATATATCCTACCACTCCCTTCTGGCTTGTAGAGTTTCTGCTGAGAGGTCAGCTGATAACCTTATGGGGATTCCCTTGTATGTTATTTGTTGCTTTTCCCTTGCTGCTTTTAATATTTTTTCTTTGTATTTAATTTTTGATAGTTTGATTAGTATGTGTTTTGGTGTGTTTCTCCTTGGGTTTATCCCGTATGGGACTCTCTGTGCTTCCTGGGCTTGACTATTTCCTTTCCCATGTTAGGGAAGTTTTCGACTATAATCTCTTCAGATGTTTTCTCAGACCCTTTCTCTTTCTCTTCTTCTTCTGGGACCCCTATAATTCGAATGTTGGTGAGTTTAATGTTGTCCCAGAGGTCTCTGAGACTGTCCTCAATTCTTTTCATTCTTTTTTCTGTGTTCTGCTCAACGGCAGTTATTTCCACCGTTCTATCTTCCAGCTCAGTTATCCATCTTCTGCCTCAGTTATTCTGCTGTTGGTTCACTTCTAACGTATTTAAAATTTCATTTATTGTGTTGTTCATCACTGTTTGTTTGTTCTTTAATTCTTCTAGGTCCTTGTTAAACATTTTTCGTATTTTCTCCATTCTATTTCTGAGATTTTGGATCATCTTTACTATCATTACTCTAAATTCTTTTTCAGGTAGATTGCCTGTTTCCTCCTCATTTATTTGTTCTTGTGGGTTTTTACCTTGCTCCTTCATCTGCAACATATTTCTCTGTCCTCTCATTTTGTCTAAATGTCTACTGTGTTTGAAGTCTCCTTTCCACAGGCTGCAGGGTTGTAGTTCCTCTTGCTTCTGGTGTCTGCCCCCAGTGGGTGAGGTTTGTCCAGTGGCTTGTGTACGCTTCTTGGTGGGAGGGACTGGTGCCTGCGTTCTGGTGGGTGGAGCTGGATCTTTTCCCTCTGATGGACAGGGCCATGTCAGGTGGTGTGTTTTGGGGTGTCTCTGGGCTTAGTATGAGTTTAGGCAGCCTGTCTGCTTATAGGTAGATTTGTGTTCCTGTCTTTCCTGTTGTTTGGCATGTGGCATTCAGCACTGGAGCCTTCAGGCAGTTGGGTGGAGCCAGGTCTTGGAGTTGAGATGGAGACCTCTGGGAGAGCTATTGCTGATTAATATTCCCTGAGGCTGGGAATTCTCTGGCAT
>NW_006772326.1:1321146-1334252 GCF_000442215.2 Lipotes vexillifer
TTCCTGGATTCGATGCTACCACCTCAGAGGCTCAGGCCCAACCCCCGGCCTGGGAACAAAGACCACCCCTGCCCCCACGGCTCAGCAAAAAAGGGAAAAAAAAGAAAAGAAAAAAGAAGGGCGGGAAGAAAACAAATGAAAACAAACAGACATACAACACCCAAGACAAAGAGCAAAGATAAAAACAAGCAAACAACAACAGCAATAATTAAAAACAAACAAAACCCCAGAGAAATGATAAAAGCAAAACCAACAAAACAAAAACAAACCAAAAAAAAAAAAAACCCAAAGAAACCACACACATGCAAAATAAGAAACAAAAACAGAGAAAACAAAAAGCAAGAGAACAACCAAACAAAAGAATCCGAAAATGAAATCAAACAATTAAAAACAAAACGAAAAAGAAAAAAGAAACCAAAAGCAGAATGCAAACTGAAGGAAAAAGCAAACAAACCAAACCCACAAAAACAATTAAAAAAGAAGAAAAAAGATAAAAACAAATAGAACAAAGGAAAGAAAAAAACAAAACAGTAACACAGAAATAGAAATATAAAAAAATAAAAAATATATTTAAAAAATAAATAAAAATTAAAAAAATAATAATAAAAACAGAACAAAATAAAACATTAAAAAGTAGTAATAAGTATGTTTTCCTGGGGTCTCAGCTGTCAGTGTCCTTGCCTCCACAGTGAGTCATAGCCAACCCCTGCCTCCCCAGGAGGCCCTGTAAAACCTCTAGGAAGCTCTCTGGTCCCTCTGTGGGCACTGTGCGGGCAGTTCAGAGTCTGACCTAGCCCAACTCCCACATATAATAGTCCCCAAAGTCCACAGCTGCTAGAGCTAGACCGTTTTCAGTTTTGGGAACACTCGCTGTCCATTCAGATATTCCATAGATGCAGTGTTTACCAAGACGACTGCATGGATTTAATCTGTGGTTTGTGCAGCTGCATGGAAAGATTTTTGTTCCTCTTCCTTAGTCTCCCTGCCCCTAGGGCTCAGCTGTGGTTTTAGCCCCACCTCTGTCATTCAGCCACCCACAGGAGTCTGCTTCCAAGGATGCCCTGGAGCACTCGGGTCTGCCCCATTGAGGACAGGGCGTGGAGGTGGCATGACTGCCTGGGTCGAAGGGGCCCTGATGGCCACAGGTGTCCGGGAAAGCTGGCAGCCACAGGCACGAGAGATCCAGCCCCAGTGGGAGCCTTTCCTAGCGCCTGGTGGCTGGTGTGAGAAGGCCAGCCCTGGAGGGGGCTTTTCCTAGTGCCTGGCAGGGCAGGGAGCCAGCGTGTGGGGAGAGAGAGGCTGCAATGGCAGCTCCACCCCCTGCGTGCCACTCAACTGTGGCACTTTGCTTCTATGGCAGTCTGGGTTTCCTCCACAAGCATTCCTGGTTGTGGATTTCCTCCCTCTCGTCCCCTCAGGCTGTCTCCTCACAGCCAACAGCAGTCCTCCCCCCGGCTTTACTCTTCAATCCCCACGTTCCAGCTCTCAGCCCCCTTGTGGACTGGTGGACACATGTCCAGTCTGGGGCATGCAGGGCTGTGGCACGGACCATCTGTGTAGGTCTCACTCTGTCCTGTCTGCCACAGACCAGCCGTTTCACAGTCCTCTGACAGCCTCAGATGCTCCCTTTCTGTCCGAATTGATTTCCCCTTTGGTGATGGGGCTTCCCCGGATGCAGGAACCTCTCCTCTCCTTCAGCTCCCCACCAGGGAGCTTCTTTTTCCCTTCTTTCTTTCATCCTACCCAGTTATGTGGGGATCTTTCTTGTCCTTTCCAGTGTCCAAGGTCTTCTGCTAGTGTTCAGCTGGTGTTCTGTGAGAATTGTTCCATCTGTAGATGTATTGTTTTTTTTGTTTTTTTTGTTTTTTTTTTTTTGCGGTACGCGGGCCTCTCACTGTCGTGGCCTCTCCCGTGGCGGAGCACAGGCTCCGGACGCGCAGGCTCAGCGGCCACGGCTCACGGGCCCAGCCGCTCCACGGCATGTGGGATCTTCCCGGACCGGGGCACGAACCTGCGTCCCCTGCATCGGCAGGCGGACTCTCAACCACTGCGCCACCAGGGAAGCCCCTGTAGATGTACTCTTGATGCATTTGTGGAGAGAGATGAACTCCACATCCTCCCACTCCTCCACCATCTTGGTTTTTTGGACACTGTTTTTAAAAGTACCAAAAATATTCCCAAAGTTAGCTTGCCCAACTGGCTTTAAATGTGCAGTGCTTTCTTCAGCCCTTACCCTGGGACAGAACTTTCTGACTACTGTGGACTCTGGTGTGACCCAGCCTCTTGGACTGGTTTCCCCATTAGCTCATTCAGGTGTTCTTGGGTGCCTGGATAGATGTTTCTGAGAACGTACCATTCTCAGGGCCACAATGATTGAGCTAAAATAAATCTTCCAGTCACCTACAATTCTAGCATAATCTTACAGATACAGTGAATGGCATTGAGAAGATTAAATCACCAAGTCTAGCCACACCACCCCCACCCCAACCAGTGACTGGAGCAAACTTGTTAGAGCTGCATCAGAAGGAATAGAAGAGCTTTCAGTCTTTCATGGCCCCTAAACATTTGGTAATAAATAATAAAAAGTATTTATTACATGTTACAGTGACATTGTGGAATTCAAAAAAATAACACTTTCTTCCTCAAATGTTAAAAAGAAAGAAAAAAATATTAGGATTGGGCAGGGACGACAGCAGGAGCAGTGGCTTTAAAACCCAAGGAATGTGGTAAAGAGAGCTTTGTGTGTTTTTAATAGTCATAGATGGGGCAAGAAAGTGGGGAGCTGACATGGACAGGAAGTCAGAAATTAGAGTTTCGGGCCTGGTGTTGCCACTGTCTGGCCGTGTTACCTTGAATAAAAGTTCTACCCCTCTTGATCTTGGCTTCTCATTTATTACATAAAGGGTTTGAGAGCCTTCCTGTTTTATCAGCTATTTTCAGCTCTCTCATAAAACCACTGGGTCAGTCTTCCCTGAAATTCAGGGACACGTGCTTCTGAACCACGCTTCCTTCCCCCAAGAGGTGGCCAGGCTCAGGATGGGTGACGGGTAAGGGACAAAACAGCCCTGTGTGTCTCTGGCCCCAGTTTACTGTGCTATGAACTTGACAGCAAAGTCCCTCAGCTTGCCTCCATCCAACACCACAGACGGCTTCTGGCACTAGAGGGTAGTGGTTAAAAGCAAAAAACTTCTGACTTGGGTTCTAGCTTCAAGTCACCTGTAACCAACTGTGGGACTTCAGGCAATTTACTTAACTCCTCTGAGCCTCAGGGTCCTCATTTGGGAAATGGTGGCAACTGTAGGGCTTGTAGGGCTACAAACTTGTAGGGCTATTTTGAGTATTAAATCTGAAAATGAATGAAAGGGCGTAGCGTAGTGCTTGACCTGTAAACTCTCAATGAATGGTAGCCAAAGAAATCAACAATAACAAAAATATATTTCCTAGGCCTTAGGTTCTTTATGCTAGTAAATGGTGACCCAGAGTGGGAAGGAAGAGTGCAGTGATCTGTATGCAGGAGCCTCTGCCAGGCATGTGTTAGCTGCTCTGGGTGCTGGGAGCAAGTCTCAGGATCCACACCCGGATTCAAGGAATGGCGGGAGAGACTGCAGGAAACAGGAATGAGAAACCCATATGAAAAAGAATGTCAATTTTACATTCATTCATTCAGCACTAAGTACCTATTCCAGTTTTGGCTTTTGCTTATTTGCCATGTGCTAGAGCTGTGCTAGACATGCAGCAGGATTACAGAGATGAATGACCCTATCCCTGCTTTCAGAGAACTGGCTGTTCTAGGGCTACAAGTAAGCAGGCAGTTACAGTAGAAGACCCCAAGTCTGGGGAAGGTAAGCACAAGGAGCCTGGGAGACAGGGTGACTGTCCTGATTTCAGCGCTAAAAGCCTCACATCCCAGGAAGTCCCTCAGTCCCAGGAAAACCAGGATGGTTGTTCACCCTAGTGGGTCAAGCCAGAGAAGCAGCACCAAACCTAAACCTCCCAAGTCAGGGAAGGCTTCTTGTCAGAAGGAAGGCCTGCAAGGATAAGGGAGAGTTAGCCAGGCAGGTTGATGACGAGTGGGGAGTGGAAAGGGTCCCAAGCAGAAGGAACCACATGTGCAAAGGCCTAGATGCAAGAGAGACCACAAGGAAGCAGGGGGGCCTGAGGAGAGATGCTGCAAGGCCTTCCACAGCCGTGGACAGATGTTGCCCTGCAAATGTGCCCCTCGACCCCTGGATCTCCTCTCTGACTCATGTTGCTTGAGACTGTCGATATAGAAAATTATTGGAGATGCTGTCCAGGCACCTCTCATATCAAACAGGAGGGCAGAGAAGAGTAATTCTTCCCAAGGTCTCTTCCAACTCTTCTATCCTAAACCAAGAATTCACACTATCAGGCCATCGGCCAGCAAGGTATCCATTCAGTGTACAAGATAAATGGCCTGCACCTTCCCTATCTATTTTAGCTGCCTCAGTGAGCCACACAGATAATCACTTAATGGATTTGTCAGCAAGGATGTGTCCACTTTAAAGTTGGCCAGAATGGATGTGTTGGCTGGGCCACTAGCCTTCTGAGCCACCATGGGGATGCAATTTTGTTAATTTTGTTTTTCTAAATGGAAAAGCCCCTTTCCTGGTGAGGCATCATACCCTTTCCCATACTTGTGAGGGCCCAGAGAACCATTTGGTCTTTTTTCTTTCTTTCTTTCTTTCTTTCTTTCTTTCTTTCTTTCTTTCTTTCTCTCTTTCTCTTTCTTTCCTTCCTTCCTTCCTTCCTTCCTTCCTTCCTTTTTCTTTCTTTTCTTTCTGTCTTTCTTTCCTTTTTCTCTTTCTCTTTCTCTCTCTCTTTCTTTTCTTTCTTCCTTCCTTCCTTCCTTCCTTTCTTTCTTTCTTTCTTTTCTTTCTTTCTGTCTTTCCTTTTTCTCTTTCTCTTTCTTTTCTTTCTTTCTTTTCTTTCTTTCTTCCTTCCTTCCTTCCTTTCTTCCTTTCTTTCTTTCTTTCTCTCTCTCCCTCCCTCCCTCCCTCCCTCCCTCTCTCTCTCCCTTCCTTCCTTCCTTCCTTCCTCCCTCCCTCCCTCCCTCTCTCTCTCTCTCTCTCCCTTCCTTCCTTCCTTCCTTCCTCCCTCCCTCCCTCCCTCTCTCTCTCTCTCTCTCTCTTTCTTCCTTTCTTCCTTCCTTCCTTCCTTCCTTTTCATGATTCCCTAAATGGTAATCGAGGAATTTGCTCTATAGGAATGCTCTTTGCTTTAACTTGTTTCTTCTGCAGAGTCTATTCTATAAGTATAAACAGTATTAAGTCAATGATTCCTGGATTGCTAATCCTCTAGGTATGTGTTTCATCTTCTAATATTGGGCTGGTATGGACTTACTGGGAAAAACAAAAACTTAGTGTCTTTTCTAAAGCCTCTCCCAGAACAGAAAAGAACATGAAAAAAAAAAAATGTCTTGATGTCACTTAATAAAGTTTTATGAGTAACTCCTTTGCTACTATAGATAACATTGCTAATGCATATTGCTCAATGGGAGAAAATGTCCCAGGCCACACTTTACAACTGGCAGAAAACTCTGAGCCGTCTTGCCAATGCTTTATACTAAGTGCCAAATCCTTATGACTTTCTTAGGCATTTATTGTAAGAACATGAATCATGATGCATCACTCTGGTATTTGTGTGGCTGCTCAGTGTTAAGTCCCCAGGACCTCCATGGAGTTGACTTTATTTGGTTTTCCACTTCCGTTTCTGAGTGAGAGCCACATGAACTCAGACTTGAAGGCTCACAGGAGCCCTAGTGGGCAGCTCTTTTTGTTGCTGTTTTGGTCTGCCTGTAAGTGATGGTTGTGATATGTGCAGATCTGAACCACTTCAGGAGACTCGGCTGGAACTGCCCCCACTGCCTCAAGATTCCATGGAAACGAGTTCTGGGATGATGCTCAGGAGAGCCTGGACAGTTGCAAACCTCTGGGGCACTTGGGAGAAATGTGGCTAGAATTTTGGAGCATTGACCTGTATGTCTTCTAACTTCCTATATGTAATCTTGAGAGTTGGGCTGGATGTTAAACCCCGGAGGTGGTGGGTTTTAGAGAAGAGCTACTGTCCAGAAAACAGTCCAGGGGTTCAGTGTCAGGTTTTTGACTTGATGGAGAGTTTGGATGAGTGGCTCCTCTATATGGAAGGTTAACAGTGCCTGCCTCAAATCCTAGATGAAATGTTATGCTCTTCTGCTTGTGGATATTCAACTGGCACAGTCAGTCTGTTTACCTCAAAGGTCTAAATTGTGCTGGTGAATCACCAGGGGTGATGTTGAAAATATTTAGCCCAGACAATAATGAAGCAGAATGCACATCCTTAGCGATCAAAGGGATGATGGCTGTGAACAACAGATATGGCCATGTCTGTGTTTCTTAGCTGAATATCAGCCCAACAGAGCACCGACCACTTGCAGTGGCAGAGACACTGAAACCGATGGTTCATTCATTGATTTGTTCAAAAAGCACTGTGTGCTCACTATGTGTCACTCACTTTGCTAGGCACTGGGGGTACAATGCTGAACAAATCCAGACTTGTTCCTGTCCTAGAACTGACAGTTTGTTGTGAGAGATATTAATCAAGTAATCATAAAAATGTAGAAAGTGTCTTCAACTTTAAAAATGGTAAAAAAGAAAAAAATTAAAAATTAGAAAAAAAAATATATGTAAAACATTAACCTTGGTAAGAAATTGCACAAGGTTGCATGAGAGGCCTTGACCTAGCTGGGGCTATTAGACCTGGAAGATGAGAAGCAATTAACTAGACTACACCATGACGGAAAAATGCTTCGGGCAAAGGGAATAGCATGCTCATGTGAACGTGAGTGGTTTGCCCAGTCACACTGTTAACTGGTTAAATCTGAGATGGATATAGAGCTCCAGGAGTCCCAGCTAAGGGTCTATCTATAGCAACCCTATCCAACTGAACTTTCTACAATGACAGACAGCACTATAGCTGTGCTGTCCAAGACAGTAGCCTTTAGCCATATGAAGCTATTGAACACTTAATCTGTGGCTAGTGTGACTGAGGAACTGAAATCTAATCTAATTTAAATCAGTGTAAATGTAAATAGCCACATGTGGCTACCATATTGGAAAGTACAGACCTATGTGAACCAAATCCTGAACTAGCCCAGGTTACATAGGGCAGAGGTTCATGTAAAGGGGATGAAATGTTTTTCTGAGATGACGATAAGTGCAATCACCTCAGGGACTTCATTTATTCACTCAGTCAATCAGAGACAAAAATATACTGGGTACCCATTTTGTGCCAAGCACAAGTCTAGACCTGGAGACTGCCTGATTAACAAGACCCTGCTCTTGAGGCATTCACAGGCTAACAGAGAGAAGAGGCTCGGAGGAGTAGTAGCAATCCACTATGACTGAGGGGACAGAATCGTGCTCTTTTGGGGTTGCTGTAAATGGGAAAAACTGAGGGATAATTCTCCTGTAACTCAACCTTGGATATGCTCAACTCTATAGGTGAAGGTCATGATTTCTAAATTCCACCATTCCCATATCCCAAGGACTTCAGACAAAGGGAGAGGGCTTTAATATAACACACTACACACTTTTTTTTAATCCCCCAAATTCAGTGTAGCAAGTGTTAGAAAAAGAAGTAAATTTATACTTCCCTAGACTTTGGCTTTTCATATGTAGTGCATCTATTGCTAAGTTTGGGGAATTGGGCCCCACTGATAAATATTCTTCAGAAATAGATCATGGGACCTCAAATCTAGGATTTTGGTAAGTGATATCCTATTTTAGTCACGGTAAGAAGTCACCAGGCTAAAGAAGGTGCTAATAATATTTACATATTTTTAAAAAGCACTTTCTCACAAGCAGCACTGCTCAGTCACTTCAAACATTTAAAGCTCCCTGCTATTGCAAACAGAATGTGAACAGTTATTACATCATTGTAAAAAACACTTCCTGACACTCAATTAAACTCATTATGCCTAAATAGTCAATTCCTGACAATATAACAATTTAAATCACTTCAAAATAATTTGTTTCCAATTATCAGGATCTACTAAATTACCTCCTTAAACCAATCACCTGGAAAAACATTACATGCCAGGGAGGATACAGAGACTTTTCCCATTATAATTCCAGGACACTTTTCAAGTGCTTCTTCTTATGGTACATCAGTTTTTCCAGTGGGATCTGGCTCATAGCTGGTCACTCCATCTTGGAGAACCAAGGGGCAAGAACCTAGAGGTTGTGTTCTGCTGAGCTAGCTAGTACCAACTATGATTTCCCAGCAAAATTAGCTGGGACTTTGAAAAAATACAGAAGCAAAGGTCCCTTCCAGATATGCTGTGCAAAAATAAACAACGGGGCTTGAGAATCTGTACTTTTAGAAAACATCTCAAGGGCTTTAATAATGACTAGTTAACAGACTAGAAAATACCATCTTACTCAATTAGCATACTTTATACTGCTACATTTATGATGTATTTTTCAAAGTGGGAAGGTTATCAATGTCAGTTTTTCTCCTGAGTTAGACCTCAGAACTCCCTAATTCCAAAGTGACCCTCTTTCTCTGTATTATGGCTGATCAGAGCAATGTATTCCCACTGACAATACTTATTTAAATTTCCTTATATGTTTTGTTTGTTTCTTTGTTCACCAATGCTTCTTGAATCTTACTCTTAAATTTTGTTCCTACTGGGGTATGTCCTTTGGTAATTCTTTCAGTGAAGTCTTAGTAGTAAACCCTTAGTTCGTGGAAGTCTAAAAAGGTATTTATTTTGCTGTCATTTAAGAGTGTTACCTTAACTGGTTGTAAAAAGCTAAACTAACAGTTGTGTCCCATCAGTACTTAGAAGATATTAATCCATTGTCTTCTGGAATCCATCACTGATCATGATAAGTCAGCAGTTAAACTGATTATCATTTCTTTTAAGGTAATATGCCTTTTCCTCAGGAGACTATTTTTATGTAAAGTCATTTCAGTAATATGTGTTTAAGTATGGATTTTTATTTAATTATCATCTTTGGATTCCATGTTCTTTTTCAATATGAGGATTCATAATTTTCTTTATGTATAAAAACATATTGCCATCATCTCCTCAAGTAGTACCTCTCTTCCACATGTGGGGCTTCTCATTCTATCTCCATATCTTTTATTTTCTCTTTTATGAGCTCCATCTCTTTATCTCTTTGAACTGTGTTCTGAGTGATTTCCTCACATCTATCTGTAATTTATTAATTTTCTCCTCAGCTTTACTTTGCTGTTTTACTCAGGTATTAAGGTTTTTAAAGCACTGTTTTTCATAACTAGAGTATAAATTTGCCTCTTTTTAGAAATTCTCTTATTATTTATCCAAAATATTACTTTTTGCATGTTTCTTTCTTGTTCTCTTGAATTTTTTAGAAAAAAATTCTAGTTGAAAACCTCTTTCAGATTGCTCAATTGTCTTCTGTTCTTGTATATCTGCTCACTGTCTTTCCTGGGAGTTTGTTTCCTTTGTGCTTCTGAGTTCGTGTTCAGGGAGAGTTGTTTCTCATGGGAGACATCTTTTGG
Organism: Lipotes vexillifer; assembly: GCF_000442215.2. Taxonomy (NCBI): domain Eukaryota; kingdom Metazoa; phylum Chordata; class Mammalia; order Artiodactyla; family Lipotidae; genus Lipotes; species Lipotes vexillifer. Next base: position 1,330,693 of record NW_006772326.1, read on the forward strand.
GGGAGGCCCAAAGTTTGCCTGCAGACCAGTTTTTATGTTAACGTCTCATTCCCATTTCATGAAGGGAGTGTGAATTCAGAACCCACTCCTGGACAGAGTGGTCCTGGGATCTCTGTTTCTTTCAAGTGACTTTCCCCCTCTTCAGAGCCACATCCCTAACAGCAGGCAGAGTTTTCCTAGTGCTACATCAAGACAGAATGTCCCAGTGTCTAGCTTCAGGCATGATTTGGGGTTCAGTTTTACAGCACACAGGGGTATGTGATTTCAACTCTTGCCCTTCAGAGCTGATACTACCCCTGGCCCCAGTGTATTTCAGCTCCAACACGCCCATGGGAAATTCCATCTTCAACTTCTACACTGAGTTCCTTTTTTGTAGAGTAGTCTAGATTCTGACAACTTAGAATTAAAATAGCTCTGCCATTTACTAGCTGTATGACTTTGGGCAAGTTACTTAACTTCTTTGTGCCTCAGTTTCCTCAACTGTGAAATGGGGATTATAATTGTATCCTCATGGAGTTGTTGTGAAGGTCAAATGAGTTAATATATATGAAATCCTGAGAACAGTGCCTGGCACATGGTAAACATTAAATGCACATTTACCATCATTATTTCTTGCTTTCAAGCTTGCTTAACTATTAATGCATTATACATATAGGTATATATTAACACATTTTTATTATATATTATCTTGTTAAGTATATTTTGGTTTGTTACATGTGTATTTGTTTTGTACATTTTCTTTCATAATTAAAAAAATATATTGTACATATATAGCATATGATTTTCATTCTGTTGGAGAAACTTGCCTTTCTAAAGTGAGGGCACAGTGGTAGCAAGCAGGATATGGGAAGCTTACATTATGCTCAGTTGCTATATACAGGATTTGGGGCCCCTGAATTCTCAATGGTTGAATTCTTTTTTCCTCATTGAAAGCTCGGCTGGGCTCTGCTATCTTTCTCTACTTCCCATGGCTGTCACTGCTAATCTTCACAAATTCATCTTTATTTTGAAGGTCATGGAACTCTAGAGATATTTAGATGTATTTGAGCTGGCAGAAGAATTATTTTACTTCATTCATTCCTCCCTGCAAAAGGTGGAGCACAGGCTCCGGACGCGCAGGCTCAGCGGCCATGGCTCATGGGCCCAGCCGCTCCGTGGCATGTGGGATCTTCCCGGACCGGGGCACGAACCCGTGTCCCCTGCATCGGCAGGCAGACTCTCAACCACTGCGCCGCCAGGGAAGCCCCTACAAAAGGTCTTTTATTTTGCATTTTACCATTTTATTTGACCACACCAGCAAGTCTGTTTAACTGAATGTGGTATTTTCACAAGGAATAATGATCTGAGGCAAAAGGGAACCTGTTCCTGAAAGCGGAATTGTAGATGCTAGTCTTGGCTCAATTTCTGGGGTTTATTAAAAGAGTGTTTATAAAACCACTCTATTTGTATTTACCAAGAATATTAGTGGGGGAAAGGGGCAAAAAGATGGCCTGGGACTCAGAATTCTCTGAGGATAAATCAATCATTCACTCAATCATATTTATACAAATAGGCCAAGACTTGATGCAATGTGTCAGACAGCTCCCAGCCACAGGTCAGCAAGGATTCAGATGTACAATCAACCTTCTCTCATTCCTCAGAAATAAATGAAAAACTAGTCAACTAACCAGCAGACTGCTCTGAGATTTCTTGAGTAGAAGCATCTGAAAGAATTATTTGACCAACCTTTCCTATCCTTTAGCATTCCAAGCCAGTTAGAAATTCTAGTGAGCTGCTTGCTGTTCTGCTGCCGATGCAATAAAGAGCACCACTTTTCGTGACCTTCTGTTTCTCCTTCCTTCCTTTCTTACCCTTGGAAGCCCAGCAGTAGCCATGTACCCTGTGGGGGCATACAGCTTATCAGAGGAACTTACTATACATTAAACATCCATTTTGGCAAAGAAGCCCCCAAAGATAGTCTTGAACTTGAGTAGGGAGTTTGTGCACTCCATAAAATGGTGTGCAAAATGTGTATGTATATTTTGGGGGCTGGGGTGGGGGAGGGGCGTGTAGCACCACAAAGGGTCATAGAGTCAAAGCACAGTGAGAAACCCTAGTCTGAGAATTCCTTGCCGCACAGCCTTATTCTGCCCACAATACACCAAATGGATAGACTCAGTCATATGGAGCACGACTTTGATATGTGTTACACAAAAATGTTTCTCAGCTACAAGACTGAGTTGAGTAAGTGCTTTCATTTGTTCAGATTTCTGTAGATAAATGCACTGTGCTATCAGAGGGAATCAATTCATAGTGGATAGAAAGGTTGGAATTCTGAATTTTAATCTCAATTTCATCAAGTTACAGTTAACTCACTTGTTAATTAATTCAACAAATACTTATCAGAAATCTAGTCTGTGTCAGGCACTGTGTAGGCTCTGGAGATTTAATGGAGAATAATGCAGACAAAGACTCTACTTTCTTGGAGCTTATAAGTTGAATGCCCATCACCAAATAACTTTACCTCTCCGAGACTCATTCTTTTCATGGGGTTGTAGTAAGTACTAAAGGAGAAATATATGGGAAAGTGCTTTATAAATTCTACTGTTTCACATTGGAGATCACACACACACACACACACACACACACACACACACACACTCACGGCACAATCATCTTCGAGTCACTGCAAAGCATAGTGAAGGCCTGATGAAGTTTGGTAAAAGAGATTATGACACAAATCTTCATATTTCTAAAAAGGGGAGGCTGTGCGGAGACTTTCTTAAAGCTGATTAGGTCCCTGAGTATGACTGAGGCTTTTCTCAAGAATTTTTGGAAAGAGGCAGCTTATAAATTACAAGCCAGTCTGAGCATTTTTTATCTTCTTCCGTGTGCGTGCTCTTCGACTCCTGGAGCGGCGGTAGGTGGATGAACTGACTGACCTCAGAGTCACGGATGGAGACAAGACAATGTAACACAGGTCAGAGAGGTGCCAAGGGTGCCACCTGCAGAAATACTTGCCGCAGGCTGGTCTTGTGAGCATCCTCTCCCCAGACCCTAGGAAGCAAGAAAACACTATGGAAGAACAGGTTTTAATGGATACTTTGTGTTTGGGAGGAGGGAGATTGGCCTCAGCTTCTCTTCTCTATGCCCAGTTCTCTAAAACCAGCCTGAGGTGGGTGCTCTGGACAGGGTTGGACAGAGAAGATAAACAAAGAAGGCCAGAGAAGCTCCCAGAGCCTCTTGGGATGAAAGGCCGTTGGACTGGAGTCTTCCTTCTTTTCTAGATCAAGGATGACATGTGTCAAGTACTTGTTACAGTGGAAGGGTAAAGGCAAGTGGTATACTATTCTCAGAGTGCTTAAACTATGACTTCCCAAAAAAGAGAAAGTATTGTGAGACAGGAAAGGGAACTGGAATGACAAATTAATATCATAAATCCATCATTCCTTCCATATGCACTGCTACCACCACTGACAGAGTTGCCATCTTATGGGGCCATGGACAAAGGCTCCCTTATTGACCCCCCTAAATTTTACTTTTTTTTTTTTTTTTTTTTTTTTTTTTATTTTTTTTTTTTG
>NW_006772326.1:1334738-1352080 GCF_000442215.2 Lipotes vexillifer
GTGTGTTAGTTTCTGCTTTATAACAGAGTGAGTCAGTTATACATATATATATGTTCCCATATCTCTTCCCTCTTTGTCTCCCTCCCTCCCACCCTCCCTATCCCACCCCTCCAGACAGCCACAAAGAACCGAGCCGGTTTCCCTGTGCCATGCGGCTGCTTCCCACTGGCTATCTACCTTACGTTTGTTAGTATATATATGTCCATGTCTCTCTCTCGCCCTAACACACCTCACCCTTCCCCCTCCCCATATCCTCAAGTCTGTTCTCCAGTAGGTCTCTGTCTTTATTCCTGTTTTACCCCTAGGTTCTTCATAACATTTTTTTTTTCTTAAATTCCATATATATGTGTTAGCATACGGTATTTGTCCTTCTCTTTCTGACTTACTTCACTCTGTATGACAGACTCTAGATCTATCCACCTCATTACAAATAGCTCAATTTCGTTTCTTTTTATGGCTGAGTAATATTCCATTGTATATATGTGCCACATCTTCTTTATCCATTCATCCGACGACGGGCACTTAGGTTGTTTCCATCTCCGGGCTATTGTAAATAGAGCTGCAATGAACATTTTGGTACATGACTCTTTCTGAATTCTGGTTTCCTCAGGGTATATACCTAGTAGTGGGATTGCTGGGTCATATGGTAGTTCTATTTGTAGTTTTTTAAGGAACCTCCATACTGTTCTCCATAGTGGCTGAACCAATTCACATTCCCACCAGCAGTGCAAGAGTGTTCCCTTTTCTCCACACCCTCTCCAGCATTTATTGTTTCTAGATTTTTTGATGATGGCCATTCTGACTGGTGTGAGATGATATCTCATTGTAGTTTTGATTTGCATTTCTCTAATGATTAATGATGTTGAGCATTCTTTCATGTGTTTGTTGGCAGTCTGTATATCTTCTTTGGAGAAATGTCTATTTAGGTCTTCTGCCCATTTTTGGATTGGGTTGTTTATTTTTTTGTTATTGAGCTGCATGAGCTGCCTGTAAATTTTAGAGATTAATCCTTTGTCAGTTGATTCATTTGCAAATATTTTCTCCCATTCTGAGGGCTGTCTTTTGGTCTTGTTTATGGTTTCCTTTGCTGTGCAAAAGCTTTGAAGTTTCATTAGGTCCCATTTGTTTATTTTTGTTTTTATCTCCATTACTCTAGGAGATGGGTCAAGAAGGATCTTGCTGTGATTTATGTCATAGAGTGTTCTGCCTATGTTTTCCTCTAAGAGTTTGATAGTTTCTGGCCTTACATTTAGGTCTTTAATCCATTTTGAGCTTATTTTTGTGTATGGTGTTAGGGAGTGATCTAATCTCATACTTTTACATGTACCTGTCCAATTTTCCCAGCACCACTTATTGAAGAGGCTGTCCTTTCTCCACTGTATATTCCTGCCACCTTTATCAAAGATAAGGTGACCATATGTGCATGGGTTTATCTCTGGGCTTTCTATCCTATTCCATTGATCTATCTTTCTGTTTTTGTGCCAGTACCATACTGTCTTGATTACTGTAGCTTTGTAGTATAGTCTGAAGTCAGGCAGCCTGATTCCTCCAGCTCCATTTTTTGTTCTCAAGATTGCTTTGGCTATTCGGGGTCTTTTGTGTTTCCATACAAATTGTGAAATTTTTTGTTCTAGTTCTGTGAAAAATGCCAGTGGTAGTTTGATAGGGATTGCATTGAATCTATAGATTGCTTTGGGGAGTAGAGTCATTTTCACAATGTTGATTCTTCCAATCCAAGAACATGGTATATCTCTCCATCTGTTTGTATCATCTTCAATTTCTTTCATCAGTGTCTTATAATTTTCTGCATACAGGTCTTTTGTCTCCTTAGGTAGGTTTATTCCTAGATATTTTATTCTTTTTGTTGCAGTGGTAAATGGGAGTGTTTTCTTGATTTCACTTTCAGATTTTTCATCAGTAGTGTATAGGAATGCCAGACATTTCTGTGCATTAATTTTGTTATTGACCCCCCTAAATTTTACTTTTGACTTTTTTTTTTCCAGCTAAATTCAGATTATGTTTCTCTTTCCTGTTTAAAACTATTCTGTGTCTTCTTCTTGTAACTAGAAGAAACCTCAAACCCTTTGCTTTGACCTAAAAGACCCTGCATGATCTGGCCCCTCAGATCTTAACAGTTATCTCCTACCCTTCCCTTCTGTCCCTACCTTCCATTCACACTGGCCTTGTTGACTTCCCCAAATTTTCAAGCTTCTTCCTGCCTCAGGACCTTTGCATAGGCTGTGTCCTCAACCTCAAAGGCTCTTCTCTAGATGATTCTCCCCCACAACTCCAAGACTCCTCCCTGTCACCCAATTTAAAGCAAACCTACCCACCTTTCTTTTTCTCTACTATAGAACTCTGGTTGCTTCCTCCAAAGAGCTGCTCTTGCTTGTAATTTACATGCTTGCTTATTTGCTTATTGTCTATCTCCATGACTAAACTATAAGCTCCAGGAGAGCCAAATCCACTTATGTTTACTCACCATACCCTAGTGCTTGAAACATATGATGGCATCCGACAAATATCTATCGAAGGGATAAATAAATGTTTGAATTTCTTTCCCCTTAATTCTTTTTTTTTTAAAGTATTTATTTATTTGGCTGCATCAGGTCTTAGTTGCGGCACACAGAATCTTCATTGCGGCAAGCCGGATCTTTCGTTGTGGTGTGTGGGCTTCTCTCTAGTTGTGGGACACGGGCTCTCTAGTTGCAGTGCATGGGCTACAGAGTGCACGGGTTCAGTAGTTGCAGCACGTGGGCTCTCTAGTTGTGGCCCACGGGCTCCAGAGCACACAGGCTCAGCAGTTGCGGCACATGTGTTCAGTTGCCCTGCAGCATGTGGGATCTTAGTTCCCTGACCAGGGATCGAACCTGTGTCCCTTGCATTGGAAGGCAGATTCTTAACCACTGGACCACCAGGGAAGTCCCGTCCTTCCTCTTAATTCTTACTGAGAACACAGGCAATGATATGCGGCACAATTTCCCAGTGCCTCCTTGCCTTTGCACATGCAGGTCCTTCTGTCAGGACTGCATTTTTCCCCTTTGCCTGATCTTTAAACTCGCTGCGCATTCTGCTTCAAGACCCAACATCACCCTTTCTTCTTCTGTGAAGCTGTTTCTTGTCTCTCTTTTGTGTCTTCTCACTACCCATATAGATCTTTATTAGTGTTTACTACACCATATTGTGATTGCATGTTTATATTTCTGGACCCCTCTCCCCCCGTAGTGAACTGTCTGAGGACAGGAAGCACGTCTTATTCCTCTTTGCATCTCCAGCGCCAGCGTCTGGAATGCCATAGTCACATGATACACATTTGCGAGGAGTCTACAGATTTTTATACATTCCACAGAAAAAGGCAGAGTGCGGGGAAAGCTGGCCAGTCCCGGTGGCTCCTGCCAAGGGGCAGGGCTGGTGGTGGTGTCCAAAATCTGTGTCTCCTGTTGAACAAAGAGCTGTCTATGAACAGAGAGGATGGGATGCCCCCCTCCCCTCCCTGCAGGCCCCGTTCAGGAGTGAAAGCAGCCTGTGTCCATGCCTCACTAGGGTTTTCCTTTCCTTTGAGAGGAGACCATTCTTAGGCAGATTTTCAAGCTGAAGTCATCCAGAACAAAAGCCGCTTTGCCAGCTGGGGCCCAGCAGCCTGGTGCCCCTCCCCCTGCAGCCCGGGTGCCATTACCGCCTAATGGGAGAGGTGTGTGAAGGCTTCCGGTGCAACATCTGGCCAGGGCCGCTGTCAGCTGGGGAGGCCGAGACCAGCGACTTCCCCATCTGGTTTCTTGAGATTGTTGGAGGTGCCTCTGAACCGCAGAGCAAGTGAGAAGGAGAGGCCAGTCCTGGGGTGAGGCCGTTAGGAAGGCTGAGGCCGGCCCCCCCCCTCCCCACGCCTGCTTTCCCTGCTGGCCGCCAGGAGACTTCTGCTTGGCCCGCAGCTGTGAACTCAGGCCCTCGAGAAGGAGGAGGGCCTCTGCTTAGGAGCCGAGGGGCTGAAGGGCCGGCTAGACGCCACCTAGGCAGCAAAACTGATTGTGTTCTCATTAACTCAGGTCCGTGCCCCTGTCAGGATCTCCTAACTCCGAATGCTGTCTCTTCCATGCCTTTCCTAAGGACCCTCATGTTCTCCCCTCTATTCATGCCTCCCTTCAGTGGTAGAGCTGGGACACTTAGACTCTATTCTGGATCTGGCTTTCTGCGTCTTTGCTCTCTGCTAAAGGCAGCTGCTCTGACAAAGATTTCTGATGGTAGCACGTAGCTATGTTCAGGGAAGGTTTTTTTGGTTTTTAGTAGTAACAGTGACTTCTGAAGACCAAGAAAAAACTCAGAGGAACACGTGGAAATTTCAGGTTCTGTGGTAGGCTTTGGGGGGCAGCATTTGCAATTCCTCAAATCAGTTCCACCTAGGCACTGATTCCAGGTCTGAATTGTTTTCCTTCTTGAGGCCCAGACGAACATGAGTTTGGATTTTTGGAGGGTCCACGTTGGCTAGTGAAGTGTCTGTAAACTAGCTGCAGACCAACACAGCAGACGTTATCTTAATGGTACTGATAGATTAGGAGTGTCATACATCATTAAAATAGCTGATTGATTAGAAGAAAATAATTAGCTTGCCCTGACGTGCTGGAAAGCTTTTTGACATACCAAGAGGGAGATATGGAAGGGACGAGGGGTCATCCATCTTTTGATCATTTGTTTTCCCTCCAAGGTGATGAAAATGGCCCTGATAACCCTTAGGAAAGGGAAGAAATATAAACAAGTCCTAGTTCTTCTTTGCCATTTACTCACAGAGAAGCTATCTGCAGACTTTCTGGAGTGTGGTGTGTTTATTACAGTTACAAAGATACACTCCTTTAAATCAAACACTCTGTTAGTGCCTTGGAGTTGTAAATCAGTGGTTCTTTTCAAGTGACTTGATAGAATGTGATATTCTGCTTTCCCTTGACAGGATATAAACACAGAAACCTAAATATTATAATCAAGGCCAGCCATTGGCAGGCAGGACTACGCAGAAGGGCATGGAGATTCTAGTGGTTTTTCGATGCCCTTCTTGTCTTCTGTGTATCTGTCTTTCTCTGGGTGTTCGTAATCAGCCTCTCAACGACTTGGGAGTCAAGTTGACAAACTTATTTATACTCAGGAGTGATATCGTTTAAGGCAATCTTATGCTCAGAGACATTGGCATTTTAGCTAAAGGCACAAAGAATCTTAAGCCAAAGGATGTCTCTAGAGAGGTAGTCTGCTGATGTGATGGGCCTTCTCACTATCCTGGAAATCATGCTGCTGACTCAGTGTCCCCCCCATAATACCACACCCTTGCACCCTTGGGGGACAGAGGATAGAGTAAGAGCAGATCTGGATCACCTGGGAGCCTTCAGCAGATTCTGAGATGTACCCCCTGCCTCCCTTCCCGTTCTTACTCTCCATCATTGCTTCAAAGAGCTACAGATGAAAGTAGGTTATTACGCCTGTGTTACAAAATAAAATGGTGGAACTCCATTGGCCAGGAGAGCAATGTTGAGTTTGGGAGTCAGCTGGAATTGGGCATTCCGCCCTGTAACAGTCAAGTGATACTGCTCACATCACTTAATGCCTCTGCAGCAGTAGACTACTGACCTTACAAAGCCTTATGAAGCTTGCATCAGGCAATGTAGGACAAAATGATTAGCAAGTAAATATTAGTTTTTTTTCCCTTTTAAAAGATGATTAGGAACTCTGAATTTCATCTGAATATAATATGTTGACTTTCAACTGTTAATCAACTTGTACAGCTTTAAAAAAATACTATTGACTTTTTTTCTGAGCATATAAATAATACACACTCTTTGTGGAAATTTGGGCAACTAAAAGAAAAGACAATCCCATATAACCTTTCTTTAGGCAGGATAACTAAGTTGTTTGTTTTTCAAAAAAATTTCCAGTATTTTTTCAATGCATACGGCACCCCCCCCCCTTTTTTTTAAAGAATGTTTGCTATCATACCACACACACACATTCTGTTTTGTGGTTTTCTTTTCTCCTCTGACACATCATGAGCACTTTCCCATGTCATTAAAAGTGCATGGTGTGTATGTGTTTTATAGTTGCCACCATCACTAATGAGAGCCTGTTAGTAAGATGACACTTGTTCCTCTAGTACATATGTCAGTCATTGAAATGACTGCTTCCAAGCAGTAGTGGCTGCTTTGGGGTTATAATTTTTAATACCCTCAATTCCGAAGCTGGCTCTTGGCAAGACCCTGGGTTCTTGCTTGGATTTTTGTCTCTGGTACGGCTGGATCTGGGAACAGGGATATAGGATGGCAGTGGATTTCAGCCTACTTCTTCCACTGGCCAGAAGTTCCCTCTGCACTCCCTGACAAAAGGCCACGCCTCAAAATCAGTTATCAGAAGAGGTCCTTCAATCCACAACTGGCTCCAGGACAGTTGTGGCAAAATGGTTTTTGAAAGAATAAATGCATGCATGAGGCAAGTGGCCTTCCGTTCATTCAGATATAAGGATTCCGTATTGGTTATCCATAGTTATTCTCAGCACGATCTTATGGGTACTTTTTAGCATTCTCTTTTATGTCAATTAACTTCTCTGTGCCTCGGTTTCCTTTCCTGCCAAAAGGGGATAATAACGGTACCTATCTTGTAGGGTTCGTGGGGTGTTGAATGAATGAATACCCGTGAAGTGCTTTCAACAGTGCCCGGCAATCAGCAAGCTCTCGTGAACCTTAGCTGTCCTCCTCCCCATCATCGTTATTAGGATTATGTGCTTTTCTACATCTTATAAAATTTCTGCAGTAAGTCCAGCTACCCATACATACAATATTTTTTAAAAGAAATAACACATATGGAATTCCCTGGCGGTCCAGTGGTTAAGACTCTGTGCTTTCATCGCCGAGAGCCTGGGTTCAATCCCTGGTCGGGGAACTAAGGTCCCACAAGCCGTGTGGCACGGCCAAAAAAAAGAAAAGAAAGAAAACACATAGCCAGGGGAACATAGCCTCTTAGGCCAGTGAAGTGAAACAGAATTGGAGGATTGATTAGATACCAGGAAAAGGAGGTTACCGATGGGGACAGAGAGGGACAGGCAAGAAAACAAGGGAGGGAAAAAGAAAAAGAGTGAGAAAGGAGAGGACAAATGAAGGGCTGCCCAGAATTCAGGGGTGGGGAGGGCCAGGCATATGTATTTCAAAGTTGCCGCATGGAACTTGAGCTCACTCCTCTAGCACCTTGAGGAGGGGGCTCACAGAACTGCTGCTGCTCTCCATCCCCTTCCCCAGTTCGTAAAGGGGAAAGGGGTGGGCAGGGGGGAGTGACAAGAAAGTAAGAGTAGGAATTGGAAGATGAGAAAATGGAAGCTTGGGAAGATAAATCGGCTTGTGAAGGTCTCAGCTAACTGCAGGCAACCCCGGGTCTAGAACTCAGCTTTCAGGATATCCAGACTTGTTCCAATACCTCTCCACCCCACCTACTAATTTCTCTCTGTACCTGGAGGCCAAAATGTAAAACCTGACCCAAGAATTTGGAATCTGCACCTTGGCCATTAGGGTGGCCATAGATTCAGAGCGGAACAAAGATGCTGGCCTGTCGAAGTTTCCCCCAATGACTTGTGGGGGATTAGAAAAGACCCCTATACTACCACCTGCCCCCCACCGCCCTCTCCGCTAACTCCTAATCCTCCTGGTTGTGTTTTCTAGCCGTGTCTGTCCTTGCAGGAAACAGTCAGGGCAGGTGCCAAGCCAACTGCTTCATCAATTAACAGCTCATTGTATTCACTGTGCAAAATGTAAGGGAAAGGATCCATTGGATATTTTAGTTTGATACCCGCCGGTGAATGTGTGCTGTCAAGGTGCCCTGGCTGAGCACGACTCAGAAATCTCTTCCACTTGCAGGCTGATGGGCTTGGCATCTGGAATCACAGGGTCTATGACAATACTATATTTACTTTTTATTTTGCATCTATAGAATATTTGGTGCTACAACTTGCAAACCGTGGTTGGACTTAAGAATATTTTTAATATGTAAGGATAATGGTGTTATTTTTCTGCCACTCATTTGACTGGATTGTTGCCTCAAATATGAATGTGTGGGCTTCCCTGGTGGCGCAGTGGTTGAGAGTCCGCCTGCAGATGCAGGGGACACGGGTTCGTGCCCCGGTCCGGGAAGACCACAATGTGTCGCGAAGCGGCTGGGCCCATGAGCCATGGCTGCTGAGCCTGCGCGTCCGGAGCCTGTGCTCCACAATGGGAGAGGCCACAACAGCGAGAGGCCCGCGTACTGGAAAAAAAAAAAAAAGAAGGTGTGCCCTGTGAGGGAAACTTGTGTGTGTGTGTGTGTGTGTGTGTTTTGGTTCATAAAAGGTGGGGAGTAAACCCTGACAGTAAACCTGTCACCATACAAGGTCATTCCAGGGGCCTCCTTACCATGCATACCATGAGATGGCCAGGTCCTTGTTGCTCAAATAAACTAACTTTGAACAAAGGCAATTTAATACAAGGAAGAGAGAAGAAAGTAAAATTGGCACCCATTAATTAGGGCTATTTAGTGATATTTTCTATGGAAAAGGGTGTGAGTTGTGTTATCTGCTATCTGGCAGCTGTTGAACTCCCCGGCCCCGGCAGTGAACAAGAATTGGAGCCCAGGGAAAACATCGGGTAGGACACAAGATTGCGTACACTTGGGCTGGTACAGAGTCTGAGACAGGGCTCCTTAAGAAGATGCCATATTCTTTGAGAGGAGGACTGTTGTATACATCAGGGCACTCTGAAGCAGCCTAATTTATGCCTCTAGAAGTGATATTTTCTTCCCATGTCAAAGCTTCATAACACCTGAGAAAATAAGTAGTAGGAATGTCTTTGTGGTTATGAACTTTATGTGAATGATGACAATTTTGAGATACATGCCAAAATAAAATAGTCCTTATTTTCCTCATTCCTCTTAAGGTCGTGGTCTGGACTTGTTCAGGTCTAAAACCTGTAGCAGAGGGCCCGTGGGGCCTCCCCCTCCCAGGGAGAGGAGACTTCCCTTTGTTCCCTCTGGAGTCACCGCCGAGCGATACAGCTTAACACCAGCAGATGGCATGTGGCGTCAGGCTCCTGGGCACTTGAACCTGGGAAAGCCATCTCTTCTCTACCATAAGATTCTAAATTTTAGTTACGAATAAAAATGTGATTGTTTCAGCTATTAGGTATTGTGCTTGCACATACATTACTGATACTGTGTATAAAATAGATAACTAATGAGAACTCTACTCAATGCACTGTACTGACCCGAATGGGAAGGAAGTCCAAAGGGGAGGGGATATATGTACATATATGGCTGATTCATTTTGCTGTACAGTAGAAACTAACACAACATTGTAAAGCAACAATACTCCAATAAAAATTAATTTAAAAAAAAAGATACTGTGCTTGATCATCTAGCTGTGTCTTTCTATGATGTCCAGTTCACCCGTGGTAGAAACAGAACCAGATATAACTCAGACACCATCTCAGTCATTTCTTAAACTAGAAATGAATAAGGCTCGCCCTGTTCCTTGACTTGTCCAGGACATTCCTGGGAGCCTCATAAGATGCTGAGGAATGAAATAGCAGGAGTAGCAAACAATAGATTCTGGGGAGAAGAGAAGAGAAAAGAAGAGAACGAGAACACCTTCCCAAACATGTTCTGAGCCTGGAAGCAGATGTTCATCACAACCCGCTCCATTCTCCTTTCCCAGCCCAACAAAGATGCCTGGGACCAGAGTGGAGTTTCCTAGAATGCCTGCTGCTGGGGTATAGTTAGAGATGGTTGAAAGCATCACTTGGGGTTTTGAAAGTAGGTTTCCCACACTTAGCAAAGAGAATTTAACTTAATCTCTTGTTTTCAGGCCAGCACCTTGGCCCTGAGCTCCTCTAGGCCTGGTATCCCCAGTCCGGAAATTCAACAGAGAAGAAACTTCTAGTCCTCTAAGGGGAGAGGAGGGGGGAAGGGACAAGCGGAAGTGTAAATGCCTGGCTGCATGGGTGTGGATGAGGGAACCTAGAGGTCTACCTTCCACAGGTCTTCAACCAAATCATGTTTCAGCTCCCTGCTCCACCCTCACTTTCTATAGTATGTCGTGTCTCTAAGGCCTGAATCTTTCAGGGGCTCTTAGGAGCAAATTGCTCATTAGAAAAAAATCTTCTCTAGCAGGTACCTGTCATTCTATTAACCCCCTGCTGTACATGTTCATAGTTTCCCACATTGTTAGTCTTACTTTCCCAGGGAGGAAATTCCCAGCATCTCACGCAGCTAGGGAGCAGGCATGTGACCTAAGGTCCACCAGTCAAGCACACCCACGTGAAACTCTGGTTTGGATGTCAGCGACCCGAGGAAACAGACTGGGTTCTGACCACTGCGCATCCATGTCGCAGGTGAAAGTGGCGGCAAAGAGCAGTGGTGGCAGCAGCATCCGCATCAGGTCATTTCTGTGTGCCTAGGAGCCTAGCCTTGTGCTTCTTTTTCTCCAGACCTCCCACTGAGTCACGGAGCTATTAATAACTCTTAATAAATGCTGCTTAAACCAGTGTGGATGGATTCTCTAGTTTGCAACTGAAAAAAGAAGGAAATAAAGAAAGGAAGAGAAAAGAAACTAATTTTAAAAATTGGTCCATGAAAGCAGGGTAAATCTAGGATCTATCAGACTCGAAAATGTGGAATTGGGCTTGGGGATGGAGGGCGCAGTTCAGCAAAGGAGGCAAGGTGTCTTTTGTTATGCACCAAGTACTAAAAGTAGCCAATTCTGTAGGGACCCTCTAACTGTGGCCACAAGCTAAGATAAAGAGAAGCCCCATGATGTGGAGCTTTGAAAGGCTGACAAAGACGACTGCTTCTTTATCCCCCAAAGTAGTAGTTAGAAACCATGACTTCAAAGTCGTCACCTTAGCTAGTGAGACCTTGTGCTTTTCTCCCATTAATTAACAGCTCTCTGTAAGACATCTTGTTCAGACTCACTGGAAAACTTCAAGTTCAGTGGATGTCTCGCCATAAGAAGCTATGATTTCAAATTGTTTTGAAGAAGTGGGCATTGAGGAAGGACTAGGAAAGGACAGATGACTAACGTCAGAAGGAACAGGAGGAAATCTCCGGGTTTAAAGGCTGTTCACACAGGATCTTTGGCCATTGTCTACATGTACTTGCCGTTGACAGGAAGCAAGGAGAAGAGAAGCCAACTGAGATTTTTAGGAAACCACATTGTCAAAGATGCCTCAAGCCTGCCTGGTGAACACCTATGGTTTTATCCTGAAAACAAATCTCAGGCCTCTAGGTCCACACCAGCAGGAAGAAATCTATGAAATCTGTATATTCCCCCCCCCCTAAAGCTATGTTCTTTATTACTTACCCAGGATGAATTCATATGGGATAATTTACAAGGAGATTACCCCAGAGGGCAGTTTCTAGAATCACCAACCAAGTAAGTGGACTGGGAGTCATTGCTGTCTCTCTTCAGCTGGATTTGTTATTTGCTGTTGCTTAATGACTGCTGAGTGTTTCTTAGTCTTCTACTTTTTAACCTGAAAGTTTATAAATCTTGGTTATCCTGTCTCTTCTCCACCGCTGTATAATGAGTGTGTTGGGAAATGACTCATCTTTGAGGTTTGGGCTTTCAGTAAATAACAGTTTAAAAACTAAGTGTTTTTAAAAGTCCTTACTATTTAAAACAGAAGATTATTCTGAAGAAGAAAGACCCTAGAATGAGAAGAAACGTGTTCTGGACTCAGAATATTATTCAGCTATATTAGCAAGGACTGAGATCTTAAAGGGGCTCCAGATACTAGTACGAATCATTGTGTTACCCTCTTTCTCATCTGTTGGATGTTTTCCTTTTTGAACATGTGGTTGATGAACTGGGAGAAGGGAAGTGGTCTAGAGAGAATTAGGGTGGGTGTGTAGATAGGAGACAGGTGGCCATTCAAGATGGGGAATGGTCACCTGTGAACAGAAACCATGTTGATCTCTCTGTTCTGTTTGCCCCTCTTCACTTAGCATATGCCCTCCTACTTTGGCTCTATCAAAGTGGCCCCATCTTTCTCCTTCTCAACCCAAATCTACAGCATAGTTAATCCAGAGGACAGTTAAGGTGCAAATGAAAGTGGCTCAAACCCCTTTGCAGGTGTGGGGAAGGAGTTTGGATTAGGCCGTAGTGGATGGGCTGGAGGTGGAGGTGAGAGGAGCTTGTGGCTTCCCTAATGAGCTCCGACTCAGAGCTCATACTTCTGCCGATCATCTCCAACCCAGAAGTGCTGTCTCATCCCTTTGGTTCCCTTAATACCTACTCAAACAACCAGCCCAACAAATCAATCAATCAGTCGGTCAAAACCAAGATCTCTGTGGGTGTAGCAGAAGGCAGAGGGAAGCCAAGGTCTTTTTCAAAGTAACGCAAATAACTTAAAAACCTCAGAATTCTCAAGGCTAGAGAGACTTGGCCATTTCTGCTGACTCAGGTTCTAACACTACCTTCCCCCCTCCCCTCCTATTGTTTCTTCGGTCCCTCGATCCTTCTCTTCCTGTCTACCTCTCAAGAGTGATCATCTCACCTTACTAATTGTGCCCATATTTGAACGCAGAACAATTCAGCCTTCGCTCTATTCTCCCTTCTTCTTCCAGACTCTGGGTCTGATTTATCTTTTTACACTCAATAACCTATTAAGAAATTATAATAAAGACTATTCCTCCCTAAGAAGAATTCTGAGGTAGCTGTTAATTATCCTTTAACCCTCTTACACACAGTTAAAAGGGTTGTTGTTGTTTTGATTTTAGCTTTTACTTATTGTTAGAATGGCTATTGTTTTGGTAAATAGTACTCATAAAAATTTCTCCAAAAACTCAGAAAAGTACAAATAAGTGAAAACTTTGTAGCCTCTAAAACTCAGTATCTCTTAAGGACAGTCCCCATTTCTCCCATGTCTCATTCATATCGTTCAGCCTCCCCTCTCTAAGCAAAGGATCATTGGCTTGACTTTTTAGGGCTGCCTCACTTAATTTTAGAGAAATAGAGATCCTGTTTGAGATCCAAGGAGGCATTTGTCAGCATTAAGGGCCTCCCTCAGCTCCACCTATGCCCCCAATATTTAGCAGGTGTTCTTCATAGTTTGTGGTTTGGGATTGTAGCTGTTTCCTTGCTTCGTTCACGATACGGAGATTTTTTCCTTCTATTTTTGTTCCATGTATTGTTTTCATTGGACTTTTAGGAAGAGGAATGGCATAAGTGTTTTTACTCTGCTGTCTTTAACAAGAAGACCAAGGTTTTAAAGTAATTATGTGTCTGCTTTTCATTTTTTTACTTCAAAAAAACGTTACGAGAAGAAGGTATTCAAAATTCCAGTTAATTTTCAGTTGTTTAGGTGGCCGATAAAGAGGAGCTTCCCTGAACTGCAGTCACTTCCTTTCTGAAGATGGCCTTCCCATGGCACTGGTACCCTGGTTAGAATTTTCCCAGGGAGAGATGGCCTAGCTCCCTGAGAGCCATCACCATAGATTGCCCATGCGGAGAGAGCAGACCGCAAATTATACCAGCTGCAAACACTTACATAGCACATGTAGGGAGGATACATGCCCAGAGAATCTGATGCCCAGAGACTGAGAGGACTCATACCTCAGCTGCAGAACAGCAGGAGCCTGCAGAGGGAGACAAGCTGCGAGTTACGCGTTCCCCCTGCTCCGTGAGGATCCATAAACTTCTCCATTATCCAGATGCCACCTTGAGAAGAAGGGAGAAGGGAGAGCCTCAGAAGGTAGAGAATTGTCTCTGATAGGGAACTTCAATGGTTGAACTGCATGAATACAGCCCCCCCTTTTTCTCACCCTGAAAGAGGCTGTTTAGCAAATTTATTTCTGCCGTCTGTAGGAATGAGAGCTTCAGAGTGAGATTAAATCAGTTATAAAAAACAAATAAGCTACTGTTTTGGTACATCTGATTTGTAAGATGTAAATCTTGACCCTACAACATCTGCGGTGTCATCTCCATCTTTCTTCAGGAAGCAGCCTGCTAGAATGAAAACTGCATGGGACTGGGAGCTGACCTCAGGGTACTCCTGGCTCTGCCACAAACTAGCTGGCTGATATTGGTTCAGACAATCTTCTAGTTCTAAATTTCATCAACTCTAAAATGCAGGGGTTGGAGCAGGTCCGTGATTTTCAAAGGGTCTTTTTATTTATTTCTTTTTTTAGCTGTGCCCTTTTGTTAAGTAAAATCTTACTTAGATGGACAATGTGTAAAACAGATACAGTTGGAGTTTGCTCTGGCAAGTGGGGAGGAGGTGTCTGGGACCACATGTTATTGGGAGCCCCTTGGGCGCCCCCAGGAGTTTCTAAGTCACTACTGAAGACTATGATCTCTGGTCCTTTTTGATTCTAATCCTCAATGATCCAATATCTGCCCAAGGCCAGAAGTAGCTGGCAGCAGCATGAAATAATCTGTTCTCTGGTCCACGGGCATCTGAGGAGTTTGGTGCTAACTTGTGTTTTGGGGAAGAATTAGCTTACTGTTAAAACAAAAAAATTCCCGGAACTTCATGATGGATAGAAGTTCCCCCATTTACAACCAGGAGAAAAAAAGCTTGAGGTAACCCATGAACTAAAAACTGGGTCACCATTGTGTGAGTGACAGGGCAGAGTCATGTCCAAGACGCAGCAACCATTTAGCATTTCATATATGCTGGGTACTCTCTCTGTCATCTGATTGAGTCCTGATAGCACCCCAAGAGGTAGGTATGATCCTCATTTTACAGATAAGGAGAGCAGGTTAAGTAACTTGCTCAAATATCACACACTATTACAGAGAATAGCAACTTTTTAAAAAACATTTACTGTCATAAATAAGATGTTCACAGTGAACCCAAACCATGGAACTTCTCATCCCACAGAACCTACCATTCAGTGACTCTCAGAGCATTTTTGCACATGAAATGGATAAGGAAAATGTTTGAGACAAACAATCTGAATTTTAAATGCAGACCAAAAGTCCTTGCAGTGGTGAAGAAAGCCTGTGGGTATTTCAGGGAGGTTTACCAAGAAAGCAGGCATCTTCCCCTTCACTTTATGGACTTACATTTTAAGAAGCTCAGCCATTCCAGTCCATGCAGAAAAATACTCTCAGAGGAATATTTACAATGTGGATCTTATATTAAACATTTGGTTTTATAAACTTAAATATTTGTAAAAGCATATGTGGAATAAATTTTAGTCCACAAACTGAAGTGTGCAAAACATATCAATTTCTTTCTTTCTTTAAATCAGCTTAGTTTTCTGACTCTCAGGCACCATCCTTCCTCTGAGATGGCAAGAATTGCTATCTCCTCCTTGTTGGAGAGTCACACCAGAACCCAGAAGGTTTACTTGGAATGAAGATAATTGAGGAAGGGCCTCCACTCTCCAGTCTTTTAAGGTGCCATTGTCATTGCTCTGTGGAGCCCACAGTGGGGCCCTGGATTTTGGCGGCGCCATTTGGGGTTAGGGGACTTTGCAGAGGGTGCCTCCCTCTAGGCACATCGAGAAGCCATCTCCTCTGGGCAGGGGTAGCTGCATGGCCATGTGACTGTGTAGTTTCACAGGGCCCCGTGCTCAGAAGAGCCCTGAATTTGTTTTAGTGCTCTGCTGTGGCCATCTTGAAATTTGAACAAGGGCCGCCATGGTTTCATTTTGCACCGAGTCCCCCAAATTGCATAGCTGATCCAGCTCCAGGTTTGAGTCACCGCCTCCTCTGCTCACCTTCTCTGCAGAGCCTGCAGTCTTGTTGTTCTACCTCCTTAAGATGAAGAGCTTCTCTCTCTGACTCTCTGCCCTCCAAACCCTCCTCCCTCTTCCTTAGAGTCTGGAGCACTTGTTATTTCTTCAGTGGCCGTAGGCCTTTGCAACAACACAAGAAGAACTACAGACTTTTCAGGGGCGTCTGCCTTCCGTCCTGCGAAAATGCCTGAGGCAAGGAAGCACACAAAGGACTGGTTCCTACTTGAAATGAGAAAAGAAGACAAAACAAATATGTGGGGAGAAAAACGATACCTTAATTTGTCAATAACTTATTATGTCACATGTATAGTTGTTTTAGTTAACCCTAAGTTATTTTCATGATCAGTTTTGATGATTTTGGGCCTCTAAAATGGGTCTCTAGGACCAGAGCCCCAACACATATTGCTGCACCCATAAAAAGCAAGGGCACAGAGATCTAAAATGGGTTTCGCTATTAGTAGAGTGATCATATACATTCTAGCTTAAACTGGGACATTTTTGAAAGGGACACTACTAATGGTTACACAGGAGCATTAAGAGTGAACTGGGGCCACTATGGACACACAGGGATACATGGTCCCCCCTGTACAGAGTCAGGATTTAAACAGGTCTGTGTGGAGCCCACTGTCTTTTGATATTAATTAGAATAATCTGTAGCCAGTTCAACCAACTGCCATGAGTGCTTTATCTCACATCCATTCTGTTGTGGTCCTGTTGACATGGCCTGAGAAAGACTAGGTTCACAACCAGAGAATTTTATTCATGAAAAGCCCAAGAGCTGCATTCCTCAGTTGCAATTGGCCAGTGCTCCAGGCATGAATGGGGGAAGTTTCATCTTCAATATTTACTAAAAACAGACGCTGAAGTTTGAGAAGCAAATGTAAAGTGCTCATTCCAAAAGCCTTTTTATATACATGTTAAATCAGTTTGTGGGAAAAAGACCACAGAGATTGTTTAAACATTCATACTGATGACACAACTGTTCGAAAATATGCAGTTCCTTGTAGTTATATGTGGAATTAACTGCATATGGAGGAAGTCATCTTTTGAAACTGGATTAAAAGGAAATAGTTCATAACTCAGTGATTTCAACATGCACACCATTGTGCCTGGGACTCAGCTTCACCTAGTCTTTCTTATCTCAGCCACTGTCTGAAGACATTGCTTTCTTGCTTAAGGCATCACAACTGAAGTATGTAGCTCTGTGAAGGAAAAAAAAAAAAAAAAATCTGGGTCCAGAATGGAAGCGATGTCACTTCAGCCCATGTGGTACTATTGGGAGTCTCTTTCTGACCTTGGATTCTGGAGTTCAGCTCATGTGTGTCCGCCCCTTTGTGGAGGATGCAAAGAGCTGGTCCCTCTCTACGTTTCAGTTCCTTCAGAGTAATGCAGCCAGTGTTTGGGAGCGCAGTTTCCTCCCTCATCACACATCACAGTTCAATATTCAGCCTTAAATGAATTACCCAGAGTCCTTAGCAGCGCATCTTGTTAACCACAAAGCAGTTAGAGAGCTATGTTTAGAGAGAAACAGCTTATCTCTTTCACTCCAAGGCAAATCAGCAGTCATTTCCTAGAGATGGTCTTAGCGTGGCTCTGGGGCTCCAGTTTCCCTA
>NW_006772326.1:1352172-1363698 GCF_000442215.2 Lipotes vexillifer
TTCCCTACAATACAATCAGCCCTCAACCAAGGCTACATAAAGTGGTGGCACTCCCCCGTATGTCTTACTCATGGCAGTAATCACACTTTTAGTACATCTGTTGTTTTTTAAATTTCCAGTCCCTATTAATTCTTCCTTTTTTTCTTTTTTAAGATATGAGGAGTTGAGAATACCCATATTCACTTTGAAGTACCCGCACTTAAATGAGAGATTTGGGAAAAAAATCGAGACATGAGGCAATCCTGAAAATATGAATAAAAGAATATAAATATTTCTCTAGCCTCTCTAGTCTTCATTAAAATACACAAGAGGAAGAAACTGGTTTGCCCTTCTATATTTAATGTGGACTCTGACCTCTTTGAAAACTTCAGCAATATGATTAATTTTAGCTTATCTTCTGGAATGTCTCTCTACCTATAAATAAGTCTATTCATCTTCAGAAGAGCATAAATATCCCTCCTGTTTTACAGTTATTTTAAAATATCTCTTACATATAATTGTAATGGGATCTATTTCCAGGACAATAGCTAAGTATCAGTTACATTTCCATCATGCTCTATTAGTTTCATGGTTGGAAAACTTAAGGAAAAATAAGTTTCTTTGGATGTATATGAATCCAGCGTTAATCGGAGTAACATGAATAATTCAAAGAGCAAAGAGACCCTGATATTCGATCTAACAAGACCAAAAAGAATAAGAAAAGAGAAGAGAAGGAGACAGAGAAGGGAAGGGAGAGAAGAAGCGGAGGAGGAAAAGGAGGGGAGCTTTTGGGAGCTTTTAACTTCAGGTAAAGGGATAAAAAATTCCTTTATTACATTTTTTATGTTATCCCACATAATGCTGGAAAATCAGAAGAGCCTTCGCTACACTTCATTAGTGTCTGATTTTCCACTTTTCTGTCTCCCAGAGCCTGCAGGTTCACGTGAGGTCCACGTAGCCACATAGGAAAGCGCCTTGCCTACATGAACACACTAAACCCAGCATTGCATTATTTGATGCCTTGAGGCAGGGGATGTTAAAAATTATTTCCAGTGTGAAGTTATCTTCAAATAATTAATAGTACTTATAACAATAATCTATGCTTCAAACTGGTGATAAAAGCAACCTGTTCAAGGAGAGATGGCATATTCAGCTATTAAAAATCATATTGCTATGGGAAAAAGTTAAGTATCTGATATTTCTAGGGTCACAATTCATTTCCTATATTTGAATTCGAACCTTTAAAATGAAAACTTACACATGGAGAATTACACTTGGGATTCACACATGGGAAATGAATTACCAATTTTTTTGCTGCCTAGGACATCCCCCATTGGAAGAACGGACTTTCCATCAGGAGACAAAGGACATGCTTTTCTCCGGAGAAATATCTCCCCATTGATAAATAATGAGCAAACGCAGAACACTTAAGTAGTGTTCCCGCCAGTAGTGCGAGCCGTGTCAGCACTAACCAGCTGGTCCTTGTCTGTTTTGCAGTCAAAGAAAATGGGAACTCAGCATGTATCCGAGTTCCCAAGGATAGGAAGATTCGAGCTGCCAGGTGTGCACGTGGGCAGAATGCCCAACTCCAGGTCATCTTACAAAAAAACCTTGCTCAGGCATGGCCAGCAAAGGAAAGCAAGGAAAAGGCCACCGTTGCTATTTCTGCAACATGGTTACTCTCTGCAAGACATCCTTGTGGTGGTTTTTTGTTTGTTTGTTTTTTTCCCAATTGTTAAATAAACGTTCAGGGAGCACATTAGAGTCATGAAAGAAGGTTGGAATGGCGGGCAGTTCAAGTGTCGTGATTTCTACCATTCATGAAATCAACACAATTCTTTCAGTAATCAAAGGTGCGTTCAGAGGAACCAAGAATGTGGCAGGCAGGGGTATTGAGTGAGGAACTGCCAAATAACTGTCACCTTTGGCCCATTTGCTTCTATCTACACTATCTAGGAATGGGGATCATATTTATTAACACACTTTTCAGGCAGAGCTTTCAAGTATTCGCATGTAATTATTGTGGAGCAAATCTTGGGCAATCCACTTAGCTTTTGTCTAACCCAGAAACGTAAACTGGAATGAGAGTGATTTTCTGCATAATTTGATCCAATGGAAGAATACTCTGGAGTCACGTGGTGATGTCAAGGTTCTTGCAGCTCATGCCTTAGAACCCAGTTACATGGGAGACCATGTTTGAACAATGTCCTTTAAAGAATTCAGTAACTAAAACCCACTGGAAATGAGCCAAGACAAGCCTCTTGAATGCCAAATTCCACTCTAGTGGGTCAAGTTATTGGATGGCTCAAATGAATTTGGGCCAGGAAAAAAAGGGCCTCCTTTCCCTCAATAGTTGGTTTTTAGTCTGAATTATCCAGATAATGGCTTTACTTTTCAACTTTCTTTTGCCTGCATGGAGTAGAAAGGCAACGCTACTTTTTTGTCTTTTGTTGTAATAGAATCATTACCTGTAATTCTCAGAAGTCATTCTCATGAAAATGGGTAACTTTTGCATATATCAAAAAGAGCCACCTAATTTATAATAGTGATTTATGCTTTTATAATTTTTTTTTAATTTGTTCATTGTGATTCATTCAGCAAATATTTACTGGACAAACAAAAGACATATTATCCTTATGTATCATGCCCATTGTTTCAGAAATCTCCTATCAGCTGAAAAATCTCTTAAGGATTATGAAGCACCAGGAAAAGGTGAAAAAATTTTGGAAAAGTTCTCCTGCAGAGGCTATGTTTTTTTAAAAACAAAAAATTCACCTCATAAGGCACATGTATACTTTGAAGTTGACATGGCACCTTTTGCTTGAAAAGATTTCAAGTATTAACATTTAATCCTGACTTTAGTTCCCACACCCCAGATACACTGTATCTCTCCTTGAAGACTGGAGAAGTGGAAACCTTTATATTGTGACTTTTCCTTCACTGGATGATCATTTAGATCCAGGACACTTGTCTCTTACATACTCAACTCACCAGGTCATCCTGTAAAGTCAGAAAATTTGAAATAAGGCTACAGGGAAGGTGGTGTTTTCTTTCCGTCTCACCTCTCATTTCCGCTCTCCCAATTCCCCTTCCCAAACTCAGCAGACCATTTGAAAAAGAAAGCAACTCATACTCCAAGGTAACGCATATGTTATGTATCTCTTTTTCTGATTTGGTACTGATCACTGCTGTCTTGGCTCTTTTAATAATAACAACAAATAACAGATAGTTATCTCCCTGCTGAATAAAAGAAGCTATGTTACCCAAGGGTCAGAGGGAAGGAAGTTATGTCCTGAGGGTGCTAAGTTTTGCTGTTAGGTTTGAGGGTCCTTTTGAGGTCTTTAAATACCGTCTTCAGTGACCTGGCAGTTGGGAATTGAGGCAAGAGGGTGGACAGTCACAGGTACATGACAATAATGCTTGGAGACTCAACTGTTATTTGCCTGGGTGTGTTACTGCTCTCATGAGCGACAACTATGCAACTCCAGCTCTTCAGAAGGGGTCAAGCAGAGGACAGAAAATGTTGTGGGGAGATTCAAGCATCAGATGAGTAGATAGACTGGATGATCGTAAGTTGCATGAATTCCAATTAAAATTTTTGTTTATTGTTGCAATTTTTCATCCTTTGTGTATGGGAGAGAATGTAAAATATAATGCACATATAGAAAAGTACATAAATCAAACACCTGCAAAATCACCATTTAGGTTAAAAATAGAACATAGCCAGCACCTCAGAAGTCTCCCCATGACCCTTAATGATCACGTGCCCACCATTCTGACTTTTATGGTAAACCCCTCTTTTTTTTTTTAATAGATCTATTCCTTAAATATAGATCTCTAAGCAATATGGTTTAATTTGTTTGTTTTCTAAACTTTATATAAACAGAACTAAGTACTTGTGTGTTTTGCTATTTTTATTCAATTTTCTGTTTCTGATTGGCCCATGCTGTTAGATATAGTTGTCCTTCATTCATTTTTGTGGCTGGATCCAGATTAAGTTTGACAGGTGAAGGCTTAGGCAAGTCCTGAGCCCCCGTGACTTAGAACTTCATTAGTACTTCAGCGGGACTGGTTACTTGTGTCCAGGGTTCTGTTGCAGAGAACAGAATCCTCTCTAGGTAGAGATTTACCGCAGTCCCACCACAGTACTGGGCACCCACACAGCTCCTGCCACTCAGAACTTGGTCAGTGCCTTGACCTTGAAGCCACTGCAATCAGAAGCTTCCATGAGTAAGAAGGTACCATGCTTACAAAGCCACGAATGCTGCAGATTTCAGACCATTCTATGACTGATACAAACTTCACCAGCAAAAATGGACACCCCTTGCTTTTCTTCTTGATACCTGTGAAAAGCACCTATGCTAATGACTAAACCTCTGTTGTCATTGCCAAGAAAGACCAAACACTTCCATGACACACTTGCCAGCAGAAATAGCAGAACCACCTGGAACGTTAGCTGAAGCGGGTGGAAAATGCAGTCTTTAGCTTTCTAGCCTCTGCTATACAGGAAAGCACATTACGGCAATGGCTTTCACTCTGGGGATCAGGACTCATCATTAGTGAATCATGAAAGCACTGAAAGAAATAAAATAGGACAGAATAAAAATGTCAGAGGGCATCAACTTAGTAAGGGTAAGTTATGTGTTGTGCAACACACACATACGCATATACTGCACTGCAATGTAATATGTTTTTCTTTTAAAAAAAGTTTGAAAGTCACTGCACTGGAAGGGGAGTGGAATAGACGCTAAGTGCCAATCAACCATAACCTCCACACTCCTACTGTTGAACATGGATGTAATAAATGTGTTCAATAATGAGACACCTGGCAAGTCTTGTTGGCCAGTGTAATCTAACAATCCACTCTGGAGCATCTTTGTGTCTGGATTACCCTTTTAGCCTGACCAGTTCAGAGGCATGAGGCAATCCTGGCAGCTTGGATCAAGTCCCCTCCACAAATTCCTTAACTTCAGCTAAGATCATCTCCAGAAAAGAGATGATCTTGGCAATCTGTGTGTTGGAAAGAACTGGGAGAGTGCTATGACTACTGCCACAGATGTTTGTGTCTACCTGCTCCCCTTTTCAAGACATCCTCGGCGAGTCCCAAAGTGATCTTTCTGAAACACAAATCTGATTATTTCACTCTGTTTTAAAGTATTCAGTAGCACCCTCTGACTTATAGCAGTGATCTCCAAACTTGAGGTGTTTGTTAAAATACAGACTCCCGGATTTTCCTCAGAGATTCTAAGTTAAATAACATTGTGATGGGGTCCGGGAAACTGCACTTTTAGTGGGAACCCCTAGTGAATAAAAAATCCAGACTCCTTAGCATGTTTGGTCCCGTACCACGCTGGTCCTGCCTCAGTTTTTCCTGCCCTGCCACCAGTCCCCCTTCCCTCCTGCACCCTCCCTTCTTCCGGACAGTGAGCTACTTCTGTGTCCTTTGTACTTTATGCTTTTATACCTACGTTATCACATGCTGTTTCTTCTAACTGGAACATTCTACTTATCCCCACTCTCATCAAATGTCTCCCAAGCTCCCATTCACCTTAAAGGACCTAGCTCCAATATTACCTCTCTAGGAAACCTTCTCTTATATGCAAATAAAGTTTATGTTCCTTTGATACTCCACATATTTAATACTTACCTGCATTATAATACATCGTTGTATTATAATCACCTTGAATTGTAATTACTTGTTGACATTATTTTCCCTATAAGAAGCAGGAGCGTATTAGATATAAGCACTGTGTCTTATGTCTTTTTTTTTTTTTTTTTTAATCTCCACAGCCTGGCACCATGTAAAAGTACTTTCAATACTTACTCAGTGAATGGATGATATATGGATTGATAGTTGGATAGATGGATTGTTAAATGAAAAGAACTGCTTCTCTAAGGTATGGTTTCTCTTTTGATATTGGTCTTAAACAGAGATTAGAACTGTTGCTGCTGGAACAGCTGATCTTCTGTCAGGGTAGCTGATGCCTTTGGAAAACAAAATGAACTACATGTTAAGACTGCGTTCTACGGATTCAGCGTGAGTCATCCATAGATGTCAGGCTGGTGGGTGGAGGTTCGATTAGGAGCTAAACATTTGTGCAGTCTCAAAATATCTTCTCACAAAATGCTTATCAGTCACAAGAGGAAAAATGGTGACTTTATAGTGGAGAAACTTGGTGGATATCAACTTGACCCAGTGAACAATAACCTCACTTGTTGTGGGACAGAGTAACCTTGTGTGTCTCTTGATGTGATATCCCAAGAAAAGCATATCATAGCCTTTTCCTGCCAAGAAAATATAGCCCGATTCTGGACATGAGACAAACTCAGGTAAAGGAATATCTACAGACTGAAAAGATGGAAAGACTAAAAAATGATTCCAGATTGAGTGATATTGGAAATCCATTACAATTAAATGCAATGCATGATCTTGGATTGGCTACTGGACCAGAAAAAAAGAGACATTGTTGGGATAGTTGGAAAAACTTGAGAGTGTTCTGTGAACTGGATGGTAGAGTTGTATTGATATTGTTTTCTGATTTTGGTTGTACTGTGGTTGTGTAGGAGACTGTCTTTGTTTTGGAAAGATAGACACTGGAGGAAGTGAGAGTGATGAATCATTGGGCCTGCAGTTACTGCTTAAATGGTTTAAAAAAAATAATGATAATATATATGTGTGTCTATCTGTCTATCTATCGATATCTATATATCTATATCTATATCTATATCTCTCTCTATATATATATGGAGAGAGAGAGGTAGAACAAATGTGGTAAAATGTTAATAATAGAGAAATCTGGGTAAAGAGAATATGGGAGTTCTCTGTATATGTCTTAAAATTTTTCTGTATTTTTGAAATAATTTCAGAATAAATTATTGGCTTCCTCTTGTGGCTGAGATGGAATAACAGGGATCAAATTTACCTTCTTGCCTCAAACAACTGCCAAGGCAGCTTGAATTTGTAAGATAGAGTACCTGGGTCAGAGGAGAGAGCTGCATAGAGAACTCTGGAGATCTGCAGAGGGTTACCTTTGAGCATTTAGCAGGGTACTGATCAGCTTATGTATATGAGAAAACTGTCCAAGATTGGAGAAAACATTAACAAAGAAGTATTCACCACTCACAAAGGACCAGTTACAGTGTCTGTTCCCACCAGCCAGACTGAAAAACCTCATAATTCATGGGGTATTCGGTAGAGTAGTTAGAAGGGTCTTGCCTCAGTACTAAGGGACACATTACCAAGATTAAATGCTGCTCTGGTCCAGGCTAACAAGTCTTAAAAAGCAAGGTACAAAACGATCAAAATGTTTCCAAGAAACTTAACTGCATACCACAACAAAGCTTAAGACTACTTATGGGTATACAAAAATATTTAGGAGCCAACAAGGTAAAATTCACAACGTCTGGTATCCAACAAAAGAGTAATAGGCATTCTAAGAAGCAGAAAAATGTGACCTACAATGAGGAGAATAATCAATTAATTAAAACCTACACAGAACTGACACAGATGTTAGAATTAGCAGGCACAGACATTAAGTTATTATAACTATATTCTGAAAGCCCCCCAAATAGAGATACAGAACATAGGAAAAACAAATACAAAAAATTGAACAACTAGAGCTAAAAACTACAATGTCTGAGATTTTAAAAAAATAAACAGGATGGAATTAATAGCAAATTAGACGTTACAGAAGAAAAAATTAGTGAATTTGAAAACATAGCAATAGAAGCAATCCAAGATGAAATGCAAAATGAAGATGATGAGCTTCAGTAGCTTTGAGACAACTTTTAACATCCGAATATACCTCTAATCAGAGTCCCCAAATGAGAGGTTGGTGAGAGAGAAAAAAAAAATAGTTGAAGAAATGACTGGAAAGTTCCAAATTTGATGGCATCTAAAAACTACATATCTGAGAATCCTAATGAACTTCAAGCACAAGAAACATAAAACTACACCAAGACATATGGTAATCAGATTTCTCAAAAGTAGTGACAAATAGAAGATCTTAAAAAACAGCTCTAGAAAAACTACATCACATACAGAAGAACAAAGATAGGGAACATCACAGACTCCTCATCTGACACAATACCAGCAAGATGACAGTGGAGAAACACCTTTAAAATACTGAAGGAAAAATAACTATCAACCTAGAAGTTTATACCCAGTGAAATAAAGACTTTTTCAAAGGGAACCCTCTTACACTGTTGATGGGAATGTAAATTGGTGCAACCATTATGGAAGACAGTATGGTGGTTCCTCAAAAAACTAAAAATAGAGTTTCCATATGATACAGCAATCCCACTCCTAGGCATATATCCAGACAAAACTATCATTCAAAAAGATACATGCACCCCTATGTTCATACCAGCACTATTTTACAATAGCCAAGACATGGAAACAACCTAAATGTCCATCAACAGATGAATGGATAAAGAAGATGTGGTATATATATATAATGGAATACTACTCGGTCATGAAAAAGAATGAAACAATGCCATTTGCAGGAACATGGATGGACCTAGAGATTATCATACTAAGCAAAGTAAGTCAGAAGAGAAAGACAAATACCATATGGTACCACTTATATGTGGAATCTAAAATATGACACAAATGAGTGTATCTACAAAACAAAAACAGGCTCACAAATATAGAGAACAGACTTGTGATTGCCAAGGGGCGTGGTGGGGGAGGAGGAGAGGAAAAAAGACTTCTTCAGTCACCTAAGAGCTGAAAGAATTTATCACCAGCAGCATCTCAGTATAAGAAATGTTAAAGGAAGTCCTTCAAGCAGAAGGAAAATGTTACCAGATGAAAATTTGGATTTACTCAAAAGAATGAGGAGAACCATACATGGAAACTCTGGGGAAATAGATTATTTTATTATTATTTAAACTCCTTTAAAATATTCGATTATTTAAACAAAAATTACAGCTATGTGCTATGGGGCATACGTACAAGTAAAATGGATTAAAACAATATCATAAAGGCTAGGAAGGGAGAAATGGAAGCATACTATAGAAATGGATAATATGGGAATATGTTGAACAATTCTATGTCAATAACTTCAACAATGTAGATGAAATAGATAAATTCCTTGAAAGACACAAACTACCAAAGTTCACAAAAGAAGAAATATATAACCTCCTTAGCATTACATGTATTTTAAAAATTGAATTTATAGTTAAAAACCTTCTCATAAAGAAATTCCTAGTTTAAGTGGCATCACTACCAAATATTTAGGGAATAAATAATACTAATGCTACATAAACTCTTCCAGAAAACTGAAGAGAAGGAAATACTTCCTATCTTATTCTGTGAGCCCACTACCAAAACCAACCAAAGACGTTACAAAATAAGAAAACTACTGATCAAGATTCCTCATGAACATAGATAAAAAATTTGAAACTAAATTTTAGAAAATCAAATCCAAGCATATATGAAAGGCATAGTACATCATGACCAAGTGAGGTTTATTCCAAGAATGCAAATTTGGCTTAACGTTAAAAATCAATCAGCGTAATTCATCATATCAACACAAAAAAGGAAAAACCATATCATCATCTGAATATATGCAGAAATAGCATTTGACAAAATCCAGCATCCATTCCTGATGAAAACTCTAAGCAAACTAGTAATAGTGAGAATTTCTGCTTACTCTGATAAAAGACATCAAAGAAAACCTACAGCCAGCACAATACTTAATGATGAAAGACTGAATGCTTTCCCACTACATTCAGGAAGAATAAAAAGATGTGCCTTCTCATACTCCAATTCAACACTGTACTAGAGGTCTGTTCAGAGCAATAAGGCAAGAAAAAATGCATTTATTTTGGAAGGGAAAAAGCAAAATTGTTTTTAATTCAGAATGCATGATTGTCCATGTAGAAAATCTGATAAAAATCTACAAAAACACTCTTAGAACTAATAAGTAAGTTTAGCAAGTTTGAAGGATAAAAGACCAGTACCAAAATCATTTGTATTTCTGAATTTCTATATTAACAACTGGAAAATAAAGTTTAAAAATACTATTTGGAATAGCATTAAAAATATAAAATACTTAGGGATAAATCTGAAAAATATGGTAAGCCTTGTACACTAAAACCTACAAAATATTTCTAAGGGAAATGAACTATGACTTAAATAATTGGAGAGATATACCTTATTCATGGGCCTTAAGGTTCAATATTATTAAGATGATAATTATCCCTAAATTGCAGATTCAATGCAACACCAATAAAAATCTTAGCAAGCTCTCTTCTTTTGATAGAAATTGGAAAAATGATGCTAAAATTCATATAGAAATACAAAGAACATACAAAGCCCAAAACATCTTTGAAAAAGAAAAGGAATGTTAGAGGTCTTATACGACCTTATTATAAAGACTTACTGTAAAGTCTATATAGACTTACTATAAAGTTAAAGTAATGAGGGCACTGTGGCATTGGTTCACATATAGACAAATAGGTCAGTGAAACAGATCAGAGAATGCAGAAATAGATCCACGTATATAACAACTGATGGATTATGGACAAAACACATGTGGACAAGTAATATTCAACATAGATGCAAAGGCAATTCAGTGGAGGAAAAATAGTCTTTTCAACAAATGATGCTGGAAAACATTAAAAAAAAAAAACCACGAAAACAAAACTTGGATCCACACCTAGAGCCATATTAAAACATGACTTAAATTCATTAACTCAAAATCGATCATAGATTTAAATGTAAACCTAAAACTATAAAAGTATAAAAACATAGACAGGGCTTCCCTGGTGGTGCAGTGGTTTGGAGTCCGCCTGCCGATGCAGGGGACACAGGTTTGTGACCCGGTCCGGGAGGATCCTGCGTGCCATGGAGCGGCTGGGCCCGTGAGCCATGGCCGCTGGGCCTGTGAGCCATGGCCGCTGGGCCTGCGCGTCCGGAGCCTGTGCTCCGCAGCGGGAGAGGCCACAACGGTGAGAGGCCCGCGTACTGCAAAAAATAAACAAAAAAACAAAAGCAAAAAAAACATAGACAAAGATATTTTAGGTAGATACATTACATACATGATCTATAAAAGAAAAAAAGGTAGTGATGAATCAGCAAAACCTTCAACATTAAAGACACATGCTCTTTACTCAGCTTTACAAGTAAGTATTAAAGTGTTGGACAAAAAAAATCCATCCTATTGAAGGTGTCCTGCCCATGTGCTCTATTCCTTCCTGCTGTTTGGGTCCCTCTTCTGCCCTGGTTCATGTCCTTTCTGAGTCCTGGTTTATATGTTTCTTCAATCCATTGAACATCCCCAAATCTTTCCATTAAGTTCCTTTCTCTGCTCAGAATCTCTTTCTGTTGATTGCAACCAAAAAACCTTAACTGATAACGTCTTTTTAAATTAGATATTCAAATCTTTCCATTTCCCTGGTTAGAGCAAAAGGTGTATCTTTAGATTTCAGTTGAATGAATACAATAACTAAATCTAGATAAAATGACCATGGTTTCCTCTTATGAAACTCAAGAGGAAACAGGTGGTGGTGGTGGGGGGAGATATACTGCAATTCCCTACA
>NW_006772326.1:1363755-1369740 GCF_000442215.2 Lipotes vexillifer
CTACACGCAGGCTGTATTAATGGGAATAATTTGCGGGGAGGGGGTTCTGACTCTATGAGGTTTTGTGTATCCCCAGTGCCTATCAGTGTGCCTACCACATTCTAGGCGTAAAGTCAAAGAGCACACTCACCATATCCTTCCAGCAGCATCACTGCTGTGAGGGTGCCACAATCTGAAGGCTAAATTCTTCATTGGAAAATACTCGGAAGTGTTATTTTGCCAATTACGGGGAGTTTTTGTTCCTCCGTATCACCCACAAATCATTATCCTCACCTTGCATTCTTGTTAAGCAAATTAAAGTTCTATTGCATGGACTGCCAATGACCTTGCACTGGACTGTCGTTTTATGACCCAACTCTTGGTTTTACTTTCATATGAAAATAATAACCGAGGTTCCCAAATGCCAGATGATTTGAACTAGTCCAGCAGTTTTGGCAATTTCTTTTAAAGAAGCATGAACAACATATGCCTTCAAGATTCAAAGCATCTGCTGAAAGCATTTACACTTTGCATCCTTGATCTGCGAGCAGACTGTAGAATAATCCTCTGCCACCTGAGTAGGGGTGGTGTGTCTGGATGATCTGCAGGTATTATCGAATCTGCATTTCTTGCCCTTAGAATTAGCAAATGCTCTACCTGTATGTGAAAGAGAGCATTTCTAGTAGAAGTGGTCTCTTTAATGTCTAATAGATGTAACCATGTAGTTTCACTGTCTTTTGTGAGACCATTACAAATATGAAATCCCATTCGATCAGTAGGTGCATTTTGCTTCAGGCCAAATGTGGCATTCCATCCAAGAAGCCCTAAATTGCAGTGTTCAGATGGCAACAAGATTTCTACCATGAATATAAATAGCAACCTGCCAACCAGGCTTTTGATTCCTTTTTTGTGAGGTTGATAGCTCTGAACAATGACGATTTTCAGGTAGTCAGTACACTGCTAATAATCCCATGACCTCATCAAATAGTCTAGTCTTATGTGAAGCAGAATACTTCTTACTGTGATAAATTGCTGGAGTCCCATAAATGGTCAGAAATGCAGTACACATATATTGAAGGGGCACTAATTTTGTTTGCTTCAAGAGAGTTTAAATGCCTCCCTTTGTCATAGAAATCCCAGAAAACAGGAGAAATGATATCAAGCTTATTCATATGCCTCCAAACTGTCATTTAAAAAAAATTCACCGGTTCCAGGGTTTGATTATAAGTATTTTTAATGAATGGAATTAATATTCATTGAAGCATTGCCAATCATTCTTGAAAATGGATTTGCATTGTCGGTCTTCTAGTTGTGCTTAAGATGACATTTGTGTCCTCAGAAAAGATATTCAACATCTGCAAGTATTACAGGTAGAACTTGACTTCTTCAGAACTCCTCTGGCTCCCTCCATCCACCCTGTAGCCTAAATTTACTGCATCCTGCAAGGTCAGGAAGACAATTAGACCAAGTTTTCCCTCCTTACTGCCAACCCCACCTTCATCGGCCACTGTACTCACTGGCATACGTAATGATAACAGTTCTTTATTTGCCAAGTCTATTTTAAGCCATCAGCATATAAAAGCCACTCTTCTGAACCTCCTATGGCAGCAGTTCCTTAGAATTGCAAAAAAAGGCCATCTGTTGTCTCAACTATCTGTGGAGCTGTAGTGAAGGCTTAACTTAATGCTCTTCAGCAGAGCAATAGGAAAACATCCATCACGCAGTGACAGGTTAGCTCGTCTGCCCCAATGAACGGATGTCTGCAATTGCACACATTAAGGAAACAGAGTTGATCACCCTAAGGATACAATAAAATCTCAGAACTTCAAGGAACTAAGGACTACTGCAAAGGGGCCAGATTCTTCCAGAACGCAAAAGCTATTTGCTAATTGTATATTTGGTGCATTCCACATTCACATGAAACTCTCAGGCCTTGGTATTGCTGACTGGGTGGGCGCTCTGGGGTCCTTGATGTGTTGGACTTTTGAGTTTTCTGTTCCTGAAGTAGAATTAGCAAAATGACTCTGATTGCTCGCCCTGCGGGGAGGCGAGCTTGGCTTCGCCTGCCCACATAGGAGACCTGGGAGAGTGGGGAGAGGCAGGCTCCACGATGGGACGGATGCAGGCAGGGTTTCTGTGCAGCAGTTTAGTTTGTAGCACTTTCCTCTGATCTCTGACACTCAAACTTTCTCTTTTTCTCACTTGCCCAGAAAATAGAAGTCTCCATACAGGATCTTCTTAAATTTCCCACCACTGAACCTGTAAACCTGTTTTTAGTCACACTCATTCTTCTCACCTTGTTATAAAAAATAAGCACTGCCAATATTTATTAAGCAATTATGTACCAGGCAGTGTCTTGAATACTTTCCTGATATAAACTCAATTAATTCTCAAGCAGCTCTGCGAGATAGGCAACTGTATGGTCAACAAAATGTTGGTGAGGCCACTCAAGGGCAGAGTCCCAGCAACTTGTTTAGTCACACAGCTGGGAGGTTGCAGAGCCAGGCTTCAAACACAAGTGTTGTGACTGCAGATCCCGTCTTATCTACCACACTGTCCGGAATGAGGAGACCCACCTGCTGTTGATTAATGCCTCTCGCTCTGCTCTTGTGTCATCCTTCTGGAAAGATGATTGAGTGTCCACTCCATGCCAGGCACTGGGCTAGGTTCTGGGGATAGAATAGTACACAAAAATAGGTATTAAAGAAGTAGACACATTAACTCATATGTAATGAATGACAATGATGTGAGAAAGGAATACAAGACGAGGAGCGCATATAATAAAAGGACCTCGACCTAATCGATGAGGCTTCCCAGAAGAAGGGCTATTTATGCTGGACAGTAGAGGGTGGATAGGAGTTACCTTGGGGAAAAGGAGCAAGAACAGTCATTATGGAGGAAAGCAGATGTCAAAGATGAGCCCCCAGCTCATGGTTGGCTCATAAAAAGGTTAGTCACTCACTATTTTTGGAAGAGGAACACGTAAGCAATTCCTGATATTTTCCCTTGACTGGAAGTCATTTTATTATATAGTATTTAATATATTTTGTATATTTAAATAGTTTAACAAATATATAAAAATACGTACTAAAATAAATGTATATACAAATATATAGATGAGTAGAGATATATGTGCATACACACATGCATGCGTGTGTATGTGTGTGTGCATGTGTGTATCTCTATCCAAAAGCAGGAAACCAGAAAACCAACCCTGAAACGTTAAGAAATGTCATGGTAGAGAAAAATGAACTAGGGGCCAGAAGTTCATGATTCTAGTACTGGCTCCACCATTAACAATCTGGGTGACCCTGGCCCTTGGTTTCATGTCTGTAAGACAGAGGTGTATCCGCCTAGGTTTAGTCCCCACAGGCATTGCAAGGATTCAATGATACAACCTACAGAGGGGAACAAGCTTTGTAAACATTCCCATGTTCTGGCTAGGAGCTTTGGAAAATGCTAGTTCAGTGGAGATTCCAGGGAAGTTTGCTTCAGTTTCCTCTGCATTATTGGATTTCTTGTTGCAAAAAAAAAAAAAATGTGTGTGCTTTGTGAACCAGGATTTCGGAGCCCCAGACTTCCTTAAGAAGCACAGCATACGTCCCCGAGGGTGTACGGTACACACTCCCCTTTTAACAACTTCGCATTTCACTTAAGCTCAGCGTTTCTGCTTCAAAATGAATGCCACCCTGCAGCTGGTGTTGGCTGGTCTTCGTTCATTTTGTGTTAGTGATTAACACAGCTGAAGTTGGTTGGAAAAGGGAGAATGCTGTTCTGCTTGATAAAAATAAAATACATTCTTTCAATAGAGGAAGTGAACAGAAAGCAAGCAATCGGCTGGAGAGCAGGAGGGTGGTCTTACAACTTCAGAAGGGAATTTAAAGTTTGGCATTGGATGCCACTGGCTTCCAGTCCTAAATGTGACATATTGAATTGTGTGTCTTGGATGTATACACACAGACGCACACACACACACACGCACACACGTGCATACACACATGCATGCTTATGTCTCTGTACAGATATGTAAACATGTGTATTTATATTCACAACCCACCCCTTACAGAGTTCAATGGGTTCTGAACTGCACTGGTGTACAGTTTTATGCTTTGAGATGATTTTTCTGTTATTTTAAGAAATTGGAACTTTTAGCTATTCTAAATTTATTTCTACTGTTTTAAGTCAGGAGTTTTAGTTGTAAGCAGCAGACAGAAAGCCATTCTAGGAGACGAATTTATTAAAAGGCTTTTGAGTAGCTCATGGATTTGCCAGATAACTTAGCCTGATTCTCAGCTCCACTACCAGGAACAGTGCCCAGAATCCAACTGTGGAACTGCTCTGGGGAGGATGTCACAGTGACCCCGAGGCCCTGCAGCTGGCACGTCTTAGGCTGCCAGCTCTGAGAACTGGACACTGCCTCTGGCATTACCAGCTCTGCTGGCCCAGGACCTTGATTACCCTGTAGCTACCACTACGGCCAGAGTCGTCCTCACCATCCAAGCTCCTTGTATCACAAATTCCAGATTCTAAGTCTGTGATGGATGCATCTGATTGCGGGAGCCTGGGTCACATGTTTGGGCCCTCACTGTAGAGAAATTTGAAAAGCGATGAATATACAGCATTTTCAGCTTCTCTGCTG
Source organism: Lipotes vexillifer (assembly GCF_000442215.2). Classification (NCBI taxonomy): domain Eukaryota; kingdom Metazoa; phylum Chordata; class Mammalia; order Artiodactyla; family Lipotidae; genus Lipotes; species Lipotes vexillifer. Next base: position 1,368,374 of record NW_006772326.1, read on the forward strand.
CTTAAAAACCTGGCCTTCCACCAAGAATCCCAAGGCAGAGAAGTTTGCAAATATGGGTAAAGAGTTCAGATACTTTCTGGGCAACCAAAAAAGAATGACAAATGTCCACTGTGACAGAGCAGTGCTAACAACTGCCAACTCCAAATTCAGAGGGTCGAGCCTGGCTTCCTTCCCGGAGAAACTCTTTGAGAAAGGAATCTACACACTGAATTCCTGGTCTCGGGAAGAGTTGCAGTCTCCCAGGAATACCCTGATATATCACAACAGGAAGAAAGCAATACAGCACATGCCTAAGAAGCAGCTATTTCCATGAAGGTTTAAACAACAGAAATGCGAATAAAGAACAAAAGCAGAACCATTGATATAAAACATATGAAATGTTTCAGCTGAACATCTCTCACTTTTTTTTTCCAAAAAACAATGTTTTAGAAATGACCCATCTACTGTCTCCAGAAGGAGATGACTTTTATCCAAAGGCAATTCGGTTTCTTCAAGTTCACGCAACGAGCACTTCCTGCCTTCCGCTGTTCCACTACGGTGACAAATTCATTCGGTGAGTTGTAGAAAGCTCCTGGTCCTTCCATGAAGTTTGCTATGCCATAGGTCAACGGAGAAGGCCTGTCGCCTCTGGAATTGTCATGTCTTAGACCACCTGTAGTAGTTCCTCAGTATTCTTGAGAAAAAAAAGAAGGGGGGGACAACAGCCTCTATAAAGTAGTAGTTATGCTCTACATGGAGCCCCCTCGTTGACGCTGGTGAGGAGGTATGTTTGGGTGAGGGGTCTCAGTTAAACAAACCTCTGTGAAGGCCCGGCTCGGGCATACCCACTGTATCGTCATGCCAAGATCTTCCCGGAAGGAGTCTTCTGAGGATTTAGGTCTCTGAGTGTGGAAAGCTGGTTGGGAGCCAGCACACCTTCCCCAAAGGCACAGAAACATTAGGGCGCAGTACCAAACAGCGTTTCTTTCTTTACCCAGTCTCCGTTCACCCTTTGGAAATAATATTTTAATATCAATTTTAACATCCCACGATTGCAGAGTGACCACCTGTCACCTCTCACCACAGATCAACAACCGCAGTCCCCCAGAGTCTCTGGCAGAAGGTCCTGCTTGCAGAGGAAGCAATTCGGCCGGCCTCTGGAAGGCAGCCGAGCAGCAGCAGGAGGCCTGTTAAATCCACAATTGTAGACTCTCGGGGTGGGCATTTTCTTGTGGCGTATTAAGTAACACACCTACTCAAGTTACTGTGTGAACTCAGTGGACAGCTGCCTTTTCAGTGAGAAGCAGAGGCTTGCACTGCACTCTGCCCACCCCGCCCCCCCAAGTTCAAGCATAGATTCGTGAGAGAGGGATGAACGGGAAAGAGGG
>NW_006772326.1:1369847-1371421 GCF_000442215.2 Lipotes vexillifer
AGAGTGAAAATGGAGGAAAATCTGAATGAAGATTCCGCCGGCCAGGAGTTACTCAATAATGGAGAACTCCAAATGCTTGAGGGTTCACCCCAAAGTCACAACGAAATAAAGACTGCATGAACCCTAAGTCAAGATGGAAGCAGTCAGGAAGATCCAATCAAAATGAAAATGGTCTCTATCTTCACGTTTGTCCAGGAAGAAATGCCCGAGGCAGGATGGAAAATGGTGGTTCAGAGGAAAGATGTGGAAGTCAGAAATACATGGGTCCAAATTCCTGAAAGAATCGGCATGACCTTGCACGTGTCTTGCTTAATCTCTCTCAGCTTCATTTTTCTCTTTCACGATGAAAATAACATCGAGTCATCTCATAAGTTTGTTGTGGGAAATAAATGAGATGGTAAATATAAAACAGGTGATACCTACTAAGCACACGCTTCATGGATCAGCTATTTTAATGTTTTCATGGCTAGTGGTAGACTAGTGTGGTTAAGACAGCCCTTTTTCCCCTGCTCGGTGAACGAGATAGATATCGTTTCCTTTAAGGTAGAGTCATGTGCTATTCATATTTAATATTTTACTCCATAACGTGTTTCTATTTAATGAAAAACTTAAAAAGAAAACTTTCACTCTGTGCCTCTTGCTTTGTGCTTTGTGAGGTAGATGCTTTCCTCATAAACTTCCTGAAATGAATTCTGATGGATTTAAATAGAAGAATTCCATGTGAGAGGGAAAATATAGTACCCAGAAAGGGAACCCGAGAAGGAAGGCAAGTAAAGAGAAGGAAAATGTGTGGAAATACCATTTACAGGAAGACCCCTTACCCTCCTGTCTAGACTGAGTAATATAACAATGACCAATATAGGGTGTCATAGAAATGCTAATGCATAATGGAAGTAATGATCAGACTTGAAGAGAGTTTACCTCTGCTTTTATTGTGTATTCCCTTCACAGCATAGAGTCCAGCTTTCTGTGGTGAGGTAGAAGGGCATGAAATATAGATTGTCAGGCCTTTGGGGATTCTGAGGAATGAAAGGTACTTAACAAGGATAGAATTCATCCTGGGCTTATTATTACCTTGCCCTCTTCCGTCTCAGAGTCTCTTGTATCATGAAGTAAGTTTGGCAAGCAAGTAGGAGAGAGAGAGAGAGTCATTTTAAATGATGGAGCAGGAAGTCTGTTCCTGGGCAATTTTTGGCAAGTTTGAGGATAAACAAGGAGTGAGGTAATGAGACTAGCTCAGCAGTTCTCCAACTTTCTTATTTCCTACCCCTTCAGAGAGCCCGTCTGGTTTCTCCTGTTAAGGAGAGAGCTATAGGAATAGGTTTCCTTTGTTTTACCTCAGAAAGAAAATATGCTATGAGAGGCAAGAACAGGACCTAAGAGGACACAGGAGGTGAAAATGAGGGAGGGGGAGTCAAAAGGAAAGGGGGCCTTTGGCAGATGTGTGATTTGGAAAAAAAAAAAACAGGAATCGGGTGATAATGTGGAAGGAAAAGAACTAATATACTTTACCACAAATTTCTGTTCAGAATTTGACAGCTCTGATTTCTTTAAACCTTTTGGAATTTCCCTAC
>NW_006772326.1:1371431-1374935 GCF_000442215.2 Lipotes vexillifer
TGTGGTTCCCAACTTGAAGACATTTGACAAAAGGGTTATGAATGAACAATAGAAGAACTCCATGCTCCAAACCTGAGATCAAAAAAGACTTTATTTCTGACATTTCCTACTTTAAAAAAGAAACCCCTTTTTTCATAGGGAGCACTAAACAATGAGAACAGATTTATACTTTCTAAATTTTTCTCATGAATACCCTATTCAGATGCATGCTTAGATTTACGGGGGATATGAAATGTCTCCAAATGCCAATTTGGAATTTTATGCAAATCTTAGAATTATAGACATCTAGATATGGGAGGTACCATATAAGTCAACTCATCCAGAGTCCACCTGCCGCAGGACAGCCTCCTACCTGTATAACATCCCTATTTTTTTTTTAACATCTTTATTGGGGTATAATTGCTTTACAATGGTGTGTTAGTTTCTGCTTTATAACAAAGTGAATCAGTTATACATACACATATGTTCCCATATCTCTTCCCTCTTGCGTCTCCCTCCCTCCCACCCTCCCTATCCCACCCCTCCAGTCGGTCACAAAGCACCGAGCTGATCATCCCTATTAGATGCTAAATGAGCCTCTGCTTCTATACATGGAGAACTCAGTGGTTCCCAAGGCAGATCATCCCTTTGTGAGAAGCTGTCGTGTCAGAGAAGATTCTGTGTTGAGTCAAATCTACCCCCCTCCGTTCACCCCAATGTTTACCAATTGGATCTAGTTTTGTCCTGTATAACTTCACATCATAACTCTAAAATTAATAACTCTTCTACAAAATTGCCCTGAAAATATGTGAAGACAGCTCTCATTTCCCCCACTAATTTTCTCTTTTCCAGGTAAAGAGATAGCTCCTCTTTCTGCATCCATTCCTCAGTTGTATAATTTCCAGATAATTCTCCATCCCCATAACACTGTAGAACTTTCTTTCTTCCTTCACTTTTTTTTTTTCCTTTCTTTTAAAGGGCAAACTTTCCTAGAAGAGCAAACAAAATGTTGTTTTCTAGGATCTGATTGGGCTTAACCATTCCATACGCATTATGGCGTATAATAGTGGACTATAAAATGTTTTATTGCTTTGCATTTGAATAGAGGATGACTGCATTTGTTAAGCAAGCTCTTTCCAAACAAGTCATCATAAAAACTTTATAGCATCCCACTTCATCACATAACTTTTTAATGCTTCTCCTTTTGTTTGGTTTTGGTTCTGGTTTTCAGTCTTCTTCACTTTTTTTTTTCCCCCCTTGATGTATCAGAGTTATTCTGGAAATTCCCATGGAGAGTTTCAAGTTGGAAACCTGGTCCTAAAACGTCTTTTCCTTGAGACCGTCTCCTGGGTTTGGACTGTGAATCAGACTGTGGAAATGATGATGCCATCTGCGTGGTAGGGCCCTGTGCAGTGCATATGGGCAGTATAAAGTCAGTTTATATATGGCTTGAAATTGTATCCCAGGGTTTGGAAAATGCAGAAGTTTATGTGATGGATTTCATGACCACACATGAGGTGTTGTGGAGATACATATGTATCTTAAAATATACATAGCTACAAGAATATACATGTCTGTATATACCTATAATGGAAAGCTTTAAGCTATCAAAGGCTTCAGACAAATATTTTACAGCTATCTAATAGCGGGTATTTATAACTTAACCTCTTGACTTCAGAAGTTGAGATTTGGCACTACAAACACCAAGTAAATACCAGCCGTGATTAGGGTAGGAAATTCATTCCATTGGCACCAGATAATTAAGGTGGCCTTATTTTAAACATTTGTTCAAACGTGTAAAGGGAGTACTAGCATTTTTAAAGCACCAGGACTGATTCTGAGATGCCTCTCTCTGGGATTCTGATTTTAAACACTTATTTTGGGACTTACCAAAAAAAAAAAAAAAAAAAAAGTCTGTCTATGAAAAAAGTAGGATAAGTTAAAAGATTTAATGAACCCTTTTTCCTCTTCATCACCCACACCCGCTCCCTGAAATATTATCAGTATTTGTGGGTATGCTGGGAATAAGAAGATAAGCCTGTCAGTTTAACTTCAGTTAGAGAGAAGGACTCTGTAACTACTTGAAGGTATCAAATCAGGAACAGTTGGAATAGCAAGCTTGATTAAAGACAGCTAACATCATTTCAGGAAGGGGAGTCGTGCTGAACTAATTTGTTGGAATTCTTTGAGGAAATCACTGCCCCAGTGAGCTGGCTGGGGGAAGCGAGGAGATTATAGACTGAGTTTTTCAGAAAGTGCTCTACAGAATTCTCCACTGTTGGTGAAAATGTTTAAGGTCTGAAGTCATACAAATGCAGGACAATTGGCACATTGGACTAAAAACTGGCAAAACGGGAGGAAAGAAATGGTAACTATGAACAGAATTGTGTCAGCCTTGAACACAGTATCATAAGAGGGATCAGAAGAGAAGCTGCATTTGGCAGACGAATGGGGCTTTCCCAGGACACCAAAGGTGTCCCTCTGGGAAGTTTATATAAAAGGGAGTTGTGGTGGTGGGTGGGAACTCTTGGAAGAACTGGGCCACAAGCCGACAGACTCTTTCTCGTGGCGACTTTACCTCCAGTTGGAAGGACTCTGCATTATCCTGTCCTGGTTATCAGCCTGAGCTACATAGCACATTTCTTTCTTTCTCTCTTTCTTTCTTCTCCTTCTTTTTTTTTTTTTTGGAGAGTCTCCAAAACAAATATACTAAGCAATTCTCTTTGATTTAAAACCTACCATAGCATGAACCCAGAGCAATCTAGATATATTCTAAGATGAAACTACCTTTTCCCCTTTCTGAAGTTGTTTAAAGAGATATGAGAATTCATAAAACAACATTTTATACCTCACTTTCAGTGATTTAATATTCTGTTTCCTACAGAGCCACAATTCTGATTAGGGATTATGTGGCCCTTTCCACTCCATCCACCTCCAAACTTGCCCCTGACGTAGCTGTTTCTCTGCTCGTTAGTGTCTTTGGCAGAGTCCAGAAAGGAAAACCAAGGTTGATCAAAATTAATTTGTTTCTAGGCCTTGTATACTTTCTACAAGACAAGGTGAAACTCTCGGGGAATAGTCGTTAACCTTCCTTTGAGTGTTTTGTTTTGCAGGATTATGGGAAGAAAATCCCCTGCCCACATAGAGAATGGACTTGAGGACACAGGGAGGTGGAAGGGTAAGCTGGGACGACGTAAGAGATTAGCACTGACATATATACACTACCAAATGTAATATAGATAGCTAGTGGGAAGCAGACGCATAGCACAGGGAGATCAGCTCGGTGCTCTGTGACCACCTAGAGGGGTGGGATAGGATAGGGGGGAGGGAGGGAGACGCAAGAGGGAAGAGATGTGGGAACATATGTATATGTATAACTGATTCACTTTGTTATAAAGCAGAAACTAACACACCATTGTAAAGCAATTATACTCCAATAAAGATGTTAAAAAAAATGGGAATGGTGGATGCAATTTTCTTCATCAAAAGATCTTGTAAGTTTCATCCTCAGAATATATGCTAGGG
>NW_006772326.1:1376444-1378782 GCF_000442215.2 Lipotes vexillifer
GATATGGGAACATATGTATATGTATAACTGATTCACTTTGTTATAAAGCAGAAACTAACACACCATTGTAAAGCAATTATACTCCAATAAAGATGTTAAAAAAAGAAATGCTTTGCTGGGGTAGGGGGATAGATTGGGAGTTTGGGATTGACATGTACACACTACTATTTAAAATAGATAACCAACGAGGACCTACTGTATAGCACAGGGAACTCTGCTCAGTATTCTGTAATCACCTAAATGGGAAAAGAATTTGAAACAGAATAGAGCTTTGCTGGGGTAGGGGGATAGATTGGGAGTTTGGGATTGACATGTACACACTACTATTTAAAATAGATAACCAACGAGGACCTACTGTATAGCACAGGGAACTCTGCTCAGTATTCTGTAATCACCTAAATGGGAAAAGAATTTGAAACAGAATAGATACATGTATATGTATAACTGAATCACTTTGCTGTACACCTGAAAATAACACATTGTTAATCAACTGTACTCCAATTTAAGATTTAAAAAATTTTAAAATACTTTGTGGAAAGCCTTTGGGGAGTTTAGGGTTGGAACATGAGCCACCTGTTCTCCTTGCCTTGTCCTGCAATAAACCTTTCTCTGCTCCAAAAAGAGAAAAATCCCCTGCCCACACTTACCCCAAATAATCTCCCTCACTGGTTCTGGATAAATAGGTTTTCCCAGAGGGAGACAACCTATTAGATCTTTGTTTTGGCTTAGATAATACATTTGAGGAAGGGGGATATCAGAAGAGTAAATTTTGATGAAGAATCTGGGGGCAAGAATGTTTTCTAGGAACCAGTGCCTCAGGGGGCAGAGAAGTAACATTAATGAGGAAAGCAGTGAATGCCAGAGAGTGGAAACGGGGTGTTTGTGGTGCCTGCAGAAAGCACAGCACCAAGGAAGGGTGTCCACCTCCAGAGACATTTGGAGCACTGGGCTGGCCAAACCATCCCGTCTGATGGCTGGATTAGGCCCTAGGGCTGCAGATGTGGGATGTCTGGATTAGAGCAATAGTTTCCAAACTGAGAATGAGGAGCACTTTTCAATGTAAAAAAAAAAGTGAGCTTTCCCAATATCATAGTTTCATATCTATTAAGAAAATTCACAAAAATAAAACATTTTGATGCATGATTATAATATATAAAAATGAGTTTTGCGATACCCACTGAGTCTGAGGCTGTGAATATGAAATCGAACATGAGGTAGCCCCTCCCACAGTCTCGTGGGCTATAGGTGACCAAGTCAAGAGGTGATCCCCAAAGACTCTGTTTACTGATAGAAGAGATGTGAGCACGTGGTGCTACAGGGTTACATAGGAAGGTATCTAACCCAGTTTTGGCAAAGGTCAGGGAAGACTTCCCCAAAGAGGTGGCAACTCAGCCAAGACTAATGTATTAGTGGCAGGTGGCCAGAACTTGGCATACGTGGGGGTATTTTAAGGAAAAGAGAACTTGGCATACGTGGGGGTATTTTAAGGAAAAGAGAATAGCATGTGCAAAGGTTCTGAGGTGAGAGAACAGGTTTCTCTCCAGGAGATCAGTCCAGATCAGTCCAGCTAGAATAGAGTGAGGAGAGAGAGAAAGTGATGAGTTAAATCTAGAAAGGAATGCAAAGGACAATCACTGGGCAATCTACATGTGTTATTCACACAGCATATTGACTTGGCTTTAAATTAAGAACAAAATGACTGTATAAATCTTAGAGCTTCTGACAAGGCTCACACTTTGGGAACCAAAGGTACTACAGCAAGTGGAACCGTGCAGTCCAGTCTATTAGCTTTGTACTACAAATTGAGTGGCTTAAACAACAGAAATGCATTGTCTTACAGTTCCAGAGGCTGGAAGTTTGAACCAAGGTGTCAGCAGGGTTGGTTCCTTCTGAGGGATGTGAGGCAGAGATGTGTTCTAGGCTTCTCTCCTTGGCTTGTTGACAACTGTCTTCATGTTTACGTGATGTTCTCTCTCTGTACAGATCTGTCTTCAAATTTCCCCTTTTTATAAGGACACTAGTCATATTGGATTTGGTCACCCTAATGACCTCATTTTAACTTGATTACCTCTATAAAGACCCTGTCTCCAAAATATGGTCATATTCTGAGGTACTGGGTGTTAGGATTTCATCACATGAATTTGCGGGGGGGGGGGGACACCATTCAATTCATAATACTCAGGTTAGAGTACTCAAAGCGAGTTGGGGGACCCAGAGCATTTGGCAACTTGCGAGAGGTTCCAGGGTACCTGAAGGGACAGGAGAATGGAGAGAGACAGCCAGGGAGAGGAGGGGAGGGGAGGGGAGGGGGCTGCAAAGACCAGATCTGGCTCTTTCC
>NW_006772326.1:1378793-1424765 GCF_000442215.2 Lipotes vexillifer
TCCCTACACTTGCCTCCAGTTGGCCCAACTCCATGATTCCTGACAAGCTGGCTGTACCAAATCACAGGGAGTAATCATTGAATTTCATAGATAAGGAAAAGGTTGAAGTCACTTCCCTTCTCTTCCTTTGCACTGTCTAATGGACCATCTTGCTAACAAAGACTATCTTCTCCAAATGAATGCCTCCCTCTCATCATGGGGAAGCCTAATCCAGAGCTAATTTTGACCTTGGCTCTTTGGAGAGAGTCACCTAATCAGAGTACTTCTCAGGAGAGATGTGTTCCCCACAGCCTTGCCTCCCTCAGCACATAGCCTCCTTCTTCAGGGCTCAGAGTGACTCGTGCCGTCCAAATCATGCAGTGTCAAAAAGACCACTTAGAAACAGCCACCCATTCACTCAGTCTGGACAAAAGCAAATCGAATGAAACAAATACAAAGACGGCAGATTCCAGTTCTCTACGTGGAGCCCCTCAAGAGAGGGCAGTTAATGAAAACCAAACTATTGGGGGTGAATTTTGATACTTTTTTTTTTTTAAAGCCTTGTTCAGGCAGAGCAGAATCAAAGTTTCTGTGTGCCTCTGTGGGCAGCATCTTATTGTCTTGAGGAAATCTCTGGAAAATGTCAGTTGATTTGAACCCTCTTATTATTTTTATTTAATTTCCAGATGTGCTCTGATGTTTTTTTGGAAAATAAGCCCTCATGATTAATAGCCCCAGCAGTGTTCAATCAGTAGAGATTCTGGGATTGTAAGTGCTATTTCTCCTTGTTTTCAGGGTCTACTTAATCTCTCTCTTTTCTCTTCAAATAAGAGGCAAGACTTCATTGTAATACCAGGCAAGGGAGAAGAAAGCAAGGTTTTAAAAAATGAAGATATGGCAACTTTCTGAAAAGCAAGTAAGGTGGAGTGGGTTTTCCTACCCTTTCCTGGCAACTCCCCACACTGAAGGTAAGATGAGAGAGGAAGCACTTTGGAAATATCACTCAAGGCTGAGAAGGACTCATCCACTCTTTTAGAATAAAGAGGGAAAGGAGAAATGCTAACTGGAGACTAATTTCCTCAGTGAAAAAGATGTGATTAATTTGTAGATGCTTCCCTTTAAGGCCAATACACATAAGTGTTTCTGCCCCTTCTCCCCTTCCTCAGCAGAACTGAAGTCCATTTCTACCTCTCCACCCAACAGTGGATTTGGACTTGTCTGAGCGTGACTGTCCGTGGTCATGCCTGAGGCCGTCTGAGAGACCAGGTCTCAGAGAGGATTCCTTTCTAATATTCAAAGACACAGCTAGATGGTGTTTCCCTAGAGCCCAGGACTAATGCTCCCCGCTTAAAGGAGTGAGCACACAGGTAAGTTGAATAATCCGGAAGAATCCCTCCTAAGTCTCCAACACTGTGAACTCTGGGTGGATTGGGGAGATAATGTTTAAATTTGAACTGAAGGACAGATTGAACAATTGTCAGGACTCTCAGCTTGTGATTGTGTGTTGACTGCGGGACCATTTTGTTGCTGCCTATATTTAAATGAGCTGAAGGTATGTAGAGTTTAGGACAGTGCCTGGCACATGGTAACTATAAGGCCACATTTTGGACAGAAAATTGCCTGGAAATAGGTCAAAACCATAAGCAGATCATTTGGAACTTGGTTTTCCAGCCTTCTATCTGGCTCTTAACTTGCAATTCTATGTAAGTAGGAGGTTATGAGCCCCTCTGCAGGGTGAAGAATACTGTCCACGGAAGGTCATTTTCATCTTTATAATTTCATAAGCCATTAAAATGGGTGATTGAATTACTTGCGAGAGAAAGTGGAACAATTGACAGTAACAATGTATGAGGGGCTTACCATATGCTAACTCTGCTGGGCTCTGTGCAAAACATCCCATTGGATTCTCTTAACAACCTTGAAATGTCGCCTTAAAAAGGTAAAGCGATTTGCATCGTCACACAGTTAATGGGTAGACAGAGTTTCAAGCCCCAGTCCATCTGACATCAAAGCAGCTGCTACATTATCTCTTGTGTGGACTAATGGCTTGTCAAACGCTTAGTCCTGATTGTGGGGAATCAAGAATTATGGAGCTTTTTAATCCATGTGCAGTTAATTCTTGTTATTCACCATAGTCATATGCTATAAAGTCATCACAAACACTGAATTAGCAAATCCTGAATCACAGGTTCCAGAGGAAATTTAGGGTTAGGTTCCTGTGAGTCTCTGATCACAACCTTTTTGTCAACCAATCAATACATAGTCTTGTTTTTTTATGTGTTTCTGTTTAAAGATACCTTAGTTATTATATGTTATTGATTCATGAACATTGAACTCCAGGCCTAGAAGCACTATAACTTATTCCTGAACAAAGCTTATCTAACATACATGTTTTCTCCGTAAGACACTTCACAGCCTTCTTGTACTTAGGAATGTTAGACAGCATTACATTTGGGGGAGGGGCATTTTAAAAAGCAAAATTTCCAACGAAAAGCACAAATATGCAAAAACATGACACTAACTATACCACAAAAAGGACAATTTTTTATTGTATCGGAGCTGAAACAGAAGGTGCAGGGTATCATCTTGTTTACCCTCAGCTGGGAATGTGTATATGGAGCAACTCAAATTTTTGGCCATAATGTTGGTGAATAACTGCAAAAGTGCTCTGAATATTGGTTTTAGGGTTACAAATAAATTGTAGCAAGCTGGCAAATCTGTAATTACAAAATCCATGAATAATGTGGATTGACTCCTTCCTGATGTAGTTATTAAGCTAGTCCAGGCAAAGGAATCCTACATTTCAGCAGAAAAATGAACAAAATAGAACAAAAAAGAACAAAATACTTGCTAAATACATTCTTTTAGTTTTTGCTTATTTAAGTTTTCTGAGTCCAAAGATGCAACTCTTGGTTTATTGCATTGTTCCATGTAGAAGAGGAGTTTTCCAAAGACATTTACTTTCAAAGTTGCTAAAATTTCTTTTTAATTAAGTTCTTAATGAAATTTTTGCCTATCAAGAGAAGAGCTTATTAAACGTAAGATTCTATAAGTGCAATACTTGATTTTTTATTCTTTTGTCAATTTCTTCCAAACGCTTCTGGATAGCTGCTTTTTCAGTTCAGTCACGAGTAATATCATCAGCCATTTCAGCCCTGTCCAAATCTTGGGTGGAACACAGCTGCTCAGAAATCTCATGGAGACCACCAGACTCTATCTTTTCCAATAAAAGAGAGAGGAGGAATTAAGTGCAGCATATTTAGTTAACCACTCACCTAACTTTCAGGAAACTGTGGAACACAGAAATCAATATGCTGAAAATCAGAGAAGGTATTTTCTATGTTTTTCCTTTTCCAGGATTTTTCTTTATAATGAATGATTTGTAAGCACTTGGCTAATAATGGTGAATCATCTGTGGAGAAGAGGATGCTTGCCTTTCCTTTGACTGACATGGTGGAACATTTTGTTACCACTGCCTAAAGGCTAAAGTCAATCTTTTTTTTTTCTTTTTTTTTTACCCGCGGTACGTGGGCCTCTCACTGTTGTGGCCTCTCCCGTCGCGGAGCACAGGGTCCGGACGCGCAGGCTCAGCGGCCATGGCTCACGGGCCCAGCCGCTCCGCGGCCTGTGGGATCCTCCTGGACCGGGGCACGAACCCGTGTCCCCTGCATCGGCAGGCGGACTCCCAACCACTGCGCCACCAGGGAAGCCCTAAAGTCAATCTTTTAACCTGGCTTTCAAGGTTTTCCATGATTTGGACATAGTTTTCCTTACACTCTATTTTCCACCACTGCCTTATTCAAAATCTCTGAATCTCTGTCCCAGCCAAGTGGGGATGAAGAATGAAGCATGAACCATAACTGTTTAGAGTTTAGAGTCTAGTTGAGAAGATAATACTGACATCCATAAAAGTGGTTATATAATTGAGTCATTGATGTGACATAGACTGTAGAGTTTATATGAGCTTGAAATTGCGAGTGCACATGCAAGAGAAAGACGGAGAGAGAAAGGGAATGGATTAGTCAGGGAAAGCATGGTGATGGCAAAATGGTTCTTGAAAAATAGTGAGAATTTCCATAGATCTGGGGGAGGCATGGATTGGAGAGGAAGAGGAGAGAACAGTGAATCCAGAGGAGGGAGCCCAAAACAGTGAAAACAGTGTTTGCCAGTGGGAATGCAGTTTGTGGTACTGGAACTGTAAAGAAACCAACCTGTTTGGCAAAGGCAGTTCACGTAAGAGAGTAGGAGGAAACGAATTTGGAGACACAGGAGGAACTGAGTTGAGATGGGCATGTCAAAAATAGGTAGAAGCACTGAAATTTAGTGTAGAAAAAAGATAGGTAGACGCACTGAAATTTGGTAAAGTAGAAAATAGAAAGCCAATGAAATCTTTTAAGAAAGCATGCCAATAAACCAACTTGCAATAAACTGTGGGTGACTGAAATATACAATTACTGATCTTTTTTTTTTTTTTTTCACTCTGTATAGCAGGGATTCTGTTAGCAGGGATTTCAGTAGATATGAGACCTTCACCTTTCTGCATTTGTAAACATGTTTGTGTTGAACTTAGCCTTCCAAGAAGGTGGTACTTTAAAGACACAGCACTCTTACTGAGGAGAAACCTTCTCTGTCCTCTCCAAACTGGTCAGGAGCCCCTTAGCAGCGCTCTCAACACCCTGTGCTTCTCCTTGTTTCTAGACAGTATCTAGAAACAGCCCACTCTGGTCATAGCTACTTTCTTGGCATCTGCTGTCGACTCACTCCAACTAGATTGTAAGTACCCTGGGACAGAATCTTCCTTCATCTCTACATTACCACTGGAGGTGCTCAATAAATGTTTAAATAAAATGAGTAAATGGAGACATGAAAGTGAGTTTTCCTTATCTGGATTTTTTTTCCCTTTGGGTCAAGTTTTTGAGGGAGAAAGGATATGCCTAGTGCAAGGCAGAGAGATAAGGTCCACCTTTATCTTCTTTATATATGAGATAACACTTTTGAAATGTGTTTGGTTGTTCTTATCAGGCTAATTGGAATGTGGTAACAGAACTGGATATCTTGCCTTAAGGTGATTTAAAAATGACAAACCTCGTGCATTTTTTCTTTTCCTTAATGGCTGTAATATTAACCCACCCCATAAATCACAGCAGTTGGTTCTGTCTTAATGCCATAGGTATTTCTGTAATATAGACTGTTCAGTACGTTAGCGGGTAGTTATTAGTAAGAACAAGGCAAATTTGATTTAACTGTAGGCATCTTCTTGGAACCTTCTAGCTCTGAGGTTTGGATTTAAAACACTTTGGATGTCACCATGAGACTTGCTACTTACGACTGATTGTCTATAATTCTCCCTGGCAGCTTTGCAAAACAAATCTTGGAAAGCGCCTAGAGAAAGCCATTCTTCCTAGAAAACTTGGAAGTCCTTTTAATTCAGTCTGGATGCCAAGGACAGTGAATGAAAGTTTTTGTCTTGTTTGTGTATTTTCCTGCTGCTTTTCTCATTCGCTCATTCTTTAATTTTTTATTTGATTATTTATTTATTTATTCAATTTTTTTTTTTTTTTTTTTTTTTTTGGCGGTACACGGGCCTCTCACTGCTCTGGCCTCTCCCGTTGCGGAGCACAGGCTCCGGACGCGCAGGCTCAGCAGCCATGGCTCACGGGCCCAGCTGCTCCACGGCATGTGGGATCCTCCCGGACCGGAGCACGAACCCGTGTCCCCTGCATCGGCAGGCGGACTCTCAACCACTGCGCCACCAGGGAAGCCCTCAATTTTTTTTTAATAGCAAATATCCTAGGTTTTAAAACATCATTGTACTCTATGGCTATGGGAATGCCTCATTCAGACTCTAGGAGGCGCCCCACAGTGAGCCTGGGAGGGGAAGGAAGGAGCTCTCAGACTGGAAAAAGAACCACAGAACATCCAGGCTGATCCTGAGACACAGGAGGGAGCTTCCCGTGTGGGGCTGTAGAGTAGGGCAGAGCAGGACCTGTGCTAGGGTTTCGTTTGGGAAAAAACGTACACCATCTTGCAATATAATTTACTTCTAGGGACTTCCCTGGTGGTCCAGTGGTTAAGACTCTGCATTTCCAGTACAGGGGGCACAGGTTTGATCCCTGGTAGGAGGGCTAAGATCCCACATGCTGTGCGCCCAAAAAAGTTTAAGAAATTAAATAAAAATAAAATTGACCTTCTCGCTTAAAAAAAAAAAATTTTACTTCTAGATTTCAATTTGGAAGATGGTATGAAAATATCCAACTTTCGTTCAACACCACCCTCCTTACCTCCTGGATTAGGTGGAGGTTCCTATATCTTCATTGCAATTGTATCACAGTTGTAACTGTAAAACTATTTGTTTATTTGTTTAATATCTTCCCTCCTTGGACTATAAATTCCATTTAGCAGGAGGACCTGGCTGCATTGTTCACTGCTGTATGCTTGGTACCCAACTCAACACCTAGCAGATTACAGACACTCAAAATATATTTCATTTTGTTGGTATATTTGCCTGCTGCTTTTTGCTTGTTCTTTCATTAGGTCTTTTATTTATTCATTCTTTTATCTCCACCCTTCCCCTTCCCACACCAGCCTGCCCTTATCTTCTATACCCCCACCCCCACCCCGATTCCACCACTCTCAGTCTTCTACCCGGCCCCTTGCCAGCCCCCACCCTCCCTCCCTCCCATTCATCATGAGTTTTAAAAGTTAACAAGCATTAAACTAAATATATTGAAAGCTATCTTCAAATAGTGAGAACTTCCAGGGAAAGAATATTTAAAGTTAAGCAAAAAGGCAGCCTTGCCAACGCAGAAGAGAAAGTGTGCCCTCCCCAGCAGTCATTTCCCCTGGAGCGGTGGCTTTCCTGAGCAGATGCTGCACCTCCTGGATTTGGACAGCTGCTGGCAGGAGATCGGCACAGCCCTTCCCTCTGAATGGTCTGGACTGGGGACAACTGGCTGGAATCATAAGTGGCTTCTTGGCTCACCCCAGCGGCACTTCAGCTTTCATAAATGGCCCGTTTCTGGAGTTGCAAGGCTCCAGCGCATGGGGATTTCCCTTTGATAGATCTTGACCTGCAGAGCTGTGTTCCCAAGCCAAGACTGTTGTGTCTGCCTCTTAAAGGCAAAGAGAAAGAAGGAAAGAAAGAAGGAAGGAAAGAAGGAAGGAAGGGAGGAAGGGAGGGAGGAAGGGAGAGGGAGGGAGGGAGAAAGGCAGAAAAAGAAGGAAAGAAAGAAGTCAAATTTTGGAGACTATTGATCGTTATTCACAGACACCTAACTTGCTATTTGTTAAAACACACTTTAAAGTTAATGTAAACTGAAAAATAGTTATTGTGATATCAGTTGTTCCTCTCTGCTCCCCACTGAAGCGATGTGAGTGGAGAGACAAGCTTTTGGAAGAATTTGTGCCCTGCATCTTTTTTTTTTTTTTTTGCAGTACGCAGGCCTCTCACTATTGCGGCACGCAGGCCTCTCACTATTGCGGCCTCTCCCGTTGCGGAGCACAGGATCTGGACGTGCAGGCTCAGCGGCCATGGCTCACAGGCCCAGTCGCTCCGCGGCACGTGGGATCTTCCCAGACCGGGGCACGAACCCGTGTCCCCTGCATCGGCAGGTGGACTCTCAACCACTGCTCCACCAGGGAAGCCCTGCATCCTTAACATCATCACCCACCATGGAAACAGAACACAGGGCTGGAGAGGAACTTCAAGTCCTAGATGCAAACCCTTCACTGTGCAGGTCAAGATAATGAGGCTCTGAGGTGAGGGACTTGCTCAAAGCCACTCAGTTCAAGAGTCAGGGCCAAATCTCAGGGCTTCTGACAGTTCTGGGCACTCCACAGGCTGCAGTTTTTGTTTCAGTTAAGTTTCAAACAGACCATCCACCATACATACACGTATTTCCTCAACTCATTCTCCTGTGTGAAACCTCACAGGGGACCCACCTTCCAATGGCAAAGGAAAAACATTGTCTCCTTTAGAAAATGGTCAAAAGAACAGGAAACTCGATAGCACAGACATGTCACATCACCCTGTGAGTAGGAACCATCATTATTGTGTGGGTCATAAAGAAATAATTAAAGAAGCAGATTCCAGTTAATTCCACACATAGCGTGTGCCTTTGAAAAAAAGGAGTCGAAAAATATTTTCCAAACGTTCTCACGTAGACTGAGTGCATCTGTCCTTTGTAACCTGAAAGTGATTTACCCTTGTGAAATCATTTGTGCAAATCTGCCAACGATATGAATGATTTTGTTTGTCTACTGTCTCAAAATAATTGATCTTACATACATTTTAATTAGCTAATTAAAACAGCCAGGTCCTTCCTTTGCAGAAAATCCATAAGCCCTCTTTTCATTGTACTTCAGAGGTCAAGAAAGCAACTCTTATGGAAGAGTCTAGAATTTGCTTCAGTCTATTAAGATAAAGCCAAAGAATGTGTTTTTAATACATTGATAAAAAATACATTAAAATATTTGGTATTTTTAGTCAGTCTCCAACTTACTCAAGGGTCGTATCCCAAAAGTTAGTGGGTAAATGGGTTGTCTGGAATTCAGAGTGCATTTTCCCATAGAAACAATGTCACCCATAGGAGTTGGTTCCCAGACTACCCTCTAAGTGCTTTTTAACCCATAGTGTAGCAGACTATTGTAGATTTTTAAATGAACATTTTAAGTTTAATATTCTTAATTAATTGGCACAACAGTAATTGATTGATTTACACATAATTTTAAATGCTAACATCTAGGAAGATTAGTTTCAATTCTACATTTTTGAGATAAGAGATGGAGACTTTTGAGTCAGTTCTGTAGAAGGCTTTGGGATACTTTCAAAACTCTAAAGACAGATGATGCTATTAGACCTCTAGTTGTCTAATCCCATCTGATCGCTTATGACAAAAAGGGGAAACAGAAAGGTCCCTGGTCCCCATTCAACTTCCACCACCAGAAAGGTGACAGGACAAGAAATGAGAAAGAAGGAAAGGAGTACAGAGGTTAAAATTATGTGCACAGAGAGAGTACCTGAGCAGTGAACAAGAAGAGATGAGAGATGTTAGGAAGTAAGACACACACAAGGGAGGGGAGGGGAAGGGAATATTGGTCTGAGAGCTCTCTGTATTGTTCATAAAGTGGTAGTGCTGGCCCGGGGCCTCTGTGTGACTGTCCAGAACGTTCAGGAGGGAAAAAGAAAGTGTTAGGGGTAGTCTGTTTGTGATTGTACACACTGATGCTTAGGATATTTGGCAAACAGATGTTTGTTCCTCAGGGGCAGGAATTATCTGACTTAGGAAGAATTGGCCTCCCAGGTCAAATCCATACACATCTACCGAGGACCTGAGTGTTCCAAGAACTGGGGACAGAGGGCCAACTGCAGAAATTATTATATCTTTTACCTTGTGGAGCTAATAGTAGCTAACATTTATGATTTGTTTTTACTCATGTAATCTTCACAATGACCCTAAAGAGTAGGTATTGTTATCACCCTATTTTACAGTTAAAGACAAAGACACAGAGAAGATAAGTAAATAGCCCAAGGTCATATGGTTAATAAGGAATGTTTGAATCCACGTAGTCAGAAGATGGAGCTAATGCTCATGACAATCATGCTATCCTCTGCCCTGATGTTCCTCTGGTCAACATTCTTGTCTCTCAGCAGCAATGGCTCCTGCCCTGATTCCATCTAGAATTTGGAATGCACTCAGAGAAGTGGCTGTGTATAAAGGCTGGAAATGGAAGAGGCATCCAAGGTCATGACTTTCAGGCTCCCTTAAAATTCTACAGCTACTGTGGGGGCTTCCCTGGTGGCGCAGTGGTTGAGAGTCCGCCTGCCGATGCGCTTGGCCTGTATCTTTACCATTCTACTCAAGCCCCCATAAGAAGGCAAGAGTTTGTACCTGGTCAACACATCTTTTGGATTCTGTGAAGAGAAGAAAGAAATAAGTTATGTACCTTCCCCTAGAGATCTGTTACTCAACTTTGTGAGCAGGTATTTTTCTGTCAGTTGCTTTTATTAACGTCACATATGCTCTCATGCTGTCAAACCCAACGCATTAACACAACGTAGTCTTTGTAAAAAAAAAAAAAAAAAATTCTACAGCTACTGTGAAGAAAGTTTCATTCCCACAGAGAACATGTCAGACTTGAAGAAAATTATGACAAAAGGTCTCCAAAAGGACTTCTGAATCTTGGATTTTATCTCATTCCACAAGCTGAGAGTTAGTTTCCTAAATCAAAGAGTGAAACCAAGGACATCTTTATCAAGTATTGCTTTGACATCACTCTCCTTTGACACCACTCCCCTGTCAGGGACTCCCCTGACAGGCACTCCCATTGTCTCTTTAAATAATTTTGCAACACTCCTGAAGTTTGGCATGGAAACCCTCCTTTGAGATGAATTTACCTCCCTAGACATACTAGCTCATATTTTTTTTACTTCAACCTGGCAAAAGTTATTATCCCTCATAAAACTTTACCCTCTCTCTCTTCTCTAAGCCATCACATAAACCATTCCTCCTGATTATACAGGCCTCTTCTCAAGCCATATCCATTACTCTGTCAACTTTCTATGGAGGTTAATCTGCTAGTGAGACTTTTAAGTGGACTTCTGGGGCAGGGTATGCTCACAGTGGATGGAGCTTGGGCTCTGAATCAGCCAATCCATGTTCAAATCCCAGTTCTGCCATATACTAGCTGTGCCATGTTGGGCAAGTGATTTAGCCTCTCTAATTCACTGTTTCCTCACCTGTAAAACGAATAGGATACTTCTCGTACTGGCATAACAGTTGTTCTGAGGATTAAATGAGATATTGTCTATAAGGAACTTAATTCTGGGTAGACACATCATAAAATTCAAGGAATGTAAGTTCCCACTTATAACAATTCTTCTCGAGGGCAAAATAATAGGAGATGTGTACAAAGATGGATGCTAAGAGACGTTCAACCCACCATTTTTTTTTTTTTTTTTTTTTTTTTTTGTTGCAGTACGCAGACCTCTCACTGTTGTGGCCTCTCCCGTTGCGGAGCACAGGCTCCGGACGCGCAGGCTCAGCGGCCATGGCTCACGGGCCCAGCCGCTCCGCAGCATGTGGGATCCTCCCCGACCGGGGCACGAACCCGTGTCCCCTGCATCGGCAGGCGGACTCTCAACCACTGCACCACCAGGGAAGCCGGAACCCACCATTTTTTATGAGTGAAAAATTTAAAACAATTTTTGCCCAACCGTAGTTGAATATGCAGACAGTTAAAAGTCATGTTCTGAATATTGGGATCTATCCAGACTATATTAGTGAGTTTTTAAAAAATTAATCACAAAACCTGTAGAATATGCTATTGGAGTGGGGAGTGTATGCTTAGAAAAAAGATTGGAAGAACCTATGTGGAAAAGTAAATTATAATATTCTCCCCAGAGGTGATGTGTATGGAGGGTGCATGGGTATTGGGATTATGGGTGATTCTCTTTAATGTTTTGTACTTTTCTGTGTTTTCTAAATTGTGTCCCTTTTAAATTAGGAAAATTATAATATAAAATTATATTGAAAAGTACTGTATAAATTTTGACCATAGCCTTCTCCAATGCTCTCCTCGTTCTAAGTCATTCAGACATCCAGCTCAAACTCTTCCTTTACTGCCTTTCTCACTGTCTACAGATTTATGTGTCCTCCGCACAGATGCAGTTGGTTTTGAATATTTGGCAGGGTCTGTAGTTGGTGTTTGGATATATTTACGTGGGTTCTCTCTCCCTCATCAGACGGCATTTCCACCAGAGTATTTTCCCTATGTTTTCTCTGTAATTGTGCACAGTGATTTGGAAGCTCTTTGTCCCAAATGTCAAGTAACTGAGGTCGTTGTAAATAATTCAAGGAGAAAAACAAACTGTTTAAGTTGCTTCATTATTAGCACTAACACTTATTGGGAGCTCGGGCTCAAGTGTTAAGAATGGAGGGACTTAGAGACAGTTGGGAATCAGGCCTTGTGTCTCAGACAATGCTATATATTTATGCAGATATCTCACTTCCTCCCAAAGCACAGAAATATCACATTCCCAAGGCCACTTGCATTGAAGAGGGGGTGACATGACTAGTTCTGACCAATAGAATGGGAGGCTAAGTGGTATATGATACTTCTGGGCCCTAAATAATGTTGTGTATTTCTTTATGAAATCCTACTTACCCTGCTGTCTGCTGGCTGGATAGTGCCAGGGTGACCTTGAAGCCACAATATGGCAGAACCACAAGATGGAAAGGCCCTGAGTTTCTGCTTAGAAGTGAAATACCCAAGAGAATTACCAGAACAGTAACATCTGAAATGAACAGTATCAGGGAGAGAGGTAAGGTTTTTATTATATAATGGCATTGGGATTAGAAGATGATTTGTTCTGGCAACAACTCTTTACCAACTTATAACAGAAAATTATATAAATAGTAAATACCTCAAGATAATATATTCTAGGTGTCCAACAAAGAGAATATAATTTTTAAAAAAATTAATGCTTTACTTTTCCACGAGACCCTTTACTTCATTGCTTTACCCAATCCTTTTAGAAATATTGGTGAGTAGTAAGGTATCTATCCTTATGTCATGATCTAAGAAGCTGAACTTCATCCTTTGATATAAGCTAAAACCAAGATTTTCTGACTCCAAATATTGTGCCCTTTCCTCTATTGCATACGGCTCTTTGCCTCTGGGCAAATACTACTAGAGTTCAGAGCAGTGACTCATGATTGTTACTTGTGCAAAAGATGTTTTGCCTAAATTGCTTAGGCAGTATTTCTCAAACATTGGTTCTATTAGAAATTAATATGTATCCCAAAGAATAGAGTACCAAGGACAAATGAGTTTGGGAAACACTGGGTTAAATAAACGTGACCAAGAGTCTTCTATTTGCTGCCAAGCTCTCAGAGCCTTTAACTTATGCCTTCGAAGCTTGCATGGAGGTTGTATGCCATGTGTTCCTTACGTCTGGCTATGGAACACTCACGGTGAAGCAGCCACCAGGAGTAGAGTGTGCCCAAATGTCCCCTGAGAAAAGCTGTTGTGGATATTAACTTCCTCAGTTCTCCATTGCACCTGCTTCCACTTTCATTTGTTCACTTTTTCCCAGAGTATATTTCTTAGCTAGTGTCGGGACGACAAAATCTCAACTAAGCCCATTTAACCAAGATCAAAGGAAACTCCCAGGGGATTTCTTAATGCATTTTTAAAATTTTTTATTTATTTATTTTTAACAACTTTATTGGAGTATAATTGCTTTACGATGTTGTGTTAGTTTCTGCTGTATAACAAAGTGAATATGCATTTTTAAAGCTTATTTCAAATAAGAACGGGGCACATTCATTGCAACTGGAAGAGAGAAAATACAAACAGGAGAAAGAGATGCAAATCAACCAAGTTCTTTTCAACCCCACCAGCATAGTCAACCTGTGGCATTTACTACCACTGGGGGCTGCTGAAGCAGGGGAGGGTAGGGTCTGAGGAAGGATTAGATAATTTTATGAGTGTGACTAGCATTTAAAGCTATGTGAACTAGAACAAAAAAGATACAAGGAAATGAAGTCTCAAGTTCCAGGATGTAAACTGATCACATGTGGAGGGGGGGAAGGAATTCCCACCTCGCAGTCCAGTGTGGGATATTACACAATGGGCCAGGTGCAATAAGCTTGACTTTCCCTCTTTATTTTCCTTTTCCTTTTCTCTAGTACAACTGATTCTGGCTAAACAGGAGGTGGGGATGTTAGCCCTGACAAATAGCGATTTGATCCCACAGGGCAACTCCTATTGAAAACCAAGATAACACAAATATTTTCAATTCTTCAAGTTGAACCAGACTAAGTATTTTGTTTTATGGGTGATCTCTCTGTTCTTTTATTAAGAGAAGATCATTTTATGAGAGCTAAAAATATTTGCATTCCTACCATGGGAAGAATTTAAAATTCCCAACCAGCATTTTGTTCAAGCAAATAAAAAGAATGGCAACCTAGAGACAGTCATACAGAGTGAAGTAAGTCAGAAAGAGAAAAAGAAATATCGTATATTAACGCATATTTGTGGGATCTAGAAAAATGGTACAGATGAACCGGTTTGCAAAGCAGAAATAGAGACACAGATGTAGAGAACCAACGTATGGACACCAAGTGGGGAAAGGGGAGGTGGGATGAATTGGGAGACTGGGACTAACATATATACACTAATATGTATAAAAGAGATAAATAATGAGAACCTGCTGTATAGCACAGGGAACTCTGCCTCACCTCACTGTACAGTAGAAACTAACACAACATTGTAAAACAACTATACCCCCCCCCCAAAAAAATAATAATCACAGAATTTGAAAATGTAAAAAAAAAAAAAAAAAAAGAATGGCAAAGTTTCTGAAAGGTAAGGTAAGATCATCTTAATTAGTTGAGACTCCTGAGGTGAACACATTCTTGAAGTAGTGGCTATTTCAAGATACTCCCTTTGTCTTAAGCAGAAAAATAAAATGTGTTTTTGAAGCTTGGTCATGATTAAAGGGCCTGGAGGAGGAGATGGCAGATTTTATTGGGCTGGGTGGGTTTTCACCCACCATCTCTCTATGGGAAATTCTGTGAAAATATTCAACTCCAGTGTTTCAATGAAAAACATTTGGGCCCCAGGGAATCAATGAAAGCTAAGTTTTATAGAGTGAATCCCATCTGGGACCAGAAGAATTAAGAAACAAGAATAGCAAAACCAGCCTCATGGTACAAAAGGTTCATCTTTCAGCTTATAACCAGTCAATCCCTCAGTGTTATGATTTTCTCTATTAAAGCTAGAATGCATAATCAATCTGATCAGATCAGGAATGGTAGATTTTCACTGTAGGACCTTTTCTCTAAGTCTGAATTCTTTGGTTGTGTGACAGTCCTGTGTCCCAGTAAGAACTCTATCTATCTTTTGTGATTTTTTTCCTCTGGATACCCATCAATCTTTCTGAACTTATGGCAACAGCAGACTGTTGTCTATACAACTCCACTCTCCTATACCTTCTTTCTTAGCAAAGCCCACTTCCCATGATAAAAACTTGAAATTCCAGATAGGCATCCAGGGTTCCAGCTGTATCTTGTACCTAAGGTTGGTCATGTGACTCAGTTCTGGCCATTTCTGGCTTGGGGGATTCTAGGAAATGTTTTCCTTTTTGATAAAAGGAGAGAGGTATGGGAGGAGAGGTTTTATTGTGTGTTTTGTGTGTGTTTTTATTTTCCCGCCACCCTTTCTTCTCTTTGATGTAACTGTGAAAGAATATGATGCTTGGAATTGTGGTTGCCGTTTTGTGATCCTGAGATGACAAGCCTGAGGATCAAAGATCTCTCAGTAGGATGGACAGGATGAAAGGGCAGAAACTTCCTGATGTTGTGATTATATCATGGAGCCACTGTTATAATCCTGGGACCGGGTACCCCTTGATTTCTTGTTGAAGCCACTTTCAGATGGGTATTCCATTACAATCCAAAGCCTTCTAATTAAATACATCCAGTGAAAAGGTGGCCATATGTCCCAATAGAGCACATAACCCTGAAAAAAATCATGTGGCCTGTAGCCTCTGGTCATCTCCAATCTCTGGTACTCATGGATGTAGTCTGGCATATTCCTCTTGGCAAAAGTAGAAAACCAGTACTTGCTTGACTGTGATCTGAGAATTCGTTGGCTAATCTTGGCAGAGCCTAAGGCCATGAACACTCTGTTTATTTCTAGGAAACAGGAATTATTGATGTTACAATTCAATATGAGAAAGGAAAGGAGGATTTTACTCCATATTTCACACAATGTTTCTTTACCTCTTTTCTCATTTTCCACAATCTTACCTTTCCCTGGTTTCTTACTTTGACTTCAGAGAACTCCTTTTCCTTTCCTATTTTGTCAACTCTGAGGTTACTTACTTTTTCAATATGGTAAAGCAATAAAAAGAAAGCTGGCTGATTGATTTGGAGCGGTGCCCAAAATGTATATATGGAATGTTAGAATATGTTCTACTGAATAAGCAGAAATTTAGTTAATCTCCAAAGTAATCCAACTCTCTCCCCCTCCTCACTGCCACCACTGCCCAACTTTTACATCCTCTAGTCCTAGTAACTTGCCAAGACTGCCATGTCTTTCACTCTGCATATCATAAGCTAAAATCTAAACTACTGTTACTGAAAATGGTACAACCCAATGGCCTAGGGGATATTCTGCTCTAGGGAACATATCCATTTAAAAACTGTGTTTGTTTCAGAAGTTCCTGTCCTTATTTTCTATTCTTGAAGTGTCTGAATTTCATTATACATGAGCAGAGAATTATGCTGTGTCCATATTTTTAGTTAACTTGAAGATCTATACTTTTTTCTTTTACATCTACTGGATTTTTGATTAATACTAATACCATCCTGAGCTCAAAGTACAGACAGAGCTGATTAGGCATTCACATTTCAGTGCTGAAAGTAATGCATAGGAAATTCAGTTTTTGTGGCGTTCAAAAATTTAGCATTCACATCTGAAATGTTTAAGAGAAAAATCAAAGCCTGACAGAAAAGTGTTGTTTGCAAATGCTATGAGGGTCTATTGGGTACTCTAAAAGGTGCTTCATGTGTGAGGGACTCGGTATGATTTGTGTTATGTGTTTTTGGTTTCCATGGTTGTTTTTTGTTTTGTTTTGTCTGAAGGCTTTTTTGCTTTTGTTTCTCAGATGAAAGAAAGAGGGCTTTGCCTGAAAATAAGCAAGCACGGTTTTGCCCAGCATGATACGCTCTTGGCAGCCAACTGTGTTCTGGTCAATGACTGCTGTTTCTTTACGGGTGTTGATTTACCAAACATTACCCTTCTTCTGTATTACACAGGCAGGGCCAGACATAGCCACTGCTCAAAGTGTTGAGACAGCTTCTTGGTTCCCATTAAGCAGAGGGAGCCATCCTTGGAGATTCAACAACGAAGCCTCCATTAGCTGGATGGCTCAGAGCTCTCACTATAATTTCCCATTCCTTACCTGTAAAGATTACACATACAATCAGGACGTTTTCTGGGTCTGTCTCCTCAGCTGCTAGGTAGAGGTGGTAACAATGTAACCTTTCCTCACAATGTTGTCGGAAGGAATGGTTATTTAAAATAATTATAAAAATATGCTTAACATCAATTGTCATTAGGGAACTGCAAATGAAAACAACAAAATACCAGGAACTCTCATTGGTGGAAATACAAAATGGTCCCACCACTTTGGAAGACAGTTTGATCATTTCTTACAAAGTTACACATATTCTTACCATACCATCCAGCCATTGTGCTCCCTGATATTTACCCAAAGGAGTTAAAAACTTATGTGCACACAAAACCTGCTCATGGATGTTTATAGCAGCTTTATTCATAATTGTCAAAACTTGTAACCAATCAAGACGTCCCTCAGTAGGTGAATGGATAAATAAACTGTGGTATTATCCATGCAATGGGATATTATTCAATGCTAAAGAAAGGAGCTATCAAGGCATGAGAAGTCATGGAGGGAACTTAAGGTCATAGTATTAAGTGAAAGAAGCTAATCTGAAAAGGCTACATACTGTGTGATTCCAACTTTATGACATTCTGGAAAAGGCAATATTATGGAGGGAGTAAAAAGATCAGTGGCTGTCAGGGGCTTCGGAGGAGGGAAGGAGAGATTAATAGGTGGAGCACAGGGGATTTTTAAGGTAGTGAAACTACTCTGCGTGACACTGTAAGGATGAATACATGACCTTATACACTTGTCAAAATCCACAGAATGTGACCAACGTATAACCAAAGAGTCATCCACAAGAAACGTGAACTTTGGTTGATAATGATTTGTCAATGTTGCTTCAAGGACTGTAATGAAACAGAGTGTGGGATGTTAATGGTTGGGGAGGCTGGGTGTGGGGCGAGGGGTTCTGTGGGAACTCTGTACCTTCTGCTCAATTTTGCTGTGCACAAAAATTGTTTCAGAATAAAGTCTATTAATTAAAAATAAATGAATTTGAAAACCTAAATAAATTATTATACAGTAACAAGTGGGTGTAATTACATATTAATCATTTATAAATGAATGAAAATCATTGTTGAATGCATGCTTTAGGATTATACCTAACAGAAAAAAACCAACAAAATCTTAGAAAAAAGAATATTTCTCTCTCATGTAAAATAAGAAGTTGGCAGTCCTGGGCCAGAGTGGTGACACCATAAAGACTTTGTAGACCAAGGCTTCTGGCTTTGCTGAGGCTCTCACACCAGCACGAAACTACTATCCCATGGGCTGATATGGTTGCCAGATCTCCAGCCATTACATCTGCCTTCCAAGAAGCAGAGAGTGAGAAACCAGAGAATAAGGCCTGCTTCCTCCCTTTAATGGAGACTTGCTGGAAGTTTTATGTTATACTTCTGCTTCAGTCTCATTGGTCAGGCACGTAGACAAATGGCCACACTTACCCCTCAAGGAGTCTGGCAAATTTTTAGCTATTTAATTTATATTGAATTAAAAAAAAATAGAGAGAGAGGCTTGGCTAAAAATCAGGGCTCTTTTTCTACATAAAAAGGGGGGACAGGATGTTGGAGAAGGCAGCTAGGAGTCTGAGACACTGAGCAACAGTTGCTATGTTGAAAATACAGCTAGATGCAGAGGATGCAAAGACATTAGATCAACAGGGGAAATAAACATGTAAGCACATAGATGTCACATATGGCAGCAATTTGTTAATGACACAAAAATTTCAGAAGAGGACATGAGCATGCCCAGCTGGGGTGATCAGAGAAGGCCATCTAGAGGGAGGATATTTTATAAGGACCTAGAGGATGAAGAGAATTTGGATAGTAAGAGGTGAGACAGAGGGCAAAGCTGGTACAAGGATGGCACAAGAGAAGGCAAATTGTTGTTTGATAATGAAGGCTGTGCCTGTCATTGGCACGCATTATATCGTGCACAGGTACAAAAATTTTCCAGGCCAGGAGAAATTGATGTCTGTAGTTTGGGTACATATCCTAATGACATCAGTTTCTCTCTTTACAGTCTGTCCATCATCCCCATAAAGTGGGGAGTGAGGAAGAATTTCATTCAACCACACACACTTTGAGTGTCTCAGGCAAAGAGACTTTTTTTTTTGTATTTATGATAAAACACCCAAATATATATTCAAGTGGGATTACCAGCCTGGGTTGGATCCAAGAGACTTCGGTTAACAGAACTATTTCTCATCATAAATCCCCAAACAAGTTGAGTTTTTCACTTCCTCTCCTAATCTGCTATGGAGCACAGCCGAGGGGCTTGAAGTCATCTAATTTTTGGCAGTGGCTACAATTCCAAGATGATGGAATGATTCTTTTCCATATACATCATTATTATTTCTAGTATAAATATTTATGAAGCACTCACTGTGTAATAGAAAAGAGCTCCTGCTTGGTGGTCTTCCCAGCTGAACAAAACAAACAAGAGTGGAGGCCAAGGGAAGAGGTGGGAAGAGAACCTCAGCTGGTGGGAAGCAATAGGAATTGATTCTTCACCCACCGACTATTATTCACGCTGGATCTCATTCGGAAGTGGCCGCCATATTTCAGATTTGTAAATTGTGTGTTTTTATTGGTTTAAGATACACTTACATAGGGCTTACCATGTGCCGTGCATTGTTCTAAGCTCTTTACAAATATTAACTCATTTAATCCTCATAGGGATCTTGTGAAATGGGCACTATTTATTATCCCATTTACAGATAAGGAAACCGAGGCATAGAAGAATTTGCCCAAGGTCACCAAGTCATAAGGCTCTAGAGCAACACTGTCCAATAGGACTTTCTGTGATGCCAGAAGCATTCTATATTTGCATTGCCCAACAGGATAGCCACTGGCCCCATGTGGCTATTGAACACTTGAAATGTGGCTAGGGTGAATGAGAAACTGCACTTTTAATTTTATTTGATTTTAACCTAGTTGATGTTTAAGTAGCCACATGTGGCTATTGGCTACCATCATTGGCATAGCAGCTAAAGTCCAAGCTCTGTACCATTGTGCTGTGGTTTTCTTTTCTTTTTTCAAAGAGTGAAAGCCAAGAACATAGAGATTCTTTGCTTTCACTTGCATTTGCTTTTCAATTATGATGAGCAATGTGAGATGTACCTTTATGGGAGAAAATAAGCAAATCACTCAGGTGGTGCCATTCCCCATTTATTCCCTGGCTATTAAGGAGGATTACAGTAAAACTATCTCCAATGAAAGTTTTCTCACAATTAGTAGCAGATGAGAAGGTCAAAGGGGAGAGACCAAGGACTGGTTAGACCATGGGTAGTTGGTAGCACAGTAACATTTTAAAAGCAAAAGGCAACATTACCCTATCTGGTGTCTGCTTAGAAAGGTGAAGAGAAGAATTATGTCATGTGCTGTCCTAGTCTTACCAAGACTCATATTCCCATTCTCTCCTTTCCCTTCCCCATCCTTATGCATCTATATTCTACTCACCTTTCCAGGCTAATCTCAAGTGCCATCTCCTCCCTGAAGACTGCTCTCGTGGCTCAATCTGAAAGCAACCTCTCTATAGCATGACTGTATCTTTCCTCTGATACTAATAGGCTCTCTACCATGTCATTGCTATGTAAGCACAAGCTCTAATTCTCATATTGTACGCTACACTTTTTAAGGTCCAATTTGTATTGATTCTCTGTAAAACCTTGTACAGTTCCTTGCTCACATTCCATTGGTCATCTTAACGTTTGTCTCTGTTTCCCTGTGGGAAACTCTAGCATGTACTTTATTATAGCACTGACTGCACTGAGTTGGAAAGTTGAATGATAATCTCTCTCTCTGACAAGACTAAAACCTTTTTAGAACGACATCTATCTCATAACAGATGCTCAGTAAACAGTGAACAACTGCTTGTTGAATGAATGGTTATTGTGAAAAATGTGAAGTATATTTTGCTGTCTTTTGTTTAAAACAAAATGGAACCCCCCCTCCAATGGAACTGTTCTATCCTAGCAGATTAAGCATTGGTTATATCAAGCTAACTTCACCATTTTATAATAGCATTATTGTGGGAAGGGACAAAGCACAATTGTCACAGACAATGAGTGCATTTCTTGTTTAACTTTGCCCAAGGAACACAGGTTATCCAAAGACAGTTGGATTTTAGTGAACCGCACAGAACTCTGTATGGAAAAGAGGTGTGGAAAATGGCAATTAGGCAAGATACTGCATTTCTTTTTACAAGTCTATAAAGCTCAAAATTCAGAGAATATTTCTGAGAATTTTAAGAAGTGTATGTGAAGGATGTTATGACATTAGGTGAAGTGAAGGGAGGAGCAGAAAGAGGCTGAGCTAGACCAAGATCACTTTAACAGCCTTTGATTTAGTTTAATTGATTGAGTGCAAAAAAAAAAAAAAAGGAGAAAAAGAATGAGGAGATGGCAAAATTGACAAATGTAAAATGCTGTAACAGAAATTACTGTACTTGCCTTGAGTAGAAGTGGAAAAGTTGGTTATATTAGGAAATAGTCATTTAAATGGAAAGATGGTTTTTCATGTCTTTTACGGCTTGTTGTAAATGATTAATTAAATACGCTGAGTGTTTCATTAAAAGTATGCATTCCTTCCAAATTAAAGTGTGTGGAGACTCGTTATAAATAAATTCATTGGGTGAATGAAAGGAGCATTTACTTCTAAATGAATATTACTGGCAAATTTCATTCTTGCCATCGATTAAACAGACTATTTTTTTTTTAAGATTTTTTTATGTGGACCATTTTTAAAGTCGTTATTGAATTTGTTACAATAGTGCTTCTGTTTTTTTAAAATTATATTTATCTATTTATTTATTTATCTATTTTTGGCTGTGTTGGGTCCTCGTTGCTGTGAGTGGGCTTTCTCTAGTTGCGGCGAGCGGGGGCTACTCTTTGTTGCGGTGCGCGGGCTTCTCATTGTGGTGGCTTCTCTTGTTGCAGAGCACAGGCTCTAGGCGGGGGGGCTTCAGTAGTTGCGGCTCGCGGGCTCAGTAGTTGTGGCTCGTGGGCTCTAGAGCACAGGCTCAGTAGTTGCAGCACACGGGCCTAGTTGCTCCGCGGCATGTGGGATCTTCCCGGACCACCCCAAATCGAATCACATCAAAAGGATACAACTCCTGTCGGTAAGAAAGGTTATTCTACAGAAAAGCTTGTGGACATTCTTCTTTGATAAGAAAATAAGTAGAGAAGCAAATTCAGTGTTCTTAAAACTGCTTATGTAGAACAAATGTACTAGCTTTGATGAGCCTCACTTCACGTTATTGTCCAACGTTCTGGGGCAGAGGCAGGTTTTCCTCTAGGCAAACTTTATGGGAGGAATTCCTTTTTAGTTGTCTCCCTGCCCCCGCAACTATTCTTTAAGAAAGATGATCTGTCTCAGTAAAATGTCTTGTCTTTTCCTGATCACTTTTTGCAGTCTGCCTGCACCCAGCAATCTGCTACAGCAATCTGCTTTGTTCCATCAGGAGCCCTGTCATCTCTCAAGGCAGAGAGAATCATCAATGGCGTCTCACTTCAACAAATTAGCCACAGTGTTTACACTGCAAGTCCTGGGGGCCGAGCTTTCTTGCGTCTCAAGAAATTCCCAGGATTCTAATGTTTTTCCAAGGGGGAGGGTTAGGAGCCAATGCGTTTTACCTCTTTTGCTTAGCATACATTATTCTTTGTGATTCTACTGAAGGCTTTAAGCTGAAATGTTGGAAATATTCACACACACACACACACACACACACACACTCTCTCTCTCTCTCTCTCTCTCTCTCTCTCTGTCTGTCTCTCTCTCTCACTCATTCAGTGATGCAAATAAAGAAGCCAGTATGGTGCAGGGGAAAGAAACTGATCTGAAAGAAGGGAAGCCTAGAGTCTTGCATTCTAGTTCTAGTTCAGGTAAGCCATTGTGTGACTTTAGAATCATTTCTCCCCAATATTCTCTTTCCACTACTGTAAAGTGGAGACCTTGAAGGGGCTGGGCTGTATTATTCCTAATAGCTCCTCCAGCTCTAACATTCTATCATTTTAGACTTCTAATCGGTAGCTTGCTAAGGATGAAATTTCTTAAGGCAAGGCCATGGGAAACCAGCATGAATCACTTCAATGATCAGCTTTCATCTCAAGCAGGAGGTGCCCCCATGATGGGAACAGACTGAAAAGACAGCCCCGAGAGACCCACAGATCCTTGCCTCAATGCCCACCCAATGTTACTAACATAGCTACAAAACAGGGGTATTACAAGGCTGTTTCTACTGATGCCACCTCTATATTTTATTGTACTGGTCCTCATGTGGAACCTAAACATCTCAGCATTGGAAGAGCTCATGTTATAGGGCCAAGGCTAAGGGAACAACATAGAAACACATCCCAGTCAAGGGTGACCTAAATAACTTCCTGAGCTTCCTTTTAGGCCCGGGAGTCAATGTATAGGAAGAATGAGCTTATTAATCAAAAAATGCTGATCTGCTCAATGTCTAATTATACCTGTCACTTTTGTAGCCCACACCCCAGCCTGAAATGGTTTCCCTCTCTGAAGTCACATAGCTGTATTTACAGACCGGTTTTCAGTTGGTCTGTGTATTTTCCATGTGACATGACTCTTCCATGTGACAGTTGAAAATTGCCCAGAGAAATGAAAACCTCCCTATAGAACAACCCAGCCACCCAGACAACACAAACCCCCTCTCTCCTCCTCTGACTCCCCATCCCCCAGCCTCTTGTTAAATGCCCAGCCATCTCTCAAGGCCAAGCTCAAATCCTTCCTCCTCCAAGAAGCCTTTCTTGATCCCCTCCCCACCGGACTTACTCCCTCCCTTCCTTATACCTTCCCAATCACTTTGTACCTTTATTATTTTAGCACTTACTTACCTCAGTCTATCTTATATTAACATTATTTTATGTATATGTCTTTCCCATGTCACTCTGAGCTTCTAGAGGGCAGAAATAAGTTTTGTTTCTTCTTTCCATTATTTGCATCATCCAGTAAAATGCTTTGCACACAGCAGGCACTTAAAATTATTCCATGAAGTGTGAGGGTAGAAAATGAGTGAAGCACGAAGCATGTCTTACCCGTTGTTTTATTTTCTATAGCAAAATGCTTTTTATGTAGTGAATTCGTAAAATTGTTGGATCACTTATAAATGCATTAAGTGATGCAAAAAAAGCTAAGGTAGAAAACCAATTAGCCTCGTAATTTGTTTGTATTGCATATTAAAATAAATTCAGTCTCGGGACTTCCCTGGCAGTCCAGTGGTTAAGACTTCGCCTTCCAGTTCAGGGGGTATGGGTTCGATCCCTGGTCTGGGAGCTAAGATCCCAAATGCCTTGCGGCCAAAAAACCAAGACAAAAAACAGAAGCAAGGATTTACCTGGTGGCTTCTTACCTGGTGATCCAACGCACGAAAAATAAAAATAAATAAATGAATTAATTAAAAAAAAGTTCTATTTACGATAGCAGAATAAATCAATTGCATGGAATTTTTTTTATTCTTTCAAAAATTCTTAAGTTTTTCCATTCATCAGTACAGTAGAGTACTTTATTTCTATTGCTATGTAATAACTTTTCTTCTGCTTCTACATAAGGATGGTTAATCTGATGTTAGAGCAGAAAGCTACCTTAGCAACCATCCACTTGGCTACCCTCATTTTCTGCATGCAGAACCATCCAGGAATTACTAGACTTCCCATGGCTCACTCAGGGGAAGAGGGGCATAGTCTGCTAGGACTCACCTTTCTGTTCTCTTACTGCAAAATCATTTAGCCTTCATTAGAATCACACCTTAAACCATGTTTCCCTTAGGAAATATGCCTCGATTTTGGCTTACTAGTGCTTTAAGAAAAACCAGGAAGTGCCTTCTAATTTCAATTTTAATAGAAGGTGGATTTTTTTTTTTTCATTTAAATTCCAACAAGGAGAGCCACTATTATTAAGTTCATTATATTTATTTGTGACTATATTGGTCAGATTTTTTATGTGCTACTTCTGGGGAACAAACAGCCCCCAAATCTCAGTGGTTTATAATAAAAGCAACAAATATTAACTTTTTGCTCATAGGTCTGTGGGTAGGCAGGTGGCTTGGTTTTAGGCTTTGGATTGGATTCAGATTTGTTCTCCTGATCTCTCATTCTGGGAACAGTGGCTGACTGGGACTAGCTCATCTCCTGGCAGATGGCAAAAGCCCAGGACAAGGCCGACCATGCAAGCATAATGAAAGCTTCAGCTCAAAGCACATCTGATCACTTTCCATTGGCCAAAGCAAGTAATACCGCAAAGCCCAAGTCAGAGATGACTGTCCCACCTCCTCTACTAAAAGGCACTGCAAAGTTATATGACAAGCGGTATGGGATCAGAATGCTTTTCTAGGGTGGGAGTGGAAAACTGAGACCAGCATTCCAATCTACCACTTAAAAAAGAAAGGAAATATTACTTTTCTCTAGAATCAGAAATTATACTACCAAGTTCTCTAAGTTGCCTAGAATAAGACAAATCCTTATTTGAAATTTAATTTTCTAAATGCTTTTAATTTTCCTGTATTATCTGGCACAGAGTAGATTAACTGGATATTCAATAAATATTTGAGGAATTAAAAAAATACCGTGCTCACTAAGGAATTGCTTCTTTTGTAACATTAGTTCATCCATTCATTCAGTCATTCCAGAATTATTGATTGAGTACTACCATGTGCCAGGCATTATTTATAAGTGTGTAGGAAACATCAGTACAGAGAAAAAACATTACTGTCTTTGTGGACAGCACATTGTCCTTGTTCTAGTAAGGAGAGACAATTCAAAATAAAACAAAAATAATAAGTAAAGCATATAGTATATTAGTATTTTATATGTGATTTAAACAAAGAGTAGGCTAAAAGTATCAGGAGGACTAAGGGTAGGTATGGGGACAATTGCAATCTGCAATTTTTCTATAGTCTCTTATCAAAGAGGTGACATTTGACCATAGACTTGAAGGAGGTCAGGGACTCTTTATCCTGTTCTCCATGTACCCATTGAGTTCCATAGTGAGCCCTCAGATATCATTTTCAGTGTAAGTGTTGGGGGGAGGGTGTCTGAGGGAAAACTGAGAGTGCAGGACTTTGGGGGTGGACTAGCCCCCATCCCCACCCAGAAACAACCAGAGCACTTCCAATTTTAGATTTAGATTGAGCTATAAGATTGCTTTGGAGGAATATCCTGCCATTAAAAAAATAATGAATGCTGAGATTGGTTCAAGATGGCGGAGTAGAAGGATGTGTGCTCACTCCCTCTTGCAAGAGCACCGGAATCACAACTAACTGCTGAACAGTCATCGACAGGAAGACACTGGAATGCACCAAAAAAGATAGCCCACATACAAAGACAAAGGAGAAGCCACAGTGAGACAGTAGGAGGGACGCAATCACAATAAAATCAAATCCCATAACCGCTGGGTGGGTGACTCACAAACTGGAGAACACTTATACCACAGAGGTCCACCCACTGAAGGGAAGGCTCTGAGCCCCACGTCAGGCTTCCCAACCTGGGGGTCCGGCAATGGGAGGAGGAATTCCCAGAGAATCAGACTTTGAAGGCTAGTGGGATTTGATTGCAGGACTTCGACAGGACTGGGGACAACAGAGACTCCACTCTTGGAGGGCACACACAAAGTAGTGTGCGCATTGGGACCCAGGGGAAGGAGCAGTGACCCCAGGGGAGACTGAACCAGACCTACCTGCTAGTGTTGGAGGGTCTCCTGCAGAGGCGGGGGGGTGGCTGTGGTTCACCGTGGGAACAAGGACACTGGCAGCAGAAGTTCTGGGAAGTACTCCTTGGCATGAGCCCTCCCAGAGTCTGCCATTAGCCCCACCAAAGAGCTGGGTAGGCTCCAGTGCTGGGTCTCCTAAGGCCAAACAACAAACAGGGAGGGAACCCAGCCCCACCCATCAGCAGACAAATGGATTAAAGTTTTACGGAGCTCTGCCTACCAGAGCAACACCCAGCTCTACCCACCACCAGTCCCTCCCATCGGGAAACTTGCACAAGTCTCTTAGATAGCCTCATCCACCAGAGGGCAGACAGCAGAAGCAAGAAGAACTACAATTCTGCAGCCTGTGGAAGGAAAACCACATTCACAGAAAGATAGACGAGATGAAAAGGCAGAGGACTATGTACCAGATGAAGGAACAAGGTAAAACGCCGGAAAAACAAATAAATGAAGTGGAGATAGGCAACCTTCCAGAAAAAGAATTCACAATAATGATAGTGAAGGTGATCCAGAACCTCAGAGAAAGAATGGAGGCCAAGATCAAGAAGATGCAAGAAATGTTTAACAAAGACCTAGAAGAATTAAAGAACAAACACCTAGAAGAATTAAAGAACAAATGAACAGAGATGAACAATACAATAACTGAAACGAAAAATACACTAGAAGGAATCAATAGCAGAATAACTGAGGCAGAAGAACGGATAAGTGACCTGGAAGACAGGATGGTGGAATTCACTGCTGCAGAACAGAATAATTAAAAAAGAATGAAAAGAAATGAAGACAGCCTAAGAGACCTCTGAGACAACATTGAACACACCAACATTTGCATTATAGGCGTCCCAGAAGGAGAAGAGAGAGAGAAAGACTCCGAGAAAATATTTGAAGTGATTATAGTCGAAAATTTCCCTAACATGGGAAAGGAAATAGCCACCCAAGTCCAGGAAGCGCAGAGAGTACCAGGCAGGATAAACCCAAGGAGAAACATGCTGAGACACATAGTAATCAAATTGACAAAAAATTAAATACAAAGAAAAATTATTAAAAGCAACAGGGGAAAAATGACAAATAACATACAAGGGAACTCCCATAAGGTTAACAGCTGATTTCTCAGCAGAAACTCTACAAACCAGAAGGGAGTGGCATGATATATTTAAAGTGATGAAAGGGAAGAACCTACAACCAAGATTACCCAGCAAGGATCTCATTCAGATTCACGGAGAAATCAAAAGCTTTACAGGCAAGCAAAAGCTAAAAGAATTCAGCACCACCAAACCAGCTCTACAACAAACGCACAAGGAACTTCTCTAAGTGGGAAACACAAGAGAAGAAAAGGACCTACAAAAACAAACCCATAGGGCTTCCCTGGTGGCACAGTGGTTGAGAGTCCGCCTGCCAATGCAGGGGACATGGGTTCGTGCCCCGGTCTGGGAAGATCCCACATGCCGCAGAGCGGCTGGGCCCGTGAGCCATGGCCGCTGAGCCTGTGCGTCCAGAGCCTGTGCTCTGCAACGGGAGAGGCCACAACAGTGAGAGGCCCGCGTACCGCAAGAAACAAAAACAAAAACAAAACAAAACAAAAAACAAACCCATAACAAGTAAGAAAATGGTAATAGGAACATATATATCAATAATTACCTTAAACGTGAATGGACTAAATGCTCCAACCAAAAGACAAAGGCTCGCTGAATGGATACAAAAACAAGACCCATCTGTATGCTGTCTACAGGAGACCCACTTCAGACCTAGGGACACATACACACTGAAAGTAAGGGGATGGAAAAACATATTCCATGCAAATGGAAGTCAAAAGAAAGCTGGAGTAACAATACTCGTATCAGATAAAATAGACTTTAAAATAAAGAATGTTACAAGAGACAAGGAAGGACACTACATAATGATAAAGGGATCAATCCAAGAAGAAGATATAACAATTATAAATATATATGCACCCAACATAGGGGCACCACAATACATAAGGCAAATGCTAACAGCTATAAAAGAGGAGATCGACAGTAACACAATAATAGTGGGGGACTTTAACACCTCACTTACACCAATGGACAGATCATCCAGACAGAAAATTAATAAGGAAACACAAGCTTTAAATGACACCATAGACGAGATAGATTTAATTGATATTTATAGGACATTCCATCCAAAAACAGCAGATTACACTTTCTTCTCACGTACACATGGAACATTCTCCAGGATAGATCATACCTTGGGTCACAAATCAAGCCTTGGTAAATTTAAGAAAATTGAAATCATATCAAGCATCTTTTCCAACCACAATGCTATGAGATTAGAAATAAATTACAGGGAAAAAAACGTAAAAAGCACAAACACATGGAGGCTAAACAATACACTACTTAACAACCACAAGATCACTGAAGAAATCAAAGAGGAAATAAAAGAAAACCTAGAGGCAAATGACAACAAAAACACGATGATCCAAAACCTATGGGATGCAGCAAAAGCCCTTCTAAGAGGAAGGTTTATAGCAATACAATCCTACCTCAAGAAACAAGAAAAAAATCTCAAATAAACAATCTAAACTTACACCTAAGGGAACTAGAGAAAGAAGAGCAAACAAAACCCAAAGTTAGTAGAAGGAAAGATATCTTAAAATCAGAGCAGAAATAAATAAAATAGAAACAAAGGAAACAGTAACAGTGGTCAATAAAACTAAAAGCTGGTTCTTTGAGAAGATAAACAAAATTAATAAACCTTTAACCAGACTCATCAAGAAAAAAAGGGAGAGGACTCAAATCAATAAAATTAGAAATGAAAAAGGAGAAGTTACAATGGACATCACAGAAATACACAGCATCATAAGAGACTACTACAAGAAACTCTATGCCAATAAAATGGACAACCTGGAAGAAATGGACAAATACTTAGAAAGGTATAACCTTCCAAGACTGAACCAGGAAGAAATAGAAAATATGAACAGACCAATCACAACTAATGAAATTGAAACTGTTATTAAAAATCTTCCAACAAGCAAAAGTTTGGGACCAGATGTCTTCACAGGTGAATTCTATCAAACATTAAGAGAAGAGCTAACATCCATCCTTCTCAAACTCTACCAAAAATTTGCAATGGAAGGAACTCTCCCAAACTCATTCTATGAAGCCACCACCACCCTCATACCCAAACCAGACAAAGATGCTACAAAAAAAGAAAATTACAGACCAATATCACTGATGAATATAGATGCAAAAATCCTCAACAAAATACTAGCAAACAGGATGCAACAACACATTAAAAGAATCATATACCATGATCAAGTGGGATTTACCCCAGGGATGCAAGGATTCTTCAATATACACAAATCAGTGTGGTACACCATATTAACAAACTGAAGAATAAAAACCATAGGATCATCTCAATAGATGCAAGTAAAGTTTTTGACAAAATTCAGCACCCATTTATGATAAAAAACTCTCCAGAATGTGGGCATAGAGGGAACCTACCTCAACATAATAAAGGCCACATATGACAAGCCCACAGCAAACATAATTCTGAATGGTGAAAAACTGAAAGCATTTCCTCTAAGATCAGGAGGAACAAAATAAGGAGGCCCACTCTCACCACTATTATTCAACATAGTTTTGGAAGTCCTGGCCACGGCAATCAGAGAAGAAAAAGAAATAAAAGGAATCCAAATCAGAAAAGAAGAAGTAAAACCATCACTGTTTGCAGATGACATGATACTATACATAGAGAATCCTAAAGATGCCACCAGAAAACTACTAGAGCTGGTCACTGAATTTGGTTAAGTTGCAGGATACAAAATGAATGCACAGAAATCTCTTGCATTCCTATACACTAACAACGAAAGATCAGAAAGAGAAATTAAGAAAACAATGCTATTCACTGTTGCAACAAAAAGAATAAAATACTTAGGAATAAACCTACCTAAGGAGGTAAAAGACCTATACTCAGAAAACTATAAGATACTGATGAAAGAAATCAAAGATGACACAAACAGGTGGAGAGATATGCCATGTTCTTGGATTGGAAGAATCAATATTGTGAAGATGACTATACAACCCAAAGCAATCTACAGATTCAATGCAATCCCTATCAAATTACCAGTGGCATTTTTTACAGAACTAGAACAAAAAATCTTAAAATTTGTATGGAGACACAAAAGACCCTGAATAGCCAAAGCGGTCTTGTGGGGAAAAAACAGAGCTGGAGGAATCAGACTCCCTGCCTTCAGACTATACTACAAAGCTACAGTAATCAAGACAATATGGTACTGGCACAAAAACAGAAGTATAGATCAATGGAACAGGATAGAAAGCCCAGAGGTAAACCCACGCACCTATGGTCAACTAATCTGTGACAAAGGAGGCAAGGATATACAATGGAGAAAAGACAGTCTCTTCAATAAGAAGTGCTGGAAAAACTGGACAGCTACATGTTAAAGAATGAAATTAGAACACTGCCTAACACCATACACAAAAATAAACTCAAAATGGATTAGAGACCTAAATGTAAGACTGGACACTATAAAACTCTTAGAGGAAAACATAGGCAGAACACTCTTTGACATAAATCACAGCAAGATCTTTTTTGACCCACCTCCTAGAGTAATGGAAATAAAATGAAAAATAAACAAATGGGACCTAATGAAACTTAAAAGCTTTTGCAAAGCAAAGGAAACTACAAAAAAGACGAAAATACAACCTTCAGAATTATAACTGGGTCTGGTCCCAGATTTTGGTCTTCTTGACAGCTTAGATCCACTTCAGTTATCTGTATCTGCTAGGTTCCTTGATTGCAGACTACAGAAACCCACCCTGGAACACTT
Source organism: Lipotes vexillifer (assembly GCF_000442215.2). NCBI lineage: Eukaryota > Metazoa > Chordata > Mammalia > Artiodactyla > Lipotidae > Lipotes > Lipotes vexillifer. Next base: position 1,410,292 of record NW_006772326.1, read on the forward strand.
AAGAAAAAAAAAAAAGAATGAAAAGAATCAAGGTTAAGAAGTAGCTTGGAAGTAAAAATAAAAGAACTAGGTCTTATTTACAAAACAGAAATAGACTCACAGACATAGAAAACAAATTTATGGTTACCAAAGGGGAAAGGGAGGGGGGAGGGATAAATTAGGAATTTGGGATTATCAGATACACACTATTATATATAAAACAGATAAACAACAAGGACCTACTGTATAGCGCAGGGAACTATATTCAGTGTCTTGTAATAACCTATAATGGAAAAGAATCTGAAAAAGAATGGATATATAACTGAATCACTTTGCTGTACACCTGAAACATTGTAAATCAACTATACTTCAATTTTTAGAAAAAAAACTGTTAACTCAAACAGCTTCGAGGATCTGGGGCCAGCAATACATGGACACTTTCTTCAGGCCACTGAGGTTGAGATAAAAGAATTGCTACGATTTTCATTTTCTTTTTTTTTTTTTTTTTTTTTTTGCGGTACGCGGGCCTCTCACCGTCGTGGCCTCCCGCGCTGCGGACCACAGGCTCCGGACGCGCAGGCTCAGCGGCCATGGCTCACGGGCCCAGCCGCTCCGCGGCACGCGGGATCCTCCCAGACTGGGGCATGAACCCGCGTACCCCGCATCGGCAGGCGGACTCTCAACCATCGCGCCACCAGGGAAGCCCCGATTTTCATTTTTTGACAGCTTATTCAAGTTTTAATTTCTGGGGTAAGAATGTCTGATACATTCTTATTCCTGGATCCCGGCATGGAATGAGCCCCCATCATCCTAAACCCAGTGGACTATTATCAGAATCACAGGTAATGGATACTGGGCTGAACAGGCAAATGCGACAGCTGTCCACTCCATTCCATGAAAATATCATAGGGTGAGGTGTTTCATTTTAGAGGGTTATAATCTAGTTTGCAAGGAAATAAAGCTACAGGTCACTTATCTCAATGGAGGAAATGTATTATTGCTGGGAAAATAAGGTATCCTTCCTGTTAACTATGAGAAGCTAACAGAGATTTAGTCCTAGACATGCATTTTCTCTCCTGAGGCCCTTTTTAAGAAAGGTGTCCCTCATCTTCTGCAAACTGTCAGCTGGAACAGGGCACTGCTGATTCCTAACCACAGGATTTCCTCTGTTCTTGCCCTCTCTAGATTTCAAGCAACTTGGGCAACAAATTTAAGTGTTAAATAAATAACTGTGATCACAAGCCTCGGGTTATTCACAATCAATTCCTCCAGTGTATATAAGTATTCGTGTGTGTGCGCATGCGCATGCACGTGTTAGGTGAAAGTGACAGGTGAGGGGAAAAGGCTAGAAAAAGGGAAGGAGAAGAAAACAGGGATAAAGCCTCAACAGTGGAAAAGCAAAGAGGAAATCCCTGTGGTGAAAACATATTCTTTCCCCCCAAGCTAATGGATTTTAGGGCAATTTGCCTACTGGGTGCTAAAAGATTTTGATCATAAGTGAAGACTGATCACATAAATGAGGATTCATGTTTATGCCAACAGATATACAGTATAATTTATGTGCCCATTTATTTCTTCTACAAACCTTTACTGTGCCTGCACTTGCACTCAGCACACGTGAATGACTCTGATGTGTTTCCTGCCCTCACACAGCTGATAGGTAATGGCGGCCGTGAGGCAGGTAGAAATAACAGAGACCTGGGATAGCGTTTCTTGTTGGGGGGTGAGGGAGAGTTGAGGCTGCCATGAGCTCCCATCAAAGAAAAAGCACACGAGGGCTCCCAAAGGAAACTGAGTTTCTTGGAGAAAGAATTCAACACTTGCCAGTGGAGATATGAGAAGGCACTCAGAAAATGAAGCAATCTGAACCAAAAGGAAGAGCCACAGGATCCTCATGAGAACTACTGAGAACAACAAGTGAGGGAATGGAGAGCGGCTCAGATCAAAGCAAAAGTGGGAGGCTGGGCTGCAGAAAAGGAGGAGCCCTTTCTGCAAAATTCTGGAGCCAGGTGGGAAGGACCAGGCAGAGGGCCAGGTTTTATGGAGCCTGAAGCAGCATTCAATTTCGAGGACTCTCTTTAAGAAGAACACAAAACTGTAAATAGCAACTCAGGTTTGAAAGCGAATACCTATTTGGAAAGAGAAATCACAAAGCACTACACATCTTTAAATGTGACAATTACCTCAGACTTTGCAAAATCCAGAAAAAGATAATAGTTGTACTCGTGGACACACATCTATATTGGTTTTCCTAATTTTTATTTTTTGGCTGTATTTTCTTTTTGGTCATTCATTTCTTCCTATGAAAATGATTTTGTAGCATAATTCTCTACAGAGTGAACAGAAAAATAATTCAGTCTTTCGTCTATCGAATGATTAATTTTTAAATTTTTGGTATTTTTAACTAGACATTGACCTGGTCAGTCTTTGGCTTACAATCTTATACATCTGAAGATGGAAGATGTTTTCACAAACTAGCTTCTGGCTATATATATTTCCAACCTTATTTCTCCTCCCCAATCCACAGGCTCCTGATGCCCATAGGACATGGCATAGGGCGTATTACCGTGATAGGGCTTCTGGTCATGTCCCTTTGTGTAAGTACAGCAGTATTTCCAGGAATATTGCTGGAAGCCATTCCAACACTGAAAAGGCCAGAAATTCCTTAACTCCACATAGAAGTGCCTGTGAACCACAAAACATATCCCACTACATTCAAATTGAACTCAACTCTCGCTTAGTTGAATGACAAAATGCCCATGGCCACTCAAATGCCACTGAACGTGAGGGGAAGCATGACAGAGTGGAAGGAGAAATAGAAATAGAGTGGTGCTAACCAATTGTCATCAACTATTGTTCTTCCACAAGTTTTATTATCCATATGACCATGTGAACACGTTGCACAGGCCCCTCTCAGGGCCTTGAAAAATAACTGTGCAAGTGAAGGACTTTGAACTTTGCCAGACCCTGGAGAGGGCCTGGGTATTCAAGAAACCTCTGAACAATGCCTCCATAAGCAAAACAAACAAAGAACAAAAAAAACCTAGAAAAAAAGGAACTGTAATCCAGTGTTAAGATCTGGGAAACAGGCCTGCTACCTAAAGGGGAGGAGAAATAAATTAGATTTTAGAAAAGTTCATAGGGTTTCAGCCAGTGTGAAGATTAGATGGAGAGTCTGCACTTGTAAGACTCTCTGACTCAACTGTACATAACATGTTCCCAGGGAACCCTGTATTAACTATCTGTTGCTGCATAACAAATTACTCCAATATGTAGAGTCTTGAAACAAAAATAAGCATAAATGATCACACACAGTTTCTAAGTGTTGGGTATTTGGGAGCGTTTAGCTGGGAGGTTCTGACTCAGGGTCTCCCGTGAGGTTTCAGTCATGACATTGGCTGGGACTGGTCACTCGAAGGCTTCGTTGAGGTTGGAGGATCATGTCGTTCTCATGCCTGACAAGTTTGTGCTAGTTGTTGACCAGAGGCATCAGTTCTGACCACATGCACCTCTCCACAGGGCCTCTTTTTTTTTTTTTTTTTTTTTTTGTGGTACGTGGGCCTTTCACCGCTGTGGCCTCTCCCATTGCGGAGCACAGGCTCTGGACACGCAGGCTCAGCGGCCATGGCTCACGGGCCTAGCCGCTCCGTGGCATGTGGGATCCTCCCGGTCTGGGGCACGAACCCGTGTCCCCTGCATCAGCAGGCGGACTCCCAACCACTGCGCCACCAGGGAGGCCCCACAGGGCCTCTTGAGTGTCCTTCTGACATGGCAGCTGGCTTCCTCCAGAGTGAGGGAGCCAAGAACAAAAGGGAAAGCCTCAATGTCTTTCATGACCTAGTCTCAGAGTCACACTCCGACATTTCTAAAAAAGCCTCCTGGTTACACTGGTCAGCTCTATTCACTATGGGAGGGGACTGCACAGGGTATGACCACCAGGAGGTGGGACTCAAGAGGACCCTCTTGGAGGCTGGCTTCCCCTGACTCTTCATGCTGTAATGTAGGTTAATTTTGTCTAGCTGCCGACCAGAATTTGGAAACACTGTCCTGGCAAGAGGTGGAAAAGGCCCAGGATCCCAGGAATTTGTAAGTGTGTGTGTGTGTGTGTGTGTGTGTGTGTGTGTGTGTGTGTGTGTGTGTGTGTGTGTGTGTGTATAGCAGGGTCTCCAGAAGTAGCTACTGGCAGGATTCTGACTCATAAGCTGCAAAGAAATAGAGTGACTTAGTTTCGTAGATGAACCTCGTGGACATAGGAAAGGAAAATGAATTCTCTAAGGCCACAAGGCCAGTCAGATTCAGAGATGGTATTAAAACCCAGGTCTCCTGACTAATCTTAATCATAGTGATAATAATTTAAATACTGGAGTATTTTTCTCTATATCAGGTACTCGCCTAAGTTTTATATGTACATCATCATCTCAGATTATATATATATACCAAGGAAGCTGAGGCACCAAGAGGTCTAGCAAATTGTTCAAGGTCATACAGCTGTTAAAGGTAGAGCTGGCATTTCAACCAAAGCCTTCCTAGTGCCCCAAACCCCTTTCTTCACCCTCACATGCCACTCTTCTAGGCCTTCTATTCTTTTAAGCCTATCAAGTTACCTCCTTCCTTTAATCCATTGCCCCACCCTCACCACCATAACTTGTCCCCAAGGAGGAGTCTTCTGTTGGGGGCTACCCTAAGGGGACTTGCTTTATAAATTACTGGACATAAGTGGGAACATAATGAAAACCTAAGAAGTGGAACCCAGTATTCAAAATTGGATTCTAAACATTCTGGACATACAAGGTCAACATGTTTTATATTCTATGGAGGTTTAGACTTTTTTTCAAAGTGAAACTTCAGACTTTGGTCCTCACCCAGCCAAGGTCTCCCCAAGCCAAGTACTCCGATACGTAACAGTCAACACTAATAAAGCACTGACTACATGCTAGCCATTGTTCTAAGAGTTCTAGCTATGCTGACTCACTTTAATCTTTACAATAGTCTCATGAGGTAGGTGTACTATTATTATCTCCTTGTTAATGTAATTTATCTGCACAGCTAAGCCAGTGGTCATTCTAAGATTTGAACACAGAAAGTCTGGCTCCAGAGTTCATCCTCTTAAGCAATGTGCTACATCTTTGTCTTTCTTCTTTCTAGGCTGTCCTTGTGTTGGTAGTGCTGTCCGTGGAGTCTAAGATTTGATCCTCATGTTTGTCAACATTCATAGATAAGAATTCGTTTTTTTTTTTTTTTTTGCGGTATGCGGGCCTCTCACTGTTGTGGCCTCTCCCGCCACGGAGCACAGGCTCCGGACGCGCAGGCCCAGCGGCCACGGGCCACGGGCGCAGCCACTCCGCGGCACATGGGATCCTCCCGGACCGGGGCACGAACCCGCGCCCCCCGCATCGGCAGGCAGACTCCCAACCACTGCGCCACCAGGGAAGCCCGATAAGAATTCTTGAGCACCTGCCAGGGTGAGGCACTGTGCTGAGCACTCGGTATAAATTGGTTGAAGAAAACAGACATGGTTCCTGTCTTCCCTGAGTCTGCACTCTAGTGGGAGCAACAGACCTTAAAGAAAGTCATAGACATACATCTTTTAAAATAGTAAGTCAGTAAATAAGGATTGAGCTTGAAGTGGCATTCATTGTTATGAAAGAAGCAAACACGGTGCTCTAATAGACAAACCCAAGAGGATGCACTTAGGCATGTCGTCGGGGAAGTTCACTCTGACTTTGAACCTGATATCTAAAGGATGTAAAGTCTAAAACTGAGAAAAGGGAAGAGGCACTCCAGTTAAACATGGAAGGTATAAGACATTCATCCTGACCCCTTCAACAATCCCTACTCAAACTGAGTATTAAAAGAATTAATGAGAAAGAAACTCAGAAGGACAAAGAGAATGGGTGAAGAGAAAGAGCATTGTGGTTGCAAAGAGTGATCACAGTTTCGGAAGATAAAAAGTGGAAGGAAGAGTTAGCAAAACTAAAATACCAAGTGCTTGCAAAGGGGATGCCGTTGTTAAAGGCGTCAAGTCACAGCACTGAAGTCCCCAGAAAAGTCTCAGGAATTGAAGGCACCTGACTTGGGTCATGTAGGGGTAGAAAGTATAGGGAGGAAATCAGAAAAATGTCTTGAAAGTCAGTATAAAGAACTTTTAGGCCCCCAGATTCTCTCCTCCATTCCACCTATTCAGGCAACTGTCCCTCCCTCATTCTGCCAGGATGACAGAGGATTTTTATTCCATGGAAAACTTGAGTGGCTTCATACCCAGGATGCCAGGCCCAAAGCAAGTAGGAGAGAGATGCGTGGAAACAAGGGTTTAAGCACAAATCTATATATCGGAACATGATTTCTACTCCTCCCAGCCTCCTAAGTCTCTGGCTTTGGGTTATAACCCTATAGCATCATTTGTTTTAAATGGTGTACATTCATTCTTTTCATAAAAATTATAGGCACATGCACATATACATTTTTTTAAGAGGAGAGGAAAGGCATTCCTTTTTCCCTCCTCAGAGAGGTCAGGAAGGTTTCCCTGCGATGTAAAACCACAACAGAGATCTAAATGTTTAGTGGTTAGCAAGGGAAAGAAGAGAGGGAAGAGCATTCCTGGCAGAGGGAACAGCATGTGTGAAGGTCCTGGTTGGTGCATTAGGGACCAGAGAAGAGGTCCCTGTGTTGGGAGGGCAAGGGCGAGAGGAGATCTGGGAGATGGGGTTAGAGAAGGAGCAGGGCCAGATGTTGCAAGACCTTGCACGCCATCAAAAGGAGCTCGGGTTTTCTTTGAAATGCAGCCACGAAGGGGTTTTAAGCCATGGGTAACATGATCTTATTTAGGTTTAAAGAGTTACTCTGGTTGTATAATAGATTGTCACATATTTAGCTAGGCCATCTCATGAAAAATTACGTACCCTAGTACTTTAGAGCGGACAGGACCCTCAAGATCATGTACTCCAACCCTTCCTTTTAAAAGATAAGCAAACTAAGACAGAGAAAATTTATGATTTGCCCAAGGTCATATAGCTAATAACTGTGTGAGGCTTTTAAACCAGGAGTTGGAAGGTGATAGATTATACTTTTAAAAAATCATTCTACTCTATATTTCCTTTGGCCAGAAGTGATGTCTCCCTTTTCTGAACTTTCATCTCACCTTATTTTTCTCTCCTGTGGTACTTACTCATTTATTACCTTGATCATAGTTCTTTGTGTTCACGTCTTGTCTTATCTCCTTTATGAGACTGTAAAAGCAGTCTCTGGAGAGCAGGAGGTATGGTTTGTACCTACTGTGTCTCCGTAGGGCTTTGCTCGTGGTAGGTGAATCAACATTTGGTGAATAGATGGATGGATGGATGGATGGATGGGTGAGTGAATGAATCCTCCGTATGCTATAAATAAAACAGAGTATCTACTGACTAGATATGGACATGTAGATTTTACTCATTCTGATTTACCATTCTAGGTTACCTCCTAGCTACGTTTTCATTCATCTTCTTTAATAGGAACATGTTGGAAAGTGGTCATTTTTTTATCAGATGAAATGAGGTGGCCTAGGAAAATGTCATATTTCTAAGTCAGGCAATTCTTTCTCCCAAGTTTATCAGCAGGGAGAGCCTCTCCACACTCACCCCGCTGGCTGAGCTTCTAAATTCTTTCTCCACACATGGTCCTTGGGGAGTTTATTTCTTGCTGGATCTTTTTTTTTTTTTTCCAAGAGATAGCTGAGACTGCCCATAAGAAACTAATCAAGTGTTCAGGGTAAAACAGTGATATCACAAAGAAGAAATATGTTTTGCTTAAGGTAATAAAAAATGCTGGGCTGCACCTATGCCCTCTCCAGCAGAGAAATATACAAACATATCAACTAACTATCAACTAACAATGAAAACTAACACTGCCAATAGTGGAGAAAGCCCCGAAGAGAGATTTGGGAGCTCTGGATTATGTCCCTGCCTTCAATTTTGACTTGTTGAGTGGCTCTGGTAATTCATGGGATCTCTCTCTCTCTCTCTCTCTCTCTCTCTTTGTCTCTCCCTCTTGGTATCCTCATCCATAAAAGAGAGATGAAAATATTTGCAACAATTGGTCATAGGCCCAGTTTCTGCTACAACTAAATGACCCATTAATTCTGTCAATAAAATCAGTCAGACTGGTTTTGGCAGGTAACTATTACATTTTTGGACTCACTGATTTGGCATCCTGCGCATACATGCTCAGGCACATGTTGAGAATCTTTGCCAGAGATGAAGTTATACATTGTACGTTGGCTTCCCAAAGGAAGAAACGAGCTCCAGGGCATGGGACTTTTGATGATCTAAGATCTCCACTAAGGCAATAGGCATTCTGAAGGCAAACATGACTCATCACGCATGGGATCTCAATCAACTGTTCACAAACTTTGGTTTGAGGGTTGGGGAAGTCTGGAAAAGATTCTCGGGTAAAGCTGAATTCAGAAGGGTACAGACTGTTTTCTTTGTGAAGTGACACATGTCACTGTTGTGAAACAGTGAAAACTGGAAAAGGGTGCCTTGCGTCAAGTCTCACGGAGTCTTCCTGCTGCCCCATCCACAGACATCTCTTGCTTTCTCCTCCGGTGCCCCAGCATTGCAATGAAGCCACTGTGCTCAGACTGCTTCAGCTGTTTCTCCACATCACGTATCTATTGCTATGAAATAAACAGTTTGTAGTTTAGGGTCACAACACATCACGTATCTATTGCTATGAAATAAACAGTTTGTAGTTTAGGGTCACAACATTTTATTATTTGCTCTTGATTCTGTCATTTGAGTGAGGCTCAGCAGGGTGATTCTTCTGCTGGTCTGGCCTGGGGTCACGTAGGCAGGTGCTGTCATCTGGAGTCTCAAAGTGGGCTGGAACATCCAGAGTGACATCACTTACATGCATGAACCTCAGCTGGGATAGCTGGAACAGCTGGGGGCTGGCTAGGCATCTTTCTCTCTCTCCCTTTCTCTCCAAGTTTCTCCAAGCACAGTAGGTGAACTTTATGGCATGGAGACTCATGGCTCCCCAAATCACAAAAGCAGAAGCTGCAAGGCCTTCTTAAGGCTCATGCCTAGAACAGCCACAGTGCCAACTCTGTGGTGTTCTATTGGTTAAAGCAAATCATATTCCAGCCCGGACTCAAGGAGAAGGGAGATTCTACACCTTCATGTAAGGAGTGGCAAAGAATCTCTGGCTATCTTCAACCCACCACAATTATGTAATCAGGTCTTGTGGAACAAAGGAGTATCTTGCTACCTGCTGTCCCTGCTGCAGACACCTCCTGTTTCCTATTTGAATGTTGCACTATTACATGAATCCTCCACTCCAGCACTCTGTCTGCTGCTTCCACTTCTCTGCCACTACCAGCCAATTTCTCTCTACTCCCTTTCTTTCTACCCTATAGTTTCTTATTTTCCATGGGCTCTGCTGCTCCATGGTATTACCACCTGTGGCTTCTGCTGGTATAAAAGTTAGTAATGTGCAGAATAAAGCTAACATAGCCGGCCTGAGACTGCTTTCCTTAGGAAGGCCTGCTTTCAAGGTTGACCCTTGACTGCCATCTGGGAACTTGGATTAGTCGGGTTTCTTCAGAGATACACAACCAAAAGGATATGTGTGTGTATAATAGAGAGAAAAAGATTTCTTACAAGAAATGGGTTCATGTGATTATGGAGGCTGGCAAGTCTGAAATCTGCAATGTGTGCCAGCAGGCTGGCAATCCACGAGAGCTCACTTGAAGTCCAAAGGCAGTCTGCTTGAGAATTCCCTTTTGCTGGGGAGGCCAATCTTTTTGTTCTATTTAGGCCTTCAACTGATTGGGCGAGGCCCACCCATATCATGGAAGGCAATCTGCTTACTCAGAATTTACTCGTTTAAATGTTAATCTCATCCAAAAGCACCCTCCAAGTTGACATATAAAATTAACCAATACAGGAGAGTTCCCATCATCCCCAGAACTGATAAGAGTGACTCACTGCGACTAAACTGTTTGTATGAGTAACGTGGTTCATGCTGAACAGCCGCTTTCATTATTCCCATGAAGAATAAAAAAAGGCATTCCCAGTCTAGAATTTTATTATGTGCTTGGCAGAGTGCCTACGTGACTGGACACCAGTAAAACCCTGGGCACTGAGACTCTAATGAGCATCCCTGGTAGACAATTCTCGTGTGTTGTCAAAACTCATCACCGGAGGAATGAAGCACATCCTGTGTGACTCCATGGGGAGAGGACTCTTGGAAGCTTGTGCCTGGTTTCCTCCAGAGTTTGCCTTGTGTACATTTTCCCTTTGCTGATTTTGCTTTGTACCCTTTTGCTATAATAAATCTTGTTTATGACTATGACTCTATGCTGAGTCCTCTGAGTTTTCCTAGCAAATCACTGAACCTGAGAGAGGTCCTGGGGGGCCCTAGCACAAATAGGAAATGGAAAAAGTATGTCATTTGCATAGGTCTGTCTCTAACTGTTAATACCATGGAAACAAAGATGGAAAGTATTTCATACACTTAAGGTCTTATATGAGTGAGTACTATGTTCCATATCATGATGTGTTCAAAGGAGATATTAGGAACACAAATGAGTGACCAAGACTTCCTGGAGGGGGTGGGATATTTGAGTAAGTAGGAAAAAGCATAAGAAAGAAGACCAGTGTCTGAGAGTTCAGACTCCGGAGACATGGCTGAGTCCAAATCTTGGCTTTACTGGTGACTAGCAAATCATTAATCAACATAAGCTTTAATTTCCACAATTGGAAGGTGGCATAAAAAAAAAATAATATTTACTAAGTACCATGTCCTAGGCAATTCATGTGCTAACTCACTTAACCTTCACAACAATCCTATGAGGCAATTATTATTTTAATCTTTATTTTACAAAATCAGAAACTGAAGCCCAGAAAGTGGTCTTGCTAATACCCACCATAGAGGGTATTATGAAGCTTAAATGAGTCAATATATGTAATGCCCTTGGGAAGTGTCTGGAGCAACAGAAGCATTCAATAAATATTAACTGTTATCTTTTAAAACATGAGCAAAGCCAGGAATGTCCCACAGCAGAGTGCATTCTCTGAGTAGTGAGTGGATTGACGGCAGCGAACCATGACTGAATCCACTCGTGTGCCCCGCGTTAGGCTCGGAACTTCAGCCCACTGCATACAAAGGAAGGATGCTGGATTAAAGAGTAGTCGAAATGTGACCTGTGGGCAGAGTTTAGAGGGTCTTGACCATCCTTTTAGCACTTACTGTCTAAAGCTATGAATCTCAATTTGACAAATGACAGGGTCCCTAGAAACCACAGTATTTTCAGGCGATATGAAATAACTATGTATTAGCCGATGATCAAGATTAAAGTTTTTTAGAGAAGGGGACCTCCCTGGCGGTCCAGTGGCTAAGACTCTGCATTTCCAATGCAGGGGGCATGGGTTCGATCCCTGGTTGGGTAACTAAGATCCCGAAGGCTGTGCGGTGCAGCCAAAAAAAAAAAAAGTTTAAGAAAAAAACTTCAGTGAGAGAAATTTAAGATATTAAATTTTAGATACTTATTTTAAGAAGTAAACATTTCCTTTTCTGTAAACAAGTGAAACACCGTTATTATTTGATTTTTAGTAGCTTCAGAACTACTGCATTAGACAATGGAAAAAGAGGAGTGGTTGGGAAGATATACCCGGTTTGGGGCATAGAATTTTGACTGAAGTTGAGGAAAGAGAATGGTTAGGAAACTGTGGCACTAATTTGAACATAAAGAAATGCAAGTCTGACTCAAGGTGAGTTCATGGGAAATAAAAGGAAATAGCTGAGCACAAGATCAATGATGAAGGAAGCATAGGTATTTTGTCGTCCATAAAGATCTGGGTTCAAATCTCCACTAATTATCAACTTCTGAGTCCTGTGAAGCTCAGGTGCCTTATTGGTCAAATGGAATTGATAACAGTTGCCTTAGGGGGCTGCTGTGAAGGCAAACGACAGAGTGAAGGTTAATGCCATTTGATACAGAAGCTGTTCTTATTATAACAATACCTGGATGTGGGAGAGTGAGAAGGTGTGAGCAGTCAAAGATGGCTGCAAGGACCTGACCCCAGGTGCCGGAAAGCAGACGGCTCCCTGGAAAGCAACAGGAAAGAGGGAAGATCAATCCAGTCCTGATGGAGGATGATGGGCTTCATTTTAGGCACACCGAATGAGGACAAATATTTTGTTTGCTCTGCTGAAAAGAGAACTTTTCATGAATATGGGAAAGTAAAATTATCATCTCAGAAAGAGTGGTATATATAGTATTGTCTTCCTATTTATGGCATATTGAAAGGGCTTAAGCATCCTGTGAATTTAAACTATGGTATATGAAAAGAATTTCAAAGAAATACAGATTTAGGGCAAAAAGGGAAGGGAGTTCCTAGGGCCTAGGATAAATTGTATACAATTTGTGATACAAAAATTATAACTAGATTTTTGTAAGTTAAACTGATTATTGCATGATTGTTCAGCCTTGCAGTGGTTATATAAATTAAAATGTATTGTGCACGGGTGGAAATAAGCCCCTTTATGTGACTTTCTGTGAATGCTCAGCTCATTCATGGCCAAATTGAGACTACCCTTGAGAATCAGGTAGTCTTGGCTTTGAATAAGGCCCTGCAAATTTGGACAAATTTCTTAACCTAGAGAGGTTAAGAGAGAGAACCTCAATTTCATAATATGTGAAAAGAGATGGAAATAAGACCTCTTTTACAAGGTTCCTGTGAGAATTACATGAGACTACATTTGGCACTCACACAACTGATAATCAGTAGACATAAGTTCCACATCCCTTTGTCCTTGCTGTAATGGCATGGAAGCTATTAGCTGCAGAAGAAAGATACAGGTATGATTTGAGAAGTTTTAGAACCGTATTCATAATCTGGCTTTTGCCTTAATCAGTGGAGGATGATGTACAAAGAAATATTCTAGTTAAAGTCTGAACTGGGTGATTAAGTTCTGAATAGAACTGTTAAGACAAAACACATTGCACTAAGCATTAGTAAAGCACACACCAGGTTGTACCTATGAAGTTCTTATTTTAAATGTTGATTCTTTACATGTCCCTTTTTCAATAGGTGCTATGTTCAGATCTTCCAGTGAAGAGCCATTTTGTCACTTAAAATATGGAGTTGGAAATTCATGGATTTGATTGAGAGATATCTCATTAGAAAATGCCAGCCTTGTCTAGAGAAGCATAATGAAAACATCACTGACCTATTGGAGGCCAAGTCACTTACTCTTTTGAGAGCAGAGGCCTCAGAAGTGGAAACTTATAACACGACAATTGCTGATCTTGCAGATCCTAGTACATCCCCCATATTCCACAAGAACCATTGTAGCACCTAGAAATTACACCTGGTTCTATACCTGGGTGTACTTGTGTAATATATTTCTTTCCTCCCTGAATCATAAGTTCTCTGGTGGAAGAAAACCTATCTGTCTGTCTCATTGCTATTTTACTGGAATCTAATGCAATGCCTGGCACCTCACAGACACACAACAAATGTTTGTGGAAGGATGAAGGAAGGGAGCTAGGAGGGAGGGATCTGATACAGTACTTGGCAATGCAGTCAGCACTTAAAAAAGCTTGTTTAATGGACAGAGTAAGTCACATTTCCTGTTTCCCTCTTAGTCATGTACTCTGTAGGACAGAACAAATGTTATGTTAGGTCTCAAAGAAAAGTCTCAAGGCAAATGCATAAATGGTAATGAAAACTATATTAATGTTATCATACTAGCCAAAATTTTTATTGAGTGCTTACTATATGCTAAGCACTTTAAATGCATTAATCATTTGCCTACCACAATAACGTGAAGAGAATTTCCACGTGACAGATGGAGCGACTGAGGCTCAATGTGGTTTTATCAGGTAGTTAATATTAGAAGCAGGATTCCAGTCCAAGCCTGCCTGACTCTTCACTACCCTGCACACTTTTCTAAGGGCTCAGCAGTACCTCATAGTGGTTTCCAAGTCTCCACTCCCAGCACAAGGACTAGAGTGGCCAGGCCTCCTGTGGGCAGGATAAGGAGGCCACCTGTGGTTGAGCACATGGAGACCAACCTCCTGGGTTCACGCAGGTGTCCCTCCAGGAGTCTGGCCACAACACAGTTCAGAACCACAGAGGCTGATGGTAGAAATGAACGACTAGGAGGAATGAGGCAAGCTGATCTTCATATAAGACCAAAACAAACACAAATTCGGAAAAAGAGAAAGCCTGGGTCCCAAGGATCGGGAACACACGCATTGCTGTAAAAAGGGAACATAGGAGCTTGCTGCTGGCATCTCAGAAAAATAGCAAAAGGCACCTTGGCTCAGAAGATGACTGAGAAAACACAACAAGAAAGGACCTTGCATACAAGGCATTACTCTTCCTTCACCCTCAATCCCATCCCTGTACCCACAAACCCTTTCTCTTTTTCCTCCTCCTCCTTTTTCTCCCTCCCTCCCCGCTTCCCCCTTCCCCCCTCTCCCCCCTCCCCTTCCCCCCCTCCCTCTCCCC
>NW_006772326.1:1425337-1431629 GCF_000442215.2 Lipotes vexillifer
CTCTCCCCCTCCCCCCTCCCCTTCTGTAAGAACACTTCTGCTGCTAAAGTGTTCTTACATGCCCCAGGTTGCTGGTCCCTGCTCTTCATTCAAACATCTTTAGAAAACAAGTTTAAAATGTCTCGATCTAGGATTGAACTGACAGTGCTTATGTTTCTGTCCCCTTCATCTTGAGGGCAAGAACGCGTATTCCATTTCTTTTTTATCCCCCTCACAGCACCTATTACTAGATACCATATGCTCTGCACGTACTTGGCACTCAATAAATGCTTGCTGAATGGCTGACTCTTCCCGTCTCCCCACCCTTTCCTTCCCACCCCTACAGCATTACTTTAAAGATCTGTTGCAGAGCTGTGGGGCGAGGTTTAAGACCCGTTTTGACAAATAACCCTTATGGGTGTTTAAAGCCAAAAGATCGAATATTTAAAGTAGAAATATGAGCTGTAACTTCATGGGTGTTCTTTGAAGGGATGCATAAAGCTGTACAAATAGATAGCCTTTCAGACAGGACATAACAGACCCAGCTTTGTGCATTTGCAAATATACAGAAGAGAAGAGCCCGAACTTCGCTTTGAACCCTACGTTTCCTTCTGAAATCAGTTTAAATAGGAGAGTGAAGGTAGTTAAATCTTCTATTTTTTAAAAGGAGATGTTACCAATACTTTGGCCTTAAAAGCCTATGTCATTGATTCATAATATGAGAGGTGACATTAAATCTATGCCCCCTCACTGGCCCCCACGCCCACAGACAGGAACCTACAGGCAAAAACAAGACTGGATTCCATGGAAGTAGTGAGAGCAAATTCACTCCTATAAAAAGGGGCTTTTAGAATCTCAGACATGAGATCCTGGTGCTGGGAAGTTTTAGGGACCAAAGCAAGGATCCAGGGACAGCAGATGGTTGAAGAACCACAGGGGAATCAACATCACACAGTGGCTCTGGTAATGACTTCATGAGGCTGCTGAGCTTAGAATACAAGTCCCAAGAGAGAAGTGAGCATGAGTTGAGCAGGCCCATCGCCCCATAGGATCCCTTTTCTTCCAAGGATGTCTGGAGTTCCCTGGCTGCTTAGGTTAATATGGCAGAAACAAAAGTGCATCCTATCTCGGGCTGCAGCTCCGACTTTGACTGTCCCATGTTCTCTTAGAGCAGCTGAGCTCTTGGCTCATACTCCTATTCTATGTTCTGGAGGTGATCTCAGCAAATGGAAGCTGCTTGACACGTCTTATTTTTGTTTTAAGCAGAATTATTTTGCATGGAGCTATGTTTGCCCAGTGGCCAAAGAGGTTACTTAAAGCTAAGCATTTGTAGGATAGGTGTGATCAAATATACTTAACTATCAAGCAACAGATATTAAATTGACCATAAGGGGACTTCCCCGGTGGTCCAGTGGTAGAGAATCTGCCTTACAATGCAGGGGATGCGGGTTCGATACCTGGTCAGGGAGCTAAGATCCCTCATGCCACGGGGCAACTAAGCCTGCGCACCACAACTACTGAGCCTGTGTGCCTCAACGAAAGAGCCCACATGCCACAAACTATAGCGCCCACGCACTCTGCAACCCATGCACCATAACTACAGAGCCCACGTGCCCTGGAGCCCGCGCACCACAACTAGAGAAAACCCACACACCACAACTAGAGAGAAGCCTGCTCACCACAACGAAGAGCCCTCGTGCTGCAACAAAAGAGCCCGCGTGCCGCAATGAAAGATCCTGCATGCCTCAACAAAGGTCCCGCATGCCGCAGCTAAGACCCAACACAGCCAAATAAATAAATAAATAAATAAATAAATAAATCTTTTAAAAATAAATAAGTAAATAAATTGACCATAAGAACTCTTGGTTATATTACTAATTTTTACATTGCTAGTATCAGAAGTATGCCCTCTTTCTGATTCATCCTTTGCTTCCATTTCCTGTAGGTTTAATGTAGGTCAGTAGCCCTGGATTCTATACACATTATATTTGTGCAAGATGACTGACCACGTAGTAGAAATCTGCGTAAATACACAATATCTTTACTTTTTGGATAACACGTTATAGTTACAAAGAACCTTCTCATTTCTCATCTCATGTAATTCTCAAAAAATAAAATCTATGGGATGGGAATTAATATTACTGTCATTCTACAGATGATGGGATGGAAGTTAAGAGAATTTCATTCAATCATTCATCCATTCAATAATTTTAATTTTGGACCCAAATGTGTGCTAGTCACTGGAAATACAAAGATGAAAGAAAACTTAGTCATGACCCGATGAGGTTCACTGTCTGTTATGTAGAACAAATAGGTAAATAAAACACTGATAGTGGGATGTGATGAGTCTGTGTTAGTCAGATGCACGAGATACAATGATGGAAAAAAAAAAAATTACCATATTTGCCTGGCTGTGAGTGAAGAGTCTTTCCAAAGGAGGAGATTGAAGTGGGTCTTAACAAGAAATTTGCCAGAAAAGATAAAACATAAAGCAGAGAAGCAGCAAGTGGTAAGGCACAGAAGCAAGGAACTGTACGATGAGTTCAAGAACAGCAAACAGTTCAGCGTGCTTATGAGTACAGAAAGGAGGAAAATGAGACTGGAGAGTGTCTTCCAGCTTTACTAGAGCTAAACAAGTGAGAGCAAGTGTTTTCACTTGTTTCCAGTGAGAAACAAGAAGTCTCTGGGTTGGTACGGTGGGTTGGTGAAAAGAAGTCTTCAGGAAATCAGATTCATCTGATCTTTTTTCAACATGCATGGCCTCCATGTGGTGCAAAATGGCCACTCCTGATTCAGCCATCCCATCCACATTTTGAGCAGCAGAAAGAAGGGAAAGAAAAGAAAAAAGGAACAAAGGCATAAACCAGCTTTCTTTTAAGGGAGATTCTTAGTAGCTGCCACGGGATGCTTCTGCTTATAATTCATTCATCAGAACTAGTCACATGGCCACGTCTACTGCTAAAGACTTCTAATAGCTTCTGCTATGGGGACCAATGTGCTCAGCTTAAAATTTGTGATAATATTAGTATAGAAAAAAGAGAGAATGGAATTTGGAAGACAACTGGGAGTATCTGCCCCTGAGTAGCATGAAAAAGCCCGTCACAAATTGCTATGAATTTTGAACTTTGCCCTCTGGCCAACAGGGAGTCATTGGAGGGTTTTGGATGAAGGACCTGAGGTGACCATATGTGTATATATGATTAAGATAGATGATAGACTGGAGAGGGTAATATTGGAGACAAGGGACTAGTTAGGAGATTTTTATAGTGGTCCAGGTGAAAGACAATGGAGGTCCGATGGGGGAAAAGGAATGAGGAGGAGAAATGTTAAGAAAGTTATCCATCATGACAGTTGAGTAGTAGCAAGAGGGAGGATTCAAACTCTAATCTTTGGCTCTAAGTCCACGTACATGACGTCCATCTTTCTTAACCAAAGTTATGGCAAGCTGGCCTCCCACAAGCCCTTCATATCCAAGTCATGTTGTGAAAATCAGATATTACGGTCCAGATCCAGGAACTGAAGGATCCAAAAACAAGAAAACATGTGTGGCAGTTTAATGTTTTGAGATATTTTTCATTTTCTCTTCTGCATTCAAGCAAGTAGAAGACTCTGAGCTGGGCTTCCTTGCCTATGGGAGGTCTGAAACAGGACTTCTTGGGTTTCCTTTCTAAGCCTCCGCCCATGCCAGAGGAGAGAGTCGGAAGAAAGAGAGATTTCAGCCAGACTAGGAAGGCATTTTAGAGTCGGGGGGAGGAAGATGGGTTCTCACCACCTGGAGATCATGGGAGGAGATGGAAAAGTGGCCATGAGGTGACACAGGCCTGAATCCAAGGCCTGCTGTTCACCAAAGATTGCTCTGCCCTCAGTGTGGCGTAGGCAGACCCATCAGATGGGACCAGGCGAGCTGGAATAATCAACAACCCAAAGGATATTTCAGAAAAATTAGCACTACCTGAAACCACAGCAAAGCCCCAGTCTGCTATTAAATTACCTTCCAGAAAGAGAGCTAGAGGTGTTAATGAATTGATGTGTAGAAATAAAAATGTGCACTGCAATACTGAAAACAAAGTTTAAAATGTATGAGAAATAAAAGAAAGGACTGAAATTCCTACCTACAACTCTGCTCGACGGTGGAATCCTGGGTGACAGCAAGGCTTTCTATAGCCTCAGGAGGTAAGGAGTCAAGAGCAGCTCTAGAGCACATTTTTGTGCCTGTCTCTCCCTTTTCCTTAATTCCGATTCAGTGTGGAAACCAGTTCAGACTGGATGCATGTATATCCATACCCATTATTCACTTGTAAATGTTCTAAGTAAATCAGATCTCCCCTCAAAAGACATACCAGTATCACTTAACTGGATATTTCAGGACAAATGCATGGGACGTTTGGAAATGTCAAGATATTCTAGTTATAGTCTAATTTTTCCCTTTACTAACACAAATGCTCAAATCAGGATCTCTGCATACAGTATTTATCCAAATATCTTCATGTATACAAAATTCCAGAGATAGTGACATCCTATAGAACAAGCATAATTTACAAAGTCATCAAGAACATCCTATTTAAAGCAATATCCCCTGGGTGTTGCCTGAGCTTGAAATACAAGTTCATTATTGTTTCTTTCTGGAGACAATATGCCAAACCTTAAATGTGGCTAAAAATCAGAAGTTCAGGGGAAAAACATTTCAGCCCTGCAAAGAAGAAAATATGCTATATTCCATAGAGTTGGGAATAAATGGTTATGTTTGAGAAATCCAAGAAAAATTTATGTACTTTGTCTTCCTCTTCTATTTTGCCTACAGCAAGGCTTTCTTACCCTATTTTCATTCTATTTAATTTTCTCCCTACCTTCAAGTAGTTTTATCTTAAAAATATTACAATCCAAAAAAAGGGCAAGAGGAATTTAACTAAAAAAATAATAATCAAAGCCATTCATGGTTTATGTGCCCAGACTAAGCTATATTTATGGCAGAGTTGTTCTTTTTTATTTTCTAGAAGTCCAATGTGTAAATTAAGTTGCGCTAAGGCAAGTCAAATTATTCCCCAGCCATTTGTAGTATGCAGTGTTTTATGTGACTTTTTACCCTCTGTTCCATAAAACAATGTGTGCTTGTATAGCAGCCAGACGAAGTGGTGATTCACACTCATCTAGGAGATGCCAAGTACTGTACCTCTGTGAGGAAACACTCACCCATGTGTAATGAGAATCCTTTGGATTTCCAGAAGTGATTCAACATTAAATTGAATTCAGCATTGAACTGAATATCCATAGATGTTAACCATCACAAGATCGGATGTACTAGAGTTTCATTTGCCCCTGTGCAACTCCCACTCATTTATTATAAGCTAAGAGATGCAGCCTTGTTGTACTGAAGTGGAACATTTTCACTCACTCAAGGAGACTGATTAAAGAATTTGGCCTGTTTCTTATTAATATAACGTAATCAAAAAATTTTCAAGAAAGGATGGCCAGCTATGGCTCTGTGATACAGAGCTCCCATTGAGCCCTTGTTTTAAATTATGCAGCTTTTAGCTCAAGAAGAACACTGACCTAGGCTGGCCACTGGCTGCATTATTACTAGTTTGATACCGTAGGTACTGGTCTCTATTAGAAAAGATGCTTGTAAAAATCCATAGCCTGCTAGATGTCAGGTCACCAGAAATTACTGCTTTTAAATGCAGGCAGAGGAGTACAGATTTGATATGGCAGCACTAGGAAGTCACAGTGGGTCACTGAGTGAGGAAGGAAGGATTTGATTGAAAAGTCAGGTCTTCTCACAAATTATATAAACACTGCTTAAAGAAATCTGGTTACTTTACCCATTGGAGACAGTAACCAAAAACAGAAGTTCTTGAAATACAAGAGTGAAATTAAAAGAACAGAGTGCAAATGAGGGAGAAAGAAATAGTTGCCAGAGCTGTAGTGGGCATGGCCACTGGCGGCCAAAGAGGGCTTTACGTACAACTTGAACTGAGCTGATTAAAAAATAAGGCCATTTGGACATGTGTAAAAGGCAAACGGTCACCAGAGAACTTGAATGTATTATCCACAGCACCTAGGTCCTTTAATCACAAAGTGTTTGGAAGGTTAGAATTTCAACCTAAATTATAAAAGTGCTGGGCTTCCTTGGTGGTGCAGTGGTTGAGTCCGCCTGCCGATGCAGGGGACACGGGTTCGTGCCCCGGTCCAGGAGGATCCCACGTGCTGCGGAGCGGCTGGGCCCATGAGCCATGGCCGCTGAGCCTGCGCGTCCGGAGCCTGTGCTCCGCAGCGGGAGAGGTCACAACAGTGAGAGGCCCGCGTACGGCAAAAA
>NW_006772326.1:1431639-1447033 GCF_000442215.2 Lipotes vexillifer
GCAACGGGAAAGGCCACGACAGTGAGAGGCCCACATATCGCAAAAAAAAAAAAAAAAAAAAAGGTACGGAAAAAAAAAAAAAAAAAAGTGTCACAGCAAGATTCTACCTAAAGTATAAGTTGGGGAATCTGGACTAAACTGACCAAAAAAAAAGAGGCTGAAGTGTGTTTCTTGAGGCCCACCCTCAAGGAGAGTACAGTGCAAGAAAGCGATGGGCCACTTCCAAATCATCCATTAATTCACTCTGAGAAAGTCATCTTTTCACCAACAGGCATACATTTCAGGGCTGGGACCTGAGACGCAGAAAACCCTTTGTTTCCCAAGAATTTATACGGGCTAGCCTTGTTTACGTGGGCTAGCTTTGCTACAGGCAGCCTGCCAGAAACACAAACTCTCAGGCCTCGTCCCAGAGACCCTGATTGAGAATCTCTGTTTTAAAAAGATCCTCGGGTGATTCTGTGCCCATGGAAGGATGTGCAGGTATGTGCTTTGGTAAGTTCAAACTGAAAAGTCTCTCTCAAAAATCCCAGTTCCAAAATTACATCTAGTTTAACTTTTATGCTATGCCTACAAAAAGAAATAAGATTCTTTCCTTGTAACGATGGATATAATACCTTGTATTGATAAGATTCCTCTTCTGTCATAATGATGTGTATGTCTAAATGATGTACATGTAGGAGCCTCCATGAATGTTCTAGGGCAGTGATTCTCAAAGTGGGGTCCCTGGACCAGCAGCAAGGTCCCTGGGAACTTATTAGAAATGCAGGTTCTCAGGCTACACCCCAGACCTACTGACCTGGAAACCCTGGAGGAGGGGCCCAGCAGTCTGTTTTAACAAACTCTCCTGGTGATTCTGAGCCAGGCTTAAGTTTGAGAGTCCCTGCTTTGCAACCACCTCTGCAACTATTCAGTCATTAGGGTCATTAGCTGTGACTTGAGTTCTGAAGTAGAGAAAAACCTCAATCGAATGGAAAATTATTCTGAGAAATTTCAAAATTATCAAAGCAGAAATGTCAAAGCCTATCTCACAAGTACTTTCTAATGGATTGATTTACATTGTTTATCTAGAGGGAGGCAAGTTGGTATTTTTATTACTACCAGCCTCTTTTCAAAGTATTGATAGTCATTTCATTTCAAATCCCTACCTTCCTTGTGAAGACAGTCGTCATGGCCAGGGAATGTAACAGCCTGACTGGCCAGCTTGGAGTGCGTCTCACCCTCCCTAGGTGAGAGAGGGAGTTGCCCCCCATTCCCATCATATGACTTAGAAGAAGTGTGATTCTTCTTTCGAAAGTTTGTCGAACAATCAACTTATGTCCCCTACATGGAAGGTGATTCCGCTAAGATCATGACCTGTGAGGACAATATCGCCTGCAACTGTGAGTGTCCATCTCTCCCACTATGTGGAGGGATCTTAATTAAGAATGCAGTGGGCTTAAGAAAAAAAGAAAGCGGAAGGGAGAGAGAGAAAGAGAGAGGGAGAGAAGCATTGTTTGAACTCTCAGAACCAGCCATGTATGAAGCCAAATTAATCCCAGGACTACCAGTCACGTACACCAATAAATTGGCTTGAATTATTGTGAGTTGAGTTTGTGAACCTTTGTGTGAATCATATGTGTTCTAATAAACGCCTTCTTGGGAAGGCATAAATAAAAGAGTACACTGGACTGGTAGTCACAAAGTCAGTGGTAATGTTTCTTCACTCACTAGAGAAGAAACCTTAGGCCAGGTATTTAAACCTCTGAACTCCCCCTCTGACTTAAATATAACAGAACAGTTTGGTCTAGATACACTCAAGAAACAAGTATTTTAGAACAGGTAGAGGCCTTGGAGATCCTTTATTTTAGAAATGAGAAAACCATAGCCCAAGGAGTTAGTCACTTGATCAATATCAAGCACCTGCTGGCAGCTGTGCAGGCTGACACCCACCTCCCCTAACTCCTGTCCCAGTGCCCTCTCCCTAACACCACTTGATGGGCTTTCTGAAGGTGTGTTTATTTCACTGTTATCTTTATAACTATTAGGATGGTTTTGGCTGCAAGTAGCTCAAGTGATTTTTAAATTAAGGGATTTAATGTACACATATCAAGAAGTCCAGAGAGAGGTGGATTCCACTGTTGGTGAGTCCAGAGATCAACAGCATCATTAAAACCACAGATTCTTTCCATATTTCCACTCTGCCATGCTCAGCATGTCGACTCTGGTTCCCAGGGTAATTTCCTTATTATCACGAGATAATGATAGCAATTCACATAAGTCCTTAAGCCAGAAGGGGGAAAATATCTTTCTTGAGCCCCTTTTTAAGAGTGAGAAATCATCTATCGGGGCCCCAGAGAGCTTCCCCTTCCACTCCATTGGCTGGAAACAATCATTGATGGGAAAAACAGAATCATCGCTTTGGCTTAAGCTACTACATCTCGAAAAATGTAAGGTGCCACTGAGGTCAGCAAAGTTGAATTGTTTTAAATATACATCTTAGAAGTATTAGAAAATAGTATCATGAATTCTTTACCTGGAGCAGAGCCCGGTGCGGGGAGAAGCTGAGCTGGTCGGGAGGCTTTGTGGGTGCACATCCCCTCTGGTCACTTTCTATTGGTCAGAAATAGGGATGCCTGGGAGATGTAGCTTAGCTGTGTGCCTGGGAGGAAAGGGTACCACATAGTCTCTGCCCGTGGCCACCTAATACCTGGACCAAATCAGCGGATGTGAGTAGCTATAGGATAACTAACCTACAGAATGTACCAGCACACACTTGTGGAGAAAAGCTTTGAAGATAAGTATCAACTTCTTCCATAATCTGCCCGTGTAAAAACTGGCCTTATGGGGTGGTGGTGGTGGGATGAATTGGGAGATTGGGATTGGCGTATATACACTGATATGTATAAAATAGATAACTAAGAAGAACCTGCTGTATAAAACATAAGTAAATAAAATTCAAAAAAACACACAAAAACTGGCCTTTGTGAAGCCTAAGTCCCCACTCTTGAGGTGTGGGCTGCACATAGTGAATTCCTCCTAAAGACTAGAGTATGTGAAAGTGGGGAACAGGGTAAATTTATAGTGGAGAAACCTGACAAACTCTACCTTAGCCAGGTGATCAAGGTAAAACATCAACAGTGATAAGGTACATGTTCAGACTTTTGATGTGATGGAATGGAAATGATACTCTACATTGAATGGTCTTCCTCCTCAAACCTGGTAACTCCAGGCTAATCATGAGGAAAATATTAGACAAATCCCAATTGAGGACATTCTATAAAATACATGACCAGTACTCCTCAAAACTGTCAAGGTCATCAAACATAGGGAAAGTCTGAGAGACGGTCACAGCCAAGAGATGCCTAAGGAGATGTGACAAGTAAATTTAATATAGTATATCAGGTAAGACCCTGGAACAGAGAAAGGACATTGGGTCTAAACTAAGGAATACTGAATAAAGTACGACTTTAATTAATAATAATGCATGATTATTGGTTAATTGATTAGGACAAATGTACCATTACTAATGTAAAATGTTAAGAATAGGGGAAACCGGGCATAGAGTACATGGGAACTCTCTAGACTAGCTTTGAAACTTTTCTGTAAATCTAAAATTATTCTAAAATTAAAAGTTTATTTATTAAAAAAAAAACAACCTGGCATTTGCTTGAGCCTGAAATAAAGCAGAGCTCGCTCATTCTCCCTTTTGAAAAATATTTTTGTTCAGAAGTAGCTGCTATTAACTTGTGGGGAGCCTGTGCCCATGCAGACATCTTGACTAAATTGATTTTAGGTTGAAGAATTTCCTGTTTCTCTAGAGCCATTCACTCATTGAACCTTTGCTGCAGTCAATGAAATTGAGCTATTATCAAAATGCTATTTCATACTGTATGCTACAATAGCTTATAGAGTGCTACAGCTTCTAATGCTATGTTGACTGCCTGCTGCTCCCTTCCAACTCACATGCGCATGAACTGCAAATACTCTTGTTGCCTTTCAGAGCCTTGCAGATAAAAGATGACTTATAGACAGTCAGGTTACTGCCTGGGCCAGCACAGCACAAAAGGAGAAGAAATAAGAACCAACCTCCATTTCCTCACCACGACCCTACACTCTGTCTCCCAACACACACACACACACACACACACACACACACACACACACACAAACACACAATTGTCTATATAATGCCAAAGTCACCTCTGCAAAAACTCTGCAATTTTTGCTCCCAGAAGAATGATCAGTGAAAACCTCCCTCTGTAGCAAAAAGGGAACATACAACATTGAAATTCCTAGTGTCAATACAAACTGTAAGATAGTATATTTTGAAAGATGTCACTGCTCAAATTTCTAATTAAGATACAGATAGCAACATATCCTTTAGCTCTTTAAATATGAAATGCCTTTAAAGTGCAGGTACAGCCATGCTGTGTGATATGGAGAATTATCAACTCATTTCTCTGCCCCCTTTTACTTCCTAAGGGTTTCTTTTTTTTTTAATTATTTATTTTTTATACAGCAGGTTCTTATTAGTTATCTATATTATACATAGTGTATATATGTCCATGCCAATCTCCCAATTCATCCAACCACCACTCCCCTCCCTTGCATTCCCCCCTTGGTGTGCATATGTTTGTTCTCTACATCTGTGTCTGTATTTCCGCCTTGCACACCGGTTCATCTGTACCATTTTTCTAGATTCCACATACATGCGTTAATATATGATATTTGTTATTCTCTTTCTCACTTACTTCACTTTGTATGGCAGGCTCTAGGTCCGTCCACGTCGCTACAAATGACCCAATTTCGTTCTTTTTTATGGCTAGTATTCCATTGTATATATGTACCACATCTTCTTTATCCATTTGTCTATCGATGAGCATTTAGGTCGTTTCCAGGACTTGGCTATTGTAAATAGTGTTGCAATGAACATTGGGGTGCATGTGTCTTTCTGAATTATGGCTTTCTCTGGGTATATGCCCAGTAGTGGGTTTGCTGGGTCATATGGCAATTCTGTTTTAGTTTTTTAGGGAATGTCCATACTGTCCTCCATAATGGCTGTGTCAACTTACATTCCCACCAACAGTGCAAGAAGGTTCCCTTTTCTCCACACCCTCTCCAGCACTTATTGTTTGTAGATTTTCTGATGATGCCCATTCTAACTAGTGTGAAGTGATACCTCATTGTAGTTTTGATTTTCATTTCTCTAATAATTAGTGATGTTGACCAGCTTTCCACGTGCCTCTTGGCCATCTGTATGTCTTCTTTGGAGAAATGTCTATTTAGGTCTTCTGCCCATTTTTTTCATTGGGTTGTTTGTTTTTTTAATATTGAGCTGCGTGAGCTGTCTAGATATTTTGGAGATTAATCCTTTGTCCGTTGATTCTTTTGCAAATATTTTCTCCCTTTCTGAGGGTTGTCGTTTTGTCTTATTTATCATTTCCTTTGCTGTGCAAAAGCTTTGAAGTTTCATTAGGTCGCATTTGTTTATTCTTGTTTTTAACAAGAGGTGGGTCAAAAAAGATCTTGCTGTGATTATGTCAAAGAATGTGCTTCCTATGTTTTCCTCTAAGAGTTTTATAGTGTCCAGTCTTACATTTAGGTGTCTAATCTATTTTGAGTTTATTTTTGTGTATGGTGTTAGGGAGTATCTAATTTCATTCTTTTACATGTAGCTGTCCAGTTTTCCCAGCACCACTTATTGAAGAGACTGTCTTTTCTCCATTGTATATCTTTGCCTCCTTTGCCATAGATTAGTTGACCATGGGTGCATGGGTTTATCTCTGGGCTTTCTATCCTGTTCCATTGATCTATGTTTCTGTTTTTGTGCCAGTACCATACTGTCTTGATTACTATAGCTTTGTAGTATAGTCTGAAGTCAGGGAGCCTGATTCCTCTAGCTCCATTTTTTTCCCTCAAGATTGCTTGTCTCTTCAGAGTCTTTTATGTCCCCATACAAATTTTAAGATTTTTTGTTCTAGGTGTGTAAAAACTGCCATTGGTAATTTGATAGGGACTGCATTGAATGTGTAGATTGCTTTGGCTGGTACAGTCATTTTCACACTATTGATTCTTCCAATCCAAGAACATGGTATATCTCTCCAACTGTTTGTGTCATCTTTGATTTCTTTCATCAGTGCCTTATAGTTTTCTGAACACAGATCTTATTTTGTTGTTGTTGCAGTACGTGGGCCTCTCACTGTTGTGGCCTCTCCCGTCCAGAGCACAGGCTCTGGACACACAGGCCCAGCGGCCATGGCTCACAGGCCCAGCTGCTCCGCGGCATGTGGGATCCTCCCGGACCGGGGCACGAACCCGTGTCCCCTGCATCGGCAGGCGGACTCTCAACCACTGCGCCACCAGGGAAGCCCTATCTTTCCTACTTAGAAAAGTTCCTTGTGCATTTGTTGTAGAGCTGGTTTGGTGGTGCTGAATTCTTTTAGCTTTTGCTTGTCTGTAAAGCTTTTGATTTCTCCATCGAATCTGAATGAGATCCTTGCTGGGTAGAGTAATCTCGGTTGTAGGTTCTCCCCTTTCACCACTTTAAATATATTGTGCCACTCCCTTCTGGCTTGTAGAGTTTCTGCTGAGAAATCAGCTGTTAACCTTATGGGAGTTCCCTTGTATGTTATTTGTCATTTAACCCCTTGTTGCTTTTAATAATTTTTTTTTGTCTTTAATTTTTGTCTATTTGACTACTATGTGCCTTGGCACGTTTTTCCTTGGGTTCATCCTTCCGGGGACTCTCTGCGCTTCCTGGACTTGGGTGACTATTTCCTTTCCCATGTTAGGGAAGTTTTCAACTATAATCTCTACAAATATTTTCTCGGGTCTTTTCTCTCTCTCTTCTCCTTCTGGGATCCCTATAATGCGAATGTTGGTGCATTTAATGTTGTCCCAGAGGTCTCTTATGCTGTCTTCATTTCTTTTCATTCTTTTTTCTTTATTCTGTTCCACAGCAGTGAATTCCACCATTCTGTCTTCCAGGTCACTTATCCATTGTTCTGCCTCAGTTATTCTGCTATTGCTTCCTTCTAGTGTATTTTTCATTTCAGTTATTGTATTGTTCATCTCTGATTATTTGTTCCTTAATTCTTCTAGGTCTTTGTTAAACATTTCTTGCATCTTCTTGATCTTTATCTCCATTCTTTTTCCGAGGTCCTGGAACATCTTCACTATCATTATTCTGAATTCTTTTTCTGGAAGGTTGCCTATCTCCACTTCATTTAGTTGTTTTTCTGGGGTTTTATCCTGTTCCTTCATCTGGTACGTAGTCCTCTGCCTTTTCATTTTGTCTATCTTTCTGTGAATGTGGTTTTCATTCCACAGGCTGCAGAATTGTAGTTATTCTTGCTTCTGCTGTGTGCTCTCTGGTGAATGAGGCTATCTAAGAGGCTTGTGCAAGCTTCCTGATGGGAGGGACTGGTGGTGGGTAGAGCTGGGTGTTGCTCTGGTAGGCAGAGCTCAGTAAAACTTTTATCTGCTTGTCTGCTTATGGGTGGGGCTGAATTCCCTCCCTCTTGGTTGTTTGGCCTGAGGCAACCCAGCACTGAAGGCTACAGGCCCTTTGGTGGGGCTAAAGGTGGACTCTGGGAAGGCTCACACCAAGGAGCACTTACTATCTCTTTTAAATATGTTTTGAAATCAGGAAGTGTGAGTCCTCTAACTTTGCTCTTCTTTTTCAAAATTGTTTTGGCTAAATTTGTTTTCAAATTTGTTTTGGCTAAATAAAAAGCCCAGTAACGGCTTTTTATTTGGAATCACAAGGGACCTCTGCTCAGGTTTCAGGTTTTGGGCCTTTGCCTCCCAAGGCCTCACTGCTGCCCAGCAAGAAGCCACTGCCACATGGGCATCCTCACTGTTGCTCCAGTTCCTGAGGCATCAACTTCCTAAGGGTTTCAAGTCCATTTAGATAAATTCTAACAAAACTTGGAAGATGAAAGTTTGATTTTTTGTTTGTTTGTTTAAATGGAGACTATTAAGAAAAGGAAGTTATATGAAGTATTTTTGTTAGACTAATTAACCGTAAGCCCTTAGCCCTTTCTGCATCAGAGGCCACCAATTTGGTACATGGTGTGGCGTGTGCAGGAAAGCAGCAATGTCTAAGAGAGTGAGACATGCCTGAAATGTATCTTTAAATGCAATTGGGAGAAAAACTCTAATGAATTCTGAAGGTGTTTTCCTCCTCATATAACACCAACATGGAGGCATGAGACTGTCCTTACGTCAAGAATTCTACGTGAAAATATAATTGGACTTCTAACACTAGACTGATTATCTAGTAAAAGCAAATACAAATATATTATAAAATATATATAAAATAAAATCCTGACATATCGAACCACCATTTTATGAGCTACAGATTCACGTTAGGCAAGGGTACTTCACTTCATTGAAAGTCTTTCTTAATGACTAATAACTAAACAGAGTGCTGTTAGGAGATCTGGTCTATGAAAATTTAATCTTATATGAAGGTGATAATCCTTGAAATGATGAAAGCAAAAAAGATCTATCCTATTTTTAAAAATCATAAATTATATAAAGCTTCTGAAGAGTGTCAATTCTATTTTTAAAATAGTACAGCTGGAGGAGACCTTCAAGATGGCTGAGGAGTAGGATGCAGAGATCACCTTCCTCCCCACAAACACATCAGAAATACATCTACATGTGGAGCAACTCCTACAGAACACCTACTGAATGCTGGCAGAAGACTTCAGACTTGCCAAAAGGATAGAAACTCCCCACGTACCTGGGTAGGGCAAAAGAAAAAAAGGAAAAACAGAGACAAAGAATAGGGACGGGACCTGCACCACTGGGAGGGAGCTGTGAAGGAGGAAAGGTTTCCACACACTAGGAAGCCCCTTCACTGGCAAAGACGGGGGGTGGCGGGGGGAAGGGGGGAAACTTTGGGACCACGAAGGAAAGCGTAGCAACAGGGGTGCAGAGGGCAAAGCGGAGAGACTCCCACACAGAGGATCGTTGCCAACCAGCACTCACCAGCCTGAGAGGCTTGTCTGCTCACCCGCCAGGGCGGGTGGGGGCTGGGAGCTGAGGCGTGGGTTTCGAAGGTCAGATCTCAGGGGGAGGACTGGGGTTGGCTGAGTGAACACAGCCTGAAGGGGGCTAGTGCACCACAGCTAGCCGGGAGGGAGTCCGGGAAAAAGTCTGGAACTGCCTAACAGGCAAAAGACCATTGTTTCAGGGTGCGAGGAGAGGGGATTCAGAGCACCACCTAAATGAGCTCCAGAGATGGGCGTGAGCCGTGGCTATCAGGGCAGACACCAGAGACCGCCATGAAAGGCTAAGGCTACTGCTGCAGCCACAAAGAAGCCTGTGTGCAGACACAGGTCACTATCCACACCTCCCATCCCAGGAGTCTGTGCAGCCCACCACTGCCAGGGTCCCGTAATCCAGGAACAACTTCCCTGGGAGAACGATGGCACACCTCAGGCTGGTGCAACTTCACGCGGGCCACAGGCTCACGCCACATTCTGTACCCCTACCTCCCCCTCTTCCCCAGGCCTCAGTGACCCAGAGCCCCCTAACCAGCAGCTCCTTTAACCCCGTCCTGTCTGATTGGGAATAGATGCCCTCAGGCGACCTACACGCGGAGGCGGGGCAATCCAAAGCTGAACCCCATGAGCTGTGCGAACAAAGAAGAGAAAGGAAAATTTCTCCCAGCAGCCTCAGGAGCAGCAGATTAAATCTCCACAATCAACTTGATGTACCCTGCACCTGTGGAATACCTGAACAGACAATGAATCATTCCAAAACTGAGGCAGTGGACTTTGGGAGGATTTGGGGTTTGTTGTATATGACTGACTGGTTTCTGGTTTTATGTTTACCTTAGTTTAGTATTTAGAGTTTATTATAATTGGTAGATTTGTTTATTGAATTGGTTGCTCTCTTCCTTTTTTAAAAAAAATATATAGATAGATTTTTTTTTTTTCCTTTTCCTATTTTTGTGAGGGTGTATGTGTATGCTTCTTTGTGTGATTTTGTCTGTATAGCTTTGTTTTTACCATTTGTCCTGGGTTCTGCCTGTCCGTTTGTTTTTGTTTTTTTAGTATAGTTTTTAGCACTTTTTATCATCCGTGGATTTCTCTTTCTGTTTGGTTGCTCTCTTCTTTCTTTTTTTATTACTTTCTAAATTTTAATTTTAGTAACTTTCTTTCTTTTTATTTTTCTTTCTTCTTTCTTTCTTTCCTTCCTTCCTTCCTTCCTTTGTTCCTTCCTTCCTTCTTTCCTTCTTTCTTTCTTTCTTTCTTTCTTGCTTTCTTTCTTTCTCTCTTTCTCTCTTTCTTTCTCTCTCCCTCTCTCTCTCTCTGTCTCTCAGTACTCCAGCCGGGTGTCAGGCCTGTGCCTCTGAGGTGGGAGAGCCGACTTCAGGACATTGGTCCACCAAGGGCCTCCTGGCTCCACATAATATGAAATGGTGAAAGCTCTCCCAGAGTTCTCCATCTCAACACTAAGACCCAGCTCCACTCAAAAACCAGCAAACTACAGTGGTGGACACCCTATGCCAAACAACTAGCAAAACAGAAGCACAACCCCACCCATTAGCAGAGAGGCTGCCTAAAATCATAATAAGGTCACAGACACCCCAAAACACACCACTGGACATGGTTCTGCCCACTAGAGAGACAAGATCCAACCTCATCCACCAGAACACAGGCAGTAGGCCCCTCCACCAGGAAGCCTACACAACCCACTGAACCAACCTTAGCCACTTGGGGCAGACACCAAAAACAACGGGAACTATGAACCTGCAGCCTGTGAAAAGGAGACCTCAAACACAGTAAGTTAAGCAAATTGAGAAGACAGAGAAAAACACAGCAGATGAAGGAGCAAGGTAAAAACTCACCAGAGCAAACAAATGAAGAAGAAATAGGCAGTCTACCTGAAAAAGAATTCAGAATAATGATAGTTAAGATGATCCAAAATCTTGGAAATAGAATGGAGAAAATACAAGAAACGTTTAACAAGGACCCAGAAAAACTAAAGAGCAAAAAACAGTGATGAACAACACAATAAATGAAATTAAAAATTCTCTAGAAGGAATCAATAGCAGAATAACTGAGGAAAAAGAATGGATAAGTGACGTGGAAGATAAAATAGTGGAAATAACTACTGCAGAGCAGAATAAAGGAAAAAGAATGAAAAGAATTGAGGGCAGTCTTAGAGACCTCTGGGACAATATTAAATGCACCAACATTCGAATTGTAGGGGTCCCAGAAGAAGAAGAGAAAGAGAAATGAACTGAGAAAATATTTGAAGAGAATATAGTTGAACACTTTTCGAGTATGGGAAAGGAAGTAGTCAGTCAAATCCAGGAAGCGCAGAGAGTCCCATACAGGATAAATCCAAGGAGAAACATGCCAAGACACATATTAATCAAACTATCAAAAATTAAATACAAAGAAAAAATATTAAAAGCAGCAAGGGAAAAGCAACAAATAGCATACAAGGGAATCCCCATAAGTTTAACAGCTGATTTTTTAGCAGAAACTCTGCAAGCCAGAAGGGAGTAGCAGGACATATTTAAACTGATGAAAGGGAAAAACCTACAATGAAGATTACTCTGCCCAGCAAGGATCTCATTCAGATTTGACGGAGAAATTAAAATCTTTACAGACAAACAAAAGCTAAGAGAATACAGCCACCACAAAACCAGCTCTACAACAAATGCGAAAGGAACTTCTATAGGCAGAAAACACAAGAGAAGGAAAAGACCTACAATTACAAACCCCAAACAATTAAGAAAATGGTAATAGGAACATGCATATCGATAATTACCTTAAATGTAAATGGATTAAATGCTCCCATCAAAAGACAGCCTGCCTGAATGGATACAAAAAACAAGACCCGTTAAAAAAAAAAAGACCCGTATATATGCTGTCTACAAGAGACCCACTTCACACCTAGGGACACATACAGACTGAAAGTGAGGGGATGGAAAAAGATATTCCATGCAAATGGAAATCAAAAGAAAGCTGGAATAGCAATTCTCGTATCAGACAAAATAGACTTTAAAAAAAAGGCTATTACAAGAGACAAAGAAGGACACTACATAATGATCAAGGGATCAATCTAAGAAGAAGATATAACAACTGTAAATATTTATGCACCCAACATAGGAGCACCTCAATACATAAGGCAAATGCTAATAGCCACAAAAGGGGAAATCGATAGTAATACAATCATAGTAGGGGGCTTCAACACTTTCACCAATGGACAGATCATCCAAAATGAAAATAAAAAAGGAAACACAAGCTTTAAATGATACATTAAACAAGATGGACTTAATTGATATTTATAGGACATTCCATCAAAAAACAACAGAATACATTTCTTCTCAAGTGCTCATGGAACATTCTCCAGGATAGGTCATATCTTGGGTCACAAATCAACCCTTGGTAAATGTATGAAAATTAAAATCGTATCAAGTATCTTTTCCGACCATAATGCTATGAGACTAGATATCAATTACAGGAAAAAATGAGATATCAATTACAGGAAAAAATCTGTAAAAAATACAAACACATGGAGGCTAAACAATTCACTATTTAATAACCAAGTGATCACTGAGGAAATCAAAGAGGAAATCAAAAAATACCTAGAAACAAATGACAATGAAAACATGATGACCCAAAATCTGTGGGATGCAGCAAAAGCAGTTCTAAGAGGGAAGTTTATAGCAATACAATCCTACCTCAAGAAACAAGAAACATCTCAAGTAAACAACTAAGCTTACACCTAAATCAATTAGAAAAAGAAAAATAAAAAAGGAAAGAAATTATAAAGATCAGATTAGATATAAATGAAAAAGAAATGAAGGAAATGATAGCAAAGATCAATAAAACTAAAAGCTGGTTCTTTGAGAAAATAAACAAAATTGATAAACCATTAGCCAGACTCATCAAGAAAAAAAGGGAGAAGACTCAAATCAATAGAATCAGAAATGAAAAAGGAGAAGTAACAACTGACACTGCAGAAATACAAAGGCTCATGGGAGATTACTACAAGCAGCTCTATGCCAATAAAATGGACAACCTGGAAGAAATGGACAAATTCTTAGAAATGCACAACCTGCCAAGACTGAATCAGGAAGAAACAGAAAATATGAACAGACCAATCACAAGCACTGAAACTGAAACTGTGATTAAAAATCTTCCAACAAACAAAAGCCCAGGACCAGATGGCTTCACAGGCAAATTCTATCAAACATTTAGAGAAGAGCTAACACCTATCCTTCTCAAACTCTTCCAAAATATAGCAGAGGGAGGAACACCCCCAAACTCATTCTACAAGGCCATCATACCAAAACCAGACAAAGATGTCACTAAGAAAGAAAAGTACATCCCAATATCACTGATGAACATAGATGCAAAAATCCTCAACAAAATACTAGCAAACAGAATCCAACAACACATTAAAAGGATCAAACACCATGATCAAGTGGAAAGAATCCAGGAATGCAAGGATTCTTCAATATGCACAAATCATTCAATGTCATACAACATATAAACAAATTGATGGAGAAAAACCACATGATCATTTCAAGAGATGCAGAAAAAACTTTTGACAAAATTCAACACCCATTTATGATAAAAACCCTCCAGAAAGTAGGCATACAGGGAACTTACCTTAACATAATAAAGGCCATATATGACAAACCCACAGCCAACATTTTTCTCAATGATGAAAAACTGAAACCATTCCCTCTAAGATCAGGAACAAGACAAGGTTGTCCACTCTCACCACTATTATTCAACATTGTTTTGGAAGTTTTAGCCACAGCAATCAGAGAAGAAAAAGAAATAAAAGGAATCCAAATCAGTAAAGAAGTAAAGCTGTCACTGTTTGTAGATGACATGATACTAAACATAGAGAATCCTAAAGATGCTACCAGAAAACTACTAGAGCTAATCAATGAATTTGGTAAAGTAGCAGGATACAAAATTAATGCACAGAAATCTCTTGCATTCCTATACACTTATGATGAAAAATCTGAAAGAGAAATTAAGGAAACACTCCCATTTATCAGTGCAACAAAAAGAATAAAAAACCTAGGAATAAACCTACCCAAGGAGACAAAATACCTGTATACAGGAAACTATAAGACACTGATGAAAGAAATTAAAGATGATACAAACAGATGGAGAGATATGCCATGTTGTTTGATTGGAAGAATCAACATTGTGAAAATGGCTATACTACCCAAAGCAGTCTACAGATTCAATGCAGTCCCTATCAAACTACCAATGGCATTTTTCACAGTACTAGAACAAAAAATTTCACAATTTGTATGGAAACACAAAAGACCCCAAATAGCCAAAGCAATCTCGAGAAAGAAAAACAGAGCTGGAGGAATCAGGCTCCCTGACTTCAGACTATACTACAAAGCTATAGTAATCAAGACAGTATGGTACTGGCACAAAAACAGAACTATAGATCAATGGAACAGGATAGAAAGCCCAGAGATAAACCCATGCACCTATGGTCACCTAATTTTTGATAAAGGAGGCAAGAATATACAATGGAGAAAAGACAGCCTCTTCAATAAGTGGTGCTGGGAAAACTGGACAGCTACATGTAAAAGAATGAAATTAGAACACTCCTTCACACCATACACAAAAATAAACTCAAAATGGATTAAAGACCTAAATGTAAGGCCAGACACTATAAAACTCTTAGAGGAAAACATAGGCCGGACACTCTATGAGGTAAATCACAGCAAGATCCTTTTTGACCCACCTCCTAGAGAAATGGAAATAAAAACTAAAATTAAAAAATGGGACCTAATGAAATTTAAAAGTTTTTGCACAGCAAAGTAAACCATAAACAAGACAAAAAGACAACCCTCAGAATGGGAGAAAATATTTGCAAATGAAGCAACTGACAAAGGATTCATCTCCAAAATATACAAGCAGCTCATGCAGCTCAATATCAAAGAAACAAATAACCCAATCCAAAAATGGGCAGAAGACCTAAATAGACATTTTTCCAAAGAAGATATACAGATTGCCAACAAACACATAAAAGGATGCTCAACATCACTAATCATTAGAGAAATGTAAATCAAAACTACAATGAGGGGGCTTCCCTGGTGGCGCAGTGGTTGAGAGTCCGCCTGCCGATGCAGGGGACACGGGTTCGTGCCCCGGTCCGGGAAGATCCCACGTGCCGCGGAGTGGCTGGGCCCGTGAGCCATGGCCGCTGAGCCTGCGCGTCTGGAGCCTGTGCTCCACAGAGGGAGAGGCCACAGCAGTGAGAGGCCCGCCAACCGCAAAAAACAAACAAAAAAAAACAAACAAAAAACTACAATGAGGTATCACCTCACACCGGTCAGAATGGCCATCATCAAAAAATCTACAAACAGGGGCTTCCCTGGTGGCGCAGTGGTTGAGAGTCC
>NW_006772326.1:1447045-1500041 GCF_000442215.2 Lipotes vexillifer
AATCCAAAAATGGGCAGAAGACCTAAATAGACATTTCTCCAAAGAAGATATACAGATTGCCAACAAACACATGAAAGAATGCTCAACATCACTAATCATTAGAGAAATGCAAATCAAAACTTCAGTGAGGTATCACCTCACACCAGTCAGAATGGCCATCATCAAAAAATCTACAAACAGTAAATGCTAGAGGGTGTGGAGAAAAAGGAACTCTCCTGCACTGTTGGTGGGAATGTAAATTGATACAGCCACTATGGAGAACAGTATGGAGGTTCCTTAAAAAACTAAAAATAGGACTACCATACGACCGAGCAATCCCCCTACTGGGCATATACCCTGAGTAAACCATAATTCAAAAAGAGTCAGGTATCACAATGTTCATTACAGTTCTATTTACAATAGCCAGGACATGGAAGCAACCTAAGTGTCCATCGACAGATGAGTGGATAAAGAAGATGTGGCACATATATATGATGGAATATTACTCAGCCATAAAAAGAAACGAAATTGAGTTATTTGTAGTGGGGTGGATGGACCTAGGGACTGTCATACAGAGTGAAGTTAATCAGAAAGAGAAAAATAAATACCATATCCTAACACATATATATGGAATCTAAAAAAAAATTTAAAAAGTTCTGAAGAGCCTAGGGGCAAGACAGGAATAAAGATGCAGACGTAGAGAATAGACTTGAGGACAGAGGGAGGGGGAAGAGTAAACTGGGACAAAGTGAGAGAGAGGCATGGACATATATACACTACCAAATGTAAAATAGCTAGCTAGTGGGAAGCAGCCGCATAGCACAGGGAGATCAGCTCGGTGCTTTGTGACCACCTAGAGGGGTGGGATAGGGAGGGTGGGAGGGAGACGCAAGAGGGAGGAGATATGGGGATATATGCATATGTATAGCTGATTCACTGTGTTATAAAGCAGAAACTAACACACAATTGTAAAGCAATTATACTCCAATAAAGATGTTAAAAAATAAAATAAAATTTTAAAAAATTGTATAGCTGTTACCTGGGAAATAAATTAACTAAAACAGCTTGAACAGAGTATATGCTAAGGAAGGGCTGAATTTGACACAGGAAGGTACTGATTTAAATGGCACCTGGAGTTTAGAGATCAAATCCAGAGAACCAAGGAAAAATGGAATGCCTAGTGTAAGACTGAATGGTGACTGATATGGTCTTCAAGCATCCTTTTGCCAGCAGTCTATGCTGTTTAATTGGGTGATTATGTTCTAGGGGATTATAAGTTTCCCAAATGGCAATCTGGCATTCCATTGTTGGTCCATGGGTTAACCTGGAGGTGGAAGAAGCAGGGATGTGACACGTCACGGATGGGCTCTATTTGAAGCAGGACATTTTGTCTCCAACATTTATCATTAGTTGTTTGGACCTAAAGTAGCACAGACTGTTAATGAAGATAGGTTTATCAAAAAATTCGAAGACCAATGTAATAGTGTGACTCCAGACTATTTAAAGGAATTTCTCTCCGTTTTTCTGGTTGATTAACCAGCAATGTCTGGATATGTATTTTATTCCATCTCTGAATAATATTATTAATAGAAATAATTGACACAAATTAAAACAACAGGAACTTCCCTGGCAATCCAATGGTTAAGACTTCACCTTCCAATGCCTGTGGTGTGGGTCTGATCCCTGGTCAGGGAGCTAAGATCCCACATGTCTCACAGCCAAAGAACCAAAACATAAAACAGAAGCAATATTGTAACATATTCAATAAGGACTTTAAAAATGGTCCACGTCAAAAACAAATCTTTAAAAAACAAAAAATAAAACAACAAATAGAAAGCTACTCAGTAAAATTTAGATTTACAAAACTTGCTCCAGGGATGTTGTTCTTATTGAAGTAATTCTCTCTCTCTCTCTTTTCCTAGCAAAAACTGGAATCCATAGACTTATTATGATCAAAGTGCTGATTGATTAATCGAATTTTGTAAATATATGTCCAAAGAAGAAAGAATTGATCTCCATGAAAATTTAAATAAAATTTAAAATGGAAAAAAGTAACTGGAAATGGTTTAACTGATTAAGGAAAATTACTGCAGAAAATGCTTTTTTGACAAAAATGCATTAATGTTACCATTTCCATTTAAAGGCTTTTTCTTTTCTTTTCTTTTCTTTTTTTTGGGTATAACTTCAGCCTCAAAACATCCTCAGGGTCAAAGCAGTGAGAATATAACTTGCTGTGACCCCTCAGTGGGAATCAAACAATGCTGTTTTTACCTCTTGGATTTTGCATATATTGTTCCCTCTGCCTGGAATTCCTTTCTCTGTTTCATATTCTAACGCACTGCATCCTGGCTCTCTCTAGGGTATGGCTCATGTTTTAGTTCTTTTGTTATTAAATCTCTGGCATATGATAGACACGTAATGAATTAATGATGAATAATTGAGTGGTCGCATAATTGAGGTCTCCATGCTACCCACTCATTCATTCCTCTTATTCTTTATTTACAAACAAAATCATCAACTCTGTACTGCAACTTTAAAGATGTATTAAGAAAAAGTTCTTTGCTATAAATTCAGATGTATTTTTGTGATCTCTCTCTTTCTTTCTCTCAGCAACACTTCCCTCCCTTGCATATCTCCCTTATCCACAACCAAGAAAAGCAGTGCATGTATAAGAGTCCACTTGGGACTGAGATGGCTAGTTTAGGAACTCTTGGCTATAGGCATTGGTGGGAGCATCCCTAGAGTGTGGGAGTACTTCCTGGGAGGTCCAGAGGTTAGGTTAGCCAAGGCCTTTTTCTTTCCATCCATCCTCCATTTGACTCTGGATTCAGCTGAATATGGTTAAAGGATTAATTGCCCATCATCTTGTTCCCTAAATTAAGAGTCATTGTGGTAAGAACCAAGCATAGCAATATGCGCCAACCACAAAGAAATAAATTACTTTGTAAGTTTCAAAAGATTTTCACCAAATTACTGCTCTGTGCAAATGATTTTGGGGGGATAAAGTTTGTTTGAGAAACATTTTCTTTTGTGACTGTAATAAGGTATGTGTACCCCTGCTGAGATATGAGTCACATCCCCTGTGATAGGAAACTGTGGCTAGTTTTTGTGGGTTTGGGGTTTTATACTAAATTTTCAGTGCCTCATGTTTCCTATGACTGATGGTTGGATCATCACCTGACTCATAGACTCTTTTGCTATGGATCAACATAGTGCAGCTTTTCAAATTCAGTAATGTGGCACCCAGCTGCTCAGTTTTATTATGGAGGGAGAAACACCGGAAACATGCAATCAGTGCTTTGAAATGGACTTTACTGAGATGTCTCTTCCCAACCTTTGACAGGATTATAATTAAACTGGTCTAGACTCGTTTGTAATTCTTATTTTAAAAGACGTACAATGCCCTCTTTTCGGTCTAAGTAAATTAGATGTCTTAGTCAATTGAGGCTGCTATAACAAAACACCATAGACCACGTAGCCTATAAACAAAGGACATTTATTTCTCACAGTTCTGGAGGCTGGCAAGTCCAAGATGAAGGCACAAGCAGATTCAGTATCTGGGGATCACCTGCTTCCTGGTTCACAGACAGCCACCTTCTTGCTATAATACCACACGGCAGGGTGAGAGAGCTCTCTTGGGGCTCTTTTTTTATAAGGACACTAATACTCTTTATGAGGGTTCCACACTCACGACCTAATCACCTCCCAAGGGCCCCACCTCCAAATACCATCCATACATTGGGATTAGATTTCAACATATTAATTTGGGGGACACAAATATTTGGACCATAGCAGTCGGTATACAATAAACATCTGAGTTCTTTTTTCCAGACTAAGGACATGCCACCAACCTCAACTTCAGCGTTCCTAAAGGCAAATCTTTATTTATTCATTTATTCAATGAATATTTA
Organism: Lipotes vexillifer; assembly: GCF_000442215.2. NCBI lineage: Eukaryota > Metazoa > Chordata > Mammalia > Artiodactyla > Lipotidae > Lipotes > Lipotes vexillifer. The sequence goes on from NW_006772326.1 coordinate 1,450,936, forward strand.
TTGGATAAATAAGTGTGTCCCACTTATTGAGATAGGGAGAGAGGAATTAAGGTGAGGCCTCTGACCTCAAGAAGCTTAGAGGTGGTGGGGGAAACATACAATTAATTAACTTATGAAAAGGCATGTCTAAAGGCAAGACATCAGGGAAGAAGATGGCTATTAAAAGATCAGTTCAGCACGGCTGAAGCACAGATTGTGAACACTACTAGGGAACATGTAAGGGATGAGGTCAGGGAGGGAAGGCAGGAGCTAGATCTTAAGGAGCCTGATGACTTTCTCCTGGTATCCAGGAGGAGCCCTGAAAGGTTTCAGCAGAGGGGTGACAGGACACGACTTGCAGAGGTGTTAAGGAGAGATTAGATGAGGGCAAAGTAAGATTGTAGGTAAGCAGATTAGTCAGGAGCCTATCTTGATAAGCCAAAGGGAAAACGGCATTGAGCCCAAATGAAAGTAAGCTCACTGGGAATGGAGAGTAGGTGAAGGAAACAGGAGATAGGACCTGGTGATGGACTCTGGGCTGTGATTTAGGGTCCTGGTGCTCAGACTCTCGATGTTGGAGCCCGATTCCCTGCCCACCCCCAAGGGCACAATCCTTGGTCCTCTTTTTTTTTTTTTTCTGGATACATTCACTCCCTTGGCAATCTCAACCAACCTGTGATGATACCCAAATTCATAACGTCAGCTCACACTTCTCTGAACTCTAGACTTGAATATTCAATGGTCTATGTAGCATCTCCACTTGGATGTCCAATGCAGACAGCAAACTTAACATGCTCCAATCTGAATGTGAGCCCTCCCCTGAAACCTCTTTTACCTGCAGCCCTCTCCGTTTTTGGTAACCTCAGTTTCATTTTTGGTTTCTTGGATCCAAAGCTTCGACGTAATTCTTGACTATTTGTCTTTATTTCACATTCATTCCATCGGCACAGCTTTAACTTCAAAATTTATGAAGAATCTGACCACTTCCCAGCACCTCCACTGCACCCTGATCTAAGGCATCATCTTTTTCTCCTGGATTAATATAATAACTTCCTATGGGCTTCCCTGGTGGCACAGTGGTTGAGAGTCCACCTGCCAGTGCAGGGGACACAGGTTCGTGCCCCGGTCCGGGAAGATCTCACATGCTGCGGAGCGGCTGGGCCTGTGAGCCGTGGCCGCTGAGCCTGTGCGTCCGGAGCCTGTGCTCGGCAACGAGAGAGGCCACAGCAGTGAGAGGCCCGCATACTGCAAAAACAAAAAAAACAACTTTCTAACCTGTCTCCCTGCTTCTTCCCCTGCCCCCTGCAGTCTATTCTCTACAGAGCAGCCAGAACGATAAAACTCTATCCTGTCAACTTCTTATTTGAAACTTTTCAAGCATATAGAAAAGTTGAAAGAATAGAATATAAAATGTCTTTTACAGTTTTTTTTTTTTTTTTCCGATCCAGGATCCAATCAGTTTCACGTATTCATTTATCTTTTTATTTTTTTATTTTTTATTTTTTTGTGGTACACGGGCCTTGTACTGTTGTGGCCTCTCCCGTTGCGGAGCACAGGCTCCGGATGCACAGGCCCAGCGGCCCTGGCTCCCGGGGCCAGCCGCTCCGCGGCACGTGGGATCTTCCCAGACCGGGGCACGAACCCGTGTCCCCTGCATCGGCAGGCGGACTCTCAACCACTGCGCCACCAGGGAAGCCCTCATTTATCTTTTTAATCTCTCTTAATCTAGAACCGTCCTCCTGCTTTTTTAAAAATGACATTCATTTTTCCATCAAGAATGTCTCACACATTCTGAATTTGTCAGTTTTCTCATAGACGATGTCATGTACTTCATGTTGCATCATATCAAGAGGCAGATAATGTCAGGTTGTCCTAATATTAGCGATGCAGTTTGATCACTTGGTTAACGTGGTGACCTGCCGGAACTCTCCATTAGGAAAGTAAATTTTCCTTTCTGTAATTAGTAAAAAGTTGTGGGGTGCTATTCTGGCACCTTCCAAATATCTTATCCACAACATTTTACCCACTGGTTTTAGGATCTATGAATAACCCTTCCTAGATTATTTATTATAGCGGAAGTTGGGAAATGATTTCAGAATACTCCCACTCATTTTTTAGCAGACATTTTAGTTAAAACATTGTCTTTCTTATTTTTTCCTTTTTCTTCCTCCCTGATTCATCGTCTTGCCCTTCGTCCACTCCTCCTCCTCTTTCCCCCCCTTCTCCTTCCTCTTTCTTCTTTTGACTTTCACAATGGACTCATAGCTTCGTTTTCATTCAACGTGTTACAATCAGTTACACAGAAAGTTTCATTAAAAATGTGTATCAGATCATGTTCTACTCCTCAACTCAAACCACACTGATGATGTCCCACGTCGCTCAAGAGTAAAAGACAAAGTTCTTACCTCTGAGGCCCTGAATGATCTAGTCCCCAGTTCTCCTGTGGCCTCATCTCCCTCTGCTCACAGATCCAGCCATTTGGTCTCTTGACTATTCCTCCAGCATGGATGTTCCTGCCTCAAGGTCTTTTGCTCCACCATGCTCTCTCCTTGTAATCCTCCCATCCCAGATACTCACTTGCTTTTGTTTCTCACCATTCTCAGATCTTTCCTCAAAGTCACCTGACCAAATATTTAGAAAAATTTAGAGCCAGTACTCCCCACTTACCTCACTTTATTTTCTCCAACAATCTTACCACCTTCTTAGATTTATTATATTTATTGTCTGCCCCCAACTAGAATTTAAGCTCCTTGCGGGTAGGGAATTTTATCTGTTTTATGCACTGCTGCATCCCCGTGGCTGGAATATGACCTCTTTGTACATGTTCACAGTGAGTGAATGCATTGATTGGATGAAGGGTTGAAGGACAGGGAGATGCCCGTTTTTCAGGTTTGGCCATTTGAGATGACAGTGCTCTACTCCCTGCAACAGGGAGCACAGAACAAGGAGCGTTTTGGAGAACAAAACTTGAACATGTTGAGTTTTAGGTGCCTATGAGATAGTCATGTGGAAAAACCCAGTAGGAAGTCAGCTAGACCTGGATTTAGTGGATAGACTGGGTATGAAGTAGATTCCAAACACTTAAAGCAAAGTCATGTCTTAATTCATTTGAAATGAATTGAACATTACTGAATTGAATTAATATGAATGGAAAGGATTGGAGTCTTTCACCTCCCAATCTGGCATGCCAACCAAGCGTGGGAAGAGAGTTATTAACACTTTTCCTGCGTGTGCTAGGTTTTGAGCTGCTCAATTCAAAGACAGCACTAAACAGCTGGTAATAGTTCTAATGGTTTGTCAACAAAGCTGGACCTATTAGTCTTCTAGGGTGATAACTGTTTCTAGCAGTCTAAAAACTTTGTCAGAGACACCTGCATCTTGTATAGAGCCATTAGTAGTTTAAAAGTGTGGTTTTGCTGTTGATCTACTAGTGTGGTAACCTTTGCAATTCCTTTAGTCAAAGGATAAGAAAACAACATCAAGAATCTTTGCTTTCATTAGGTAACTAATCTTTTCTCTTCCTTCCTGCACCTTCTTAGTTCTTTCAAGCCTTGGGAAAGTCTCCAAGAGAGGATGAGCCATAAGAATGCAAGAAGAGTTTGTCTTGTGTGGTGTTTAGAATAGCACCTAGCCTAAACTAGGTGCTCAGTAAATTTTACCTAGCTGTATATTAACATCCAGTTTCTAGATTTCTGAACCACCATCCATATCCCTGTTCTACCCCAAAAGCTCAATGCCCCCCATCTTTCTAAATTAAAGTCCTGAGCCACTCAATCAGTCCCTATAGTTAAAAATAAAGGTAACTATGGGAAAGGGTGAAGTCGATGGCATCTCAGCCAGCATGGAAATTGTCCATTGCACCTTTGGATGTGAGGGAAACTTAAACACATTCCAACATCGTTAGACTGGACACACCAATGAATGGGAATTCGAGTCTGGACGCTCATGGAGAATTTCCATATTAGCTTATAAATCCTGCCCACGTGGTGGGTCATTCCATTATAAACTCCTTGAAGTCTTTTATTTTCCTTTTGAATGATGGTGCATAAAGTACATGTTGTCATGCATGTCTTAAAGAAAAAGAGATCAAAGTGAAATTATGGGCATATATTTCAGCAATTTCAGAAGACTTTGTCATTATTTATGAGAATGACAATACTGATGGTGAGCTGATCTATAGTACTTTGAGATAGCTGTGTTACTAAGTTAAGTGTACTATAAATCAGAGAGGCCTCCCTTCCCCTTTAGGTACAAGAAAATAATTAGAATCTTTACTGGTCAACATCAAGGTCAAAAGTAAATGTATATTTAACTTGCCCATTGTTTTTATGGCTCTTCTTATTTCTTTCTTTCCTTTTTTTTTTTTTTTTTCTAAAATAGAAAGTGGGGACATAGTTAAGTTAGGAAAGCAGCACTTTAAGAGCACTTTTCAGAGTAACAATAACAAGATGGCCAGATCAGGAGAGCATCAAACACAAAAGTGTAGAGCCACTGAAATTCACTTCAGTGAAACAGGAAATTAACAGTTTTTTAAACCCCAGTGCTGGTAGGGACTCTTGCTATTCTGACCCTCCCTAGGGATTTGATTTTCAGGGTCATCTATGCTTTTCTCAATTACTAACAGAAGACATGTAGGTACATGGATGCCATCCTTTCAACTGAAGGCACACACCTTATTAATTTGAGCGCTAAATTCAGCAGTAAGATATTCTCATAATGGATGTTCATGAAGTCCTAAAGCAGGAAAGAATTAAGACATAAAATATTTCTCGGGGCTTCCCTGGTGGTGCAGTGGTTGAGAGTCCGCCTGCCGATGCAGGGGACACGGGTTCGTGCCCCGGTCCGGGAGGATCCCACATGCCGTGGAGCGGCTGGGCCCGTGAGCCATGGCCGCTGAGCCTGCGCGTCCGGAGCCTGTGCTCCGCAACGGGAGAGGCCGCACCAGTGAGAGGCCCGCGTACCACAGAAAAAATAAATAAAAATAAATGAAATCCTGTAGGTTCTACCCCCAACTATATTAAAAAAAAAAAAAAAAAAAAAAACATAAAATATTTCTAAATAACAAAAAAATCAAATATGTCTAAAACAATAAATGCCAAAGATTAAACAACTTAGAATATAGAACAGCTCGCCGTGATTTTTATTTAGATAAGCAAGATTAGAAGAACTGAAAATGGCTAAATAACCCCTCTGAAGTTGGGTGGTTACTGTTTTATGTATGGAATTTTAATTACTTTCCATTCATTAGCCATTTCCATTCATTCAGTTCAGAATTCCACAGATGCCCAAACACTTAAACTTTAAGTCATTGACATAGAGGTGTCAACTCCTGAAGACATCCCATCTGCTTCCAATAAGAAACTTGATATTCTTCAAGATTTATGGGTGGTGGGAGGAGGTGGCCTAAAGTGGGGTTGCAGAAATGGCTGGAAAATCCTTGTAGGTGAAACCCATATTTCTTTGTCTGTAGTTCTACATTTATATCTAGAATCTCAGCAATAAACGTAGAGTAGTTTCTTTGCCCAAAGAGAGCCAAATTATAGATTTCTGATAAATCTAGTGTGCATGTCTATATATAAATATTTTGGGGAGATGGGTAGGAGTGGCAGAAGGGAAACATCTGATGACAGATGAAAAATATTTTTAGTTTCATACTCATTTGCTCTCATATAACAGTTCCAAATAATAATAATAATAACAATAATGATAATAATAATTTATAGACCCTGGTGACTGTCCAGAATGACCCTTCTTCCATCCTCTTCCTGGAATCTGAAATGGTTCCACCTGGTCTCAGCAGAGAACGGACCCAGAAATTGTGATACATGAAGATGCAGCAGCCACCTTGTATCCAAGAGGAAAAGGCCAAAAGAATCACAAACCCTGGCCTTTACATTGTAGAGGCCCTAAACCAAGGCCAGTAGTCACCTCTCTCCAAACCTCTTAGGTTCTTAGGAAGATAATTATCTAGTTGTTTAAGCCACTGTTGGTTGAGTTTCCTAGTATTGGCAGCAAAATACATCCCCGTCTGAACACACCCAGCCCCAGCTTAATCTGACACTCTCAAAACAATGTTAGGTTTGGAATTTGGACTGATCGCTTTAGGTTTTAGAAAGTAGGCCTAAATCTCACCAGGTGAATCCAACAAAAAATCAAGCAGCACAAGGTATACAAGAGCACTTTGCTTATTGCCTGTGTGCTCCACCCCACCCTCACCGCAAATCCTGTAACCCAACATGCCTCCTCCAAAACCTGGATTTTAAAAAACCCATTCCCTGAGTCCCTACCTCCTACCCTTCCAGCTCACTTACTCTGACGCCTCCCGCTGCAACAATTTTCTACTTCGGTGATCCCACCTCTTTTTTACTGTTCATTTATCCTACAACTGGTGCACTATACACAGTCCTTCATATCTTCACTTCCCTCCTTTATTCAATTTAGATTCCACTGTGTATCACTTACAAATACCCTCAACTCCCTTCTTTCACCTTCATCATACTCTTCTGATTAAAATAAAGCAGGGCTGGGGCTTCCCTGGTGGCACAGTGGTTGGTAGCCTGCCTGCTGATGCAGGGGACGTGGGTTCGTGTCCCGGTCCGGGAGAATCCCACGTGCCATGGAGCGGCTGGGCCTGTGAGCCATGGCCGCTGGGCCTGAGCGTCCAGAGCCTGTGCTCCGCAACGGGAGAGGCAGCAGCGGTGAGAGGCCCGTGTACTGCAAATAAATAAATAAATAAATAAATAAATAAATAAAACAGGGCTTCCCTGGTGGCACAATGGTTGAGAGTCCGCCTGCCGATGCAGGGGACACGGGTTCGTGCCCCAGTCCGGGAGGATCCCACATGCCGCGGAGCGGCTGGGCCCGTGAGCCATGGCCGCTGAGCCTGCGCGTCCGGAGCCTGTGCTCCGCAACGGGAGAGGCAGCAGCGGTGAGAGGCCCGTGTACTGCAAAAAAATAAATAAATAAATAAAAATAAAATAAAGCAAAGCAAAACACAGAAAAAAACAAAAACAAAAATAACCTTCCTTAAACCTAACTCTCTTCCATCTCTGTGAATGAACCCATGTTGCCATGTTGCCAGATGAGATCCCACCAACAGGACCTATTTTAAAATCATGACCCCACATCCCAAATCCCCAAGCCATTGCCCAATTATTCTAATTTATTCTAATTTATTTGCTCTGTAACTTGCTTTCTTGCTTTCTTTTTTTTGCGGTACGCAGGCCTCTCCGGACGCGGGCCTCTACGTGGAGCACAGGCTCCGGACGCGCAGGCTCAGCGGCCATGGCTCACGGGCCCAGCCGCTCCGCGGCATGTGGGATCCTCCCGGACCGGGGCACGAACCCGTGTCCCCTGCATCGGCAGGCGGACTCTCAACCACTGCGCCACCAGGGAAGCCCACTTTCTTGCTCTTTGAGTTAAAATTTAATACTTTCTCCAGTTGCCTCAAACATCCCCTTATTTCTACCACCCAGGCATTGGTATCTCATACTTTACTGAGAAAAGAAACTCTTTAGCATTCTGATGGGTGGCTTAGGTATTTGCACACATTATCTACCTTTTTAAGTATTTCGCCTGCTTTTATAGAAGAATCATCTCTATACCTAAAAAAAGTAAGAAGTCCCTTCATTTGTGCTCAGATACCATACCATCTCCTCTCCCCTTCCTAGGGACATTTCTTGGCCAACTATTACAGCTTTTGTGCATCAGCAATCTCTTTCTCTTTACTGAATCGTTTTCATAGGGCTATGTTGGCATCATCCTCTGACAACCCTCCATTCAACTATTCAGCCGTTGCCCCATTTCTCTGTTTCCTTTCAGAGCAAACTTTCTCAAAAGACTTCTAAACAAGCTGTCAGCACTTTAGTCACCTCCCATTCATTCAGAATTCAATGCATTCCAGTCTATCTTCCATTCCTACCACTTTACTAAAACTGTCCCAGTCACTGTCACCAATGGTGTCCATGTTGCTAAGTCCATGCTCCTAAGACATTCACAGGCACTGAACACAGTTGACCATTCTCTCTCCTTCATGAAACACTCTCTACTCTCAGCTTCTATCACACCACACTCTCTTGGGTTTCATCCGTCTCCTCCAGCCCCACTGGTCACTTCTTCTCACTCTTCTTGGCTACAATCTCATTTGTTACTTGACCTCTAATGTTGGAGAGTCTCAGGTTTTGGTCTTCAGCCCTCTTCCCTATTTATAGTTCTTCTCTAAAGAACTGCATCTATGAATACAATCTTTATGTGGCTGATTTTCAAATATTTATATCCAACCTCCCTTGAGCTCCCGATACTTATAGTCAACTTCCTGTGTGACAGCTCCACCAGGTATCTAATAAGGATATCAAACTTTTCATATGTGCAAAGTGAATCCCCCACCACTATATACACCATAATGCTTGCTTCCCTGGTTCTTCTATTTTGATAAAGGGTAACATCACCCACATGGTCCAACCAGATGTTTAAGAGTCTTTTTAGAGTCTTCTCTTTTCCTCAACCTCCTCACCACCAAGTTCTCTGGGTGTTTTTTCTAAAATTATCTCAAATCCACCCATTTCTCTCCATCTTCACACCTTTTTAGTCTAAGCCACAATCCTTGCCCACCTAGACAACTGCAATAACTTCCTAACTCATCTTGCTCCTCTCCTGTGGCATTCAAAACCCCACAGAGCATCCAAAGAGATCCCTTTGATATAGACATTGGATTTTTTTTTTTAATTTTTGCTTTCTGTAATCTTATCTAGTTTTTTTTTTTTAATAAATTTATTTATTTATTTATTTTTGGCTGTGTTGGGTCTTCGTTTCTGTGCGAGGGCCTTCTCTAGTTGCGGCAAGCGGGGGCCACTCTTCATCGCGGTGCGCGGGCCTCTCACTATCTTGGCCTCTCTTGTTGTGGAGCACAGGCTCCAGATGTGCAGGCTCAGTAGTTGTGGCTCACGGGCCCAGTTGCTCCGTGGCATGTGGGATCTTCCCAGACCAAGGCTCGAACCCATGTCCCCTGCATTGGCAGGCAGATTCTCAACCACTGCGCCACCAGGGACGCCCAGACATTGGATTTTTTAAGGTAAAATGCAAATTATTTTCCTTGGCCCATGAGGTCCTGCCTGGTCTCGGTCCCCCTCCCTCTGCAGTTTCTTTCCTACCATTCTCCTACTCCTCACTGTCATCTAGGAACAAGTCCCCTTTCCTAACCTCAGGCTTGAGCACTTGTTTTTCTCTCTACCTAGAATGTGCTTTTCCCCACCTCTTCACATCTTTTAGTTTCCATTCCAGTTCACCTCCTCAGAGAGGCTTCCCTGGCCATGCTCTCCCAAGTGGCTTTCCCCACTGATTCTCTGTCTCATCAACTTGTTTGTTGCTGGCAAAGAACTTCTCATAGTCTGTAATGATTTTATTTGCTTACTGAGTTATATTTTATCTCCTGCGCTAGAATATTACCTCTCTATCCCAAGGTCATTCCTGTATCCCCAATGACTAGCACAACAGGAGCTCAATAAATTATGTTTACAAATGAATACAACTCTGTAAAGACTGTTTTTTTTTTTTTAAAATAACCTAGAATTCAGGAACATTGTAGATAAATGGACATTAGAATCATCTAACCCAATGATTTAATCTAATGATGAAGAAACTGGGGCTTATGATGAAAAAAGACTAAGGGACCCCTCTGGGTTAACAGACTATTTTAGAACAGAGCCAAGTCTGACTCCCAGTCCCTCGCCCCTCCTTTTGTCCTGTGAGGACTCCCTCAGTTCTTCAGTTGCAAGGACATTGACTCTGGAAAATTTAAGTAATAAAGGGATTATTAAAAGGGTTTGAGGTTGGTTGCTCCTAGAATTAAGCGGAAATCTGCTACCCCTGGCTTTAGAAAGGACAGACACTAGAGTGGCTCTGAATATTCAGGTAACAAGTGTCAATGGACAGTCAGGGCACTAAGTCAGGATGAACTAACACTCTGATCTTTTCCCTTTATTGTGTCACTCCATTCAATAGTCACATTCCTAGGAGGAAAAATAGGAGAGTCCTAGTTTGGCTCTTGTTCCCACTCCTTGGCAGATCAAGTACTGGTCTTGCCTATCCTGCATGTGAGAGTCGTTGGATGATTTCCCAAATGGAAATGGAGGTCCTTGTACCAGAAGAAGAGGAGCTAGATTCTCGGCAGGCAAAAACAACAGATGTCCATGGTATATCATCATGCACAGCTGGTAGGAACTGTTGATGCCAAAACATTGGCCTCATGACAAGACCAGCCCTCGGGTTGATAAAATTCTATGTTTCTTGAAATTATTTAGTGATGTCTTTCTTGCTGGTGCGTTGTGCAAATTTCCCTGCATGAGAATTTTCCCACTAAAACCCAGAAGGCAGACAGTAGGGCCTTCTGTGGTGTGAAGGCTGCCAGCCAACACTGTAACCCTCACTTATTACACATTATCTTGTGTTTGTTCCTGTTTGCCCAGGGGTCAGGTTGCTAAGAGTATGGAATTTTGTGTTCTCTCTCTCTCTACAAATGAAGTAGGCCTGAGAAATATACTCTCATATATCTTTTCATACATATTCTCAGCTGTTGAGAAGAAGGTATGTACATTTTCCACATTTTCCGCTTGTTAACAATGCCCCACAGCTATGTTAAAGAGACTGCAGGGCTTCCCAGGTGGCGCAGTGGTTGAGAGTCCGCCTGCCGATGCAGGGGAGACGGGTTCGTGCCCCGGTCTGGGAGGATCCCACGTGCCGCGGAGCGGCTGGGCCAGTGAGCCATGGCCGCTGAGCCTGCGCGTCCGGAGCCTGTGCTCCGCAACGGGAGAGGCCACAACAGCGAGAGGCCCGCGTACCGCAAAAAAAAAAAAAAAGAGAGACTGCAATAAGTATAAGCATTAACTCACCAAATACATATTGATCCCTAGCCAGGAATTAAGATTACACTGAAGAGTAAAAAAAAAAAAATCCCTTTTAAAATCACATCCAAAAAAATAAAATACTTAGGAATAAACCTGACCAAGGACGTGAAAGACTTATATGCTGAGAACTGTAAAACATTGATAAAGGAAATTAAAGATGATTCAAAGAAATGGAAATACATCCCATGCTCTTGGATTGGAAGAATTAATGTTGTTAAAATGGCCACAATACTCAAAGTAGTATACAGATTTAATGTGATCCCTGTCAAATTACCCATGACATTTTTCACAGAACTAGAACAAATAATCCTAAAATTTATATGGAACAATAAAAGACACAGAATTGCCAAAAAAGGCCTGAGGAAAAAGAACAAAGCTGGAGGCATAATCCTCCCAGATGTCAGACAATATTACAAAGCTACAGTAATCAAAACAGCATGGTATTGGTATAACAGCAGACATATGGATCAGTGGAACAGAATAGAGAGCCCAGAATTAAACACACACACCTATGGTCAATTAATCTTTTTTAAAAATTTTTTATTGGAGATAGTTGATTTACAGTGTTGTGTTAGTTTCAGGTTCATTTTTAATAAAGGAGGCAAGAATATACAATGAAGAAAAGACAGTCTCTTCAGCAAGTGGTGTTGGGAAAGCTGGATACCCACATGTAAATCAATGAAGTTAGAAAACTCTCTCACACCATACACAATAATAAACACAAAATGGCTTAAAGACTTGAATATAAGACAAGACACCATAAAACTCCTAGAAGAGAACATAGGCAAAACATTCTCTGACATAAATCATAGCAATGTTTTCTTAGGTCAGTTTACCAAGACAATAGAAATAAAGGCAAAAGTCAACAAACGGGACCTAATCAAACTTATATGCGTTTGCACAGCAAAGGAAGCCATCAACAAAGTGAAAAGACAACCTAAAGACTGGGAGAAAATGTTTGCAAACCTATGCGACCAACAAGGGCATAATTTCCAAAATATGCAAACAGCTCACACAACTCAATAACAAAAAACAAACAACCCAATCAAAAAATGGGCAGAAGACCTAAATAGACATTTCTCCAAAGAAGACATACAGATGGAAAATAGGCACAAGAACAGATGCTCAACATCGCTAATTATTAGAGAAATGCAAATCAAAACTATGCTGAGGTATCACCTAATATCAGGCAGAATGACCAGCATTAAAAAGTCTACAAATAACAAATGCTGGAGAGGGCATGGAGAAAAGGGAACCGTCCTACAGTGTTGATGGGAATGTAAATTGGTACAGCCACTATAGAAAACAGTATGGAGGTTCCTTTAAAAACTAAAAATAGAGCTGCCATATAATAAAGCAATCCCACACCTGGGCAGAAAACGCTAATTCAAAAAGATACATGCACCCCAATATTCAGAGCAGCACTATTCACAATAGCCAAGACATGGAAGCGACCTAAATGTCCATCAACAGATGAATAAAGAAGATGTGATATATATATATATATATATATATATATATATATATATATATATATATATACAATGGAATACTATTCAGCCATAAGAAAAGAATGAAATAATGCCATTTGCAGCAACACAGATGGACCTAGAGAAGATAATGCTAAGTGAAGTAAGTCAGACAGAGAAAGACAAATACCATATGATATCACTTATATATGGAATCTAAAATATGATACAAATGAACTTATTTAAAAAGCAGAAACAGACTCACAGACATAGAAAATATACTTATGGTTACCAAAGGGTTAAGGGGGTGGGGAGTGATAAATTAAGAGTTTGGGAGATTGGTTCAAGACAGTGGAGTATAGGGACATGTGATCACTCCCTCTTGTGAGGGCACCAGAATCACAACTAACTGCTGAACAATCATCAGCAGGAGGACACTGGAACTCAACAAAAAAGATACCCCACATCCAAAGACAAAGGAGAAGCCGCAATGAGATGGTACGAGGGGCACAATCACAATGAAATCAAATCTCATAACCGTAGGGTGGGTGACTCACAAATTGGAGAACAATTACACCACAGAAATCCACCCACTGGAGTGAATGTTCTGAGCCCCATGTCAGGCTTCCCAACCTGCGGGTCCGGAAACGGGAGGAGGAATTCCCAGAGAATCAGACTTTGAAGGCTAGCGGGATTTGATTGCAGGACTTTGACAGGACGGGGGGAAAGAGAGACTCCACTCTTGGAGGGCACACACAAAGTAGTGTGCACATCAGGACCCAAGGGAAGGAGCAGTGACCCCACAGGAGACTGAACCAGACCTACCTGCTAGTTTTGGTGGGTCTCCTGCAGAGGCAAGTGTGGCTGTGGCTCATCACTGCAGGGATGAAGACACTGGCAGCAGAAGTTCTGGGAAGTACTTGGCATGAGTCCTCCCAGAGTCTGCCATTAGCCCCACCAAGGAGTCTGTGGGCTCCTGTGCTGGGTCACCTCAGGCCAAGCAACAGACAGGGAGGGAACTCAGCCCCACCTATAAGCAGACAAGTGGATTAAAGTTTTACTGAGCTCTGCCTACCAGAGCACCACCCAGCTCTACCCACCACCAGTCCCTCCCAACAGGAAGCTTGCACAAGCCGCTTAGATAGCCTCATCTACCAGAGGGCAGAGAGCAGAAGCAAGAAGAACTACAGTCCTGCAGCCTGTGGAACGAAGACCACATTCACAGAAACATAGACAACATGAAAAGGCAGAGGACTATGTACCAGATGAAGGAACAAGATAAAACCCCAGCAAAACAACTAAATGAAATGGAGATAGGCAACTTTCCAGAAAAAGAATTCTTAATATGATAGTGAAGATGATCCAGAACCTCGGAAAAAGAATGGAGGCCAAGATTGAGAAGATGCAAGAAATGTTTAACAAAGAACTAGAAAAATAAAGAACAAACACCTAGAAGAATTAAAGAACAAATAATCAGAGACAAACAATACAATAACTGAAATAAAAAATACACTAGACGGAAACAACAGCAGAATAACTGAGGCAGAAGAACGGCTAAGTGACCTGGAAGACAGAATAGAGGAATTCCCTGCTGCAGGATAGAATAAAGAAAAAAGAATGAAAAGAAGGAAGACAGCCTAAGAGACCTCTGGGACAACATAAAATGCACCAGCATTCGCATAATAGGGGTCCCAGAAGGAGAAGAGAGAGAGAAAGGACCCGAGAAAATATTTGAAGAGATTACAGTTGAAAACTTCCCTAACATGGGAAAGGATATAGCCACCCAAATCCAGGAAGCACAGAGAGTGCCAGGCAGGAAAAACCCAAGGAGAAACACGCCGAGACACATAGTAATCAAATTGACAAAAATTAAAGCCAAAGAAAAAGTACCAAAAGCAGCAAGGGTAAAACAACAAATAACATACAAGGGAACTCCCATAAGGTTAACAGCTGATTTCTCAGCAGAAACTCTACAAGCCAGAGGGAGTGGCATGATATATTTAAAGTGAGGAAAGGGAAGAACCTACAACCAAGATTACTCTACCCAGCAAGGATCTCATTCAGATTGAACGGAGAAATCAAAAGCTTTACAGACAAGCAAAAGCTAAGAGAATTCAGCACCACCAAACCAGCTCTACAACAAATGCACAAGGAACTTTTCTAAGTGTGAAACACAAGAGAAGAAAAGGGTCCCCCGCCCCCGGCCTGGTGTAGATCATGCCGCGGAAACGGTAGCCTAGGACAGTTAGCTGTTACGTGACACGGATTCTCCCCGCCCCGCCTGACCCCTGAGAAAGAGGCACGTCCCCGCCAAGTGAGGGGGTGGGGAAGTGGGTAGTGAATTTGGACCCACCTGGGAGGGGGAAGTGGAAGTTCCCTCCCCGGACAGCGGCGAGGCGGCAGCCACAGATGTCATTAAGAGGATCTGCGCCAGTGACAATTGTACCTCTTCCTGAAGAGAAAGTACAGGTTCAGGGGGTCATCCAGACAGCTCAGTCTTGTGTAATTCACCCGCCACACGTGCAAACGGTATCATCTTTATCAGAAAGTGAAGAGTCTCAGGACTCATCTGACAGCATAGGCTCCTCACAGAAAACCCACGGGTTCCTAGCACAGCGCCCATCTTACAGAAAAAATTTGAAAGACCTATCTTCTGAAGATACACGGGGCAGAAAAGGAGACGGAGAAAATGCTGGAGCTTCTGCTGTCACTTCTGTGTCTGTTCCAACTCCCATCTATCAGACTAGCACCGGACAGTACATTGCCATTGCCCCAAATGGAGCCTTACAGCTGGCCAGTCCAGGCACAGATGGAGTACAGGGGCTTCAGACATTAACCATGACAAATTCAGGCAGTACTCAACAAGGTACAACAATTCTCCAGTATGCATAGACCTCTGATGGACAGCAAATACTTGTGCCCAGCAACCAGGTGGTTGTACAAACTGCATCAGGAGATATGCAGACATATCAGATCCGTACCACACCTTCAGCTGCTTCGCTCCACAAAGCGCGGTGATGACATCTCCCGTAACCCTTACATCTCAGACAACTAAGACAGACGTCCCCCAGCTGAAAAGAGAAACAAGGTTGATGAAAAATAGACAAGCTGCTCGAGAATGTCGCAGAAAGAATATGTGAAATGTCTGGAAAATCGAGTTGCAGTCCTGGAAAATCAAAATAAAACTCTAATAGAAGAGTTGAAAACTTTGAAGGATATTTATTCTAATAAAAGTGTTTGATGCTTAAGAAAGAAAATATTTTTGTGGACTTGCCTAAAAATTAGACGGAATTTCTTTTCTTTTTTAGTGGAGTTTTATGAATTAAAAGGTCAAAAATGAAGCTTTTTATTTAGGCTTTGCAACTCAAAGATAAATACCTTACACAAGAGATCTGGTGACAGAGGATAAAGTGGAAAAAGACCTCAAGGAGGTTACTGGCACAACTGGAAGCTCTGTAAAAATTAAACATACTCAAGAAACAAGAACTGAACTTTCACAAATTCAAATTTTCTAAATAACAGTAATTGTCATATTCCAAAAATGACAGATAAGATGAAATTTGATAAATCAGATTTTTAAAAATAAATCAATTTACCCTATAGGTTTGCATTTCTTACTGGTTCCTAAAATTTACCTTTTTCAATTGTGTGTGTGCAATTTCTGCCAGTAAATTCTAAATTACAAATAGAAAAAAGCTAATATACAACTAAATATATAAATTATGTGTTCTGATTATGTATACTTGCTGTATCATCAGGTCTTAAATGGGTTTTTAAAAGTTTGTTTATTGGACTTGAGAGGATTTTTGAGACTGGGTTAACTATTTTTGAGGTCTTGCCCTAAAAGGCATCTAAGGTACATGAATGGAGTGTGGTGATTTTGCAACATGGAAAGAGAATTGTTTAAAAGTTTGATACTTTTAAATGGTTTGTTTTTTGGTTACTCTGGGAATGGTGATTTTCTACAAATATTTAATAAATTGTTTTTTGATTCTATATTCTGTATGCAGTTAAATATACATTACTAATTCTGTTGTGCTTTAATAGAATGGAATGTTTACAGGCCCTTGAGATGCTAGAGTATTTTAAAAAACTTTCTGAAGATGCATACCAAAGTTTTCCAAGAGGATTTTATAATTGGTTTAATGTAAGGTTTATCAGATTCTAAAATAGTACAGTTACTAAGGCAATTTTATGTGAGAGACTATTTTGTAATGTAGTGAATGGTACATTTATAAGAAATGTGACTGCCAATATATTTTTATAGCTAATCTTTATAAACTGTAAAGTTGAGTTTTTAATGATTATTTTAAATGTTTATATAGTTTGTTAGTAAAAAATATTTTGTGTCTCAAAGTATCATTTTTATATTATAGTAAGTAAAGTTTCCAGATTGGCTAATATTTGAATTGTAAGTTTTGTATGCAGTTTATCCAGAGTTCAAAAATGTTGTCAGCACACCAGTGTTTAGCCTCTGTATTCCAATTTGTATGCACTTTGAAATTGTACTGCAAAACTATTGTGTGCTTCTTATACAATATGTATCATATTGTTGTCTATGAAATTAAAGGACACTTGATTAAAAAAAAAAGAAAAGGACCTACAAACACAAACCCAAAACAATTAAGAAGATAGTAATAGGAACACACACATCGGTAATTACCTTAAATGTGAATGTGTTAAATGCTCCAACCAAAAGACACAGGTTCGCTGAATGGTTACAAAAACAAGACCCATATATATGCTGTCTACAAAAGACCCACTTCAGACCTGGGACACATACAGAGTGAAAGTGAGGGGATGGAAAAAGGTATTCCATGCAAATGGAAATCAAAAGAAAGCTGGAGTAGCAATACTCATATCAGATAAAATAGACTTTAAAATAAAGAATGTTACAAGAGACAAGGAAGGACAATACATAATGATCAAGGGATCAATCCAAGAAGATATAACGATTATAAATATATATGCACCAAACATAGGAGTGCCTCAATACATAAGGCAAATGCTAACAGCTATAAGAGAGGAAATTGACAGTAACACAATAATAGGGGGGGACTTTAACACCTCACTTGCACCAATGGACAGATCATCCAGACAGAAAATTAATAAGGAAACAGAAGCTTTAAGTGACAAAATAGACCAGATAGATTTAGTTGATATTTATAGGACATTCTATCCAGAAACAGCAGATTACACTTTCTTCTCAAGTGCACACAGAACATTCTCAAGGAGAGATCACAACTTGGGTCACAAATCAAGCCTCAGTAAATTTAATAAAATTGAGATCATATCAAGCATTTTTCTGACCACAATGCTATGAGGTTAGAAATCAATTACAGGGGAAAAAACGTAAAAAACACAAACACATGGAGGCCACACAATACATTACTAAATAACCAAGAGATAACTGAAGAAATCAAAGAGGAAATCAAAATATACCTAGAGACAAATGACAATGAAAACACGACGATCCAAAACCTATGGGATGCAGCAAAAGCAGTTCTCAGAGGGAAGTTTATACCAATACAATCCTACCTCAAGAAACAAGAAAAATCTTAAACAATCTAACCTTACACCTAAAGGAACTAGAGAAAGAAGAACAAACAAAACCCAAAGTTAGTAGAAGGAAAGAAGTCATAAAGATCAGAGCAGAAATAAATGAAAGAAACAAAGAAAACAATAGAAAAATCAATAAAACTAAAAGTTGATTCTTTGAGAAGATAAACAAAATTGACAAACCATTAGCCAGACTCATGAAGAAAAAAAGGGAGAACACTCAAATCAATAAAATTAGAAATGAAAAAGGAGGGGTTACAACAGACACCCCAGAGATACAAAGCATCATAAGAGACTACTACAAGCCCCTCTATGCCAATAAAATGGACAACCTGGAAGAAATGGACAAATTCTTAGAAAGGTATAACCTTCCAAGACTGAACTGGGAAGAAATAGAAAATATGAACAGACCAATCACAAGTAATGCAATTGAAACTGTTATTAAAAATCTTCCAACAGGGCTTCCCTGGTGGCGCAGTGGTTGAGAGTCCGCCTGCCGATGCAGGGGACGTGGGTTCGTGCCCCGGGCTGGGAGGATCCCACGTGCCACGGAGCGGCTGGGCCCGTGAGCCGTGGCTGCTGAGCCTGCGCGTCCGGAGCCTGTGCTCCGCAACGGGAGAGGCCACAACAGTGAGGGGCCCGCGTACGGCAAAAAAAAAAAAAAATCTTCCAACAAACAAAAGTCCAGGACCAGATGGCTTCACAGGAGAAGAGCTAACACACATCCCTCTCAAACTCTTCCAAAAAACTGCAGTGGAAGGAACACCCCCAAGCTCATTCTACAAGGTCACCATCACACTGATACCAAAACCAGATTAAGATACTACAAAAAAAAAAAAGAAAGAAAATTACAGACCAATATCACTGATGAATATAGATACAAAAAATCCTCAACAAAATACTAGCAAACAGAATCCAACAACACATTAAAAGGATCATACACCATGATCAAGTGGGTGTTATCCCAGGGATGCAAGGATTCTTCAATATACATAAATCAATCAATGTGATACACCATATTAACAAATTGAAGAATAAAAACCATATGATCATCTCAATAGACACAGAAAAAACTTTTGACAACGTTCAACACCCATTTATGATAAAAACTCTCCAGAAAGTGGGCATAGAGGGAACCTACCTCAATGAAATATAAAAGCCATATATGACAAACCCACAGCAAACATCATTCTGAATGGTGAAAAACTGAAAGCATATCCTCTAAGATCAGGAACAAGACAAGCATGTCCACTCTCGCCACTATTATTCAACATAGTTTGGGAAGTTCTAGCCACAGCAATCACAGAAGAAAAAGAATTAAAAGGAATACAATCTGGAAAAGAAGAAGTAAAACTGTCACTGTTTGCAGATGACATGATACTATACATAGATAATCCTAAGGATGCCACCAGAAAACTATTAGAGCTATCAATGAATTTGGTAAAGTTGCAGTATACAAAACTAATGCACAAAAATCTCTTGCATTCCTATACACTAACGATGAAAAATCTGAAAGAGCAATTAAGGAAACAATCCCATTCACCAGTGCAACAAAAAGAATAAAATACCTAGGAATAAACCTACCTAAGGAGGTAAAAGACCTGTACTCAGAAAACTATAAGATACTGATGAAAGAAATCAAAGATGACACAAACAGATGGAGAGGTATACCATGTTGTTGGCTTGGAAGGATCTATATTGTGAAAATGACTACACTACCCAAAGAAATCTACAGATGCAATGCAATCCCTATCAAGTCACCAGTGGCATTTTTTACAGAACTAGAACAAAAAAATCTTAAAATTTGTATGGAGACACAAAAGACCCAGCATAGCCAAAGCAATCTTGAGGGAAAAAAATGGAGGTGGAGGAATCAGGCTCCCTGACTTCAGACTATACTACAAAGCTACAGTAATCAAGACAATATGGTACTGGCACAAAAACAGAAATATAGATCAATGGAACAGGATAGAAAGCCCAGAGATAAAGCCACGCACCTATGGTCAACTAATCTATGACAATGGAGGCAAGGGTATACAGTGGAGAAAATACAGTCTCTTTAATAAGTGGGGCTGGGAAAACTGGACAGCTACACGTAAAGGAATGAAATTAGAACACTCCCTAACACCATACACAAAAATAAACTCAAAATGGATTAAAGACCTAAATGTAAGACTCGACACTATAAAATCTTAGTGGAAAACATAGGAAGAACACTCTTTGACATAAATCACAGCAAGATCTTTTTTTGACCCACCTCCTAGCGTAGTGGAAATAAGAAAAATGAACAAATGGGACCTCATGAAACTTCAAAGCTTTTGCACAGCAAAGGAAATGATAAACAAGGCAAAAAGACAACCCTCAGAATGGGAGAAAATATTTGCAAGCAAATCAACAGACAAAGGATTAATCTTCAAAATATATAAACGGCTCATGCAGCTCAATATTAAAAAAACAAACAATCCAATTCAAAATTGGACAGAAGACCTAAATTGACATTTCTCTAAAGAAGACATAGAGGTGGCCAAGAGGCACATGAAAAGATGCTCAACATCACTAACTATTAGAAAAATGCAAATCAGAACTGCAGTGTGTATCACCTCACACCGGATAGAATGGGCATCATCAGAAAATCTGCAAACAATAAATGCTGGAGAGGGTGTGGAGAAAAGGGAACCCTCTTGCACTGTTGGTGGGAACGTAAATTGATACAGCTATTATGGAGAACAGTATGGAGGTTCCTTGAAAAACTAAAAATAGAATTGCCATATGACCCAGCAATCCCACTACTGGGCATATACCCACAGAAAACCATAATTCAAAAAGACACATTCACCTCAATGTTCATTGCAGCACCATTTACAATAGCCATGTCCTGGAAGCAACCTAAATGCCCATCGGCAGACAAATGAATAAAGAAGGTGTGGTACATATATACAATGGAATATTACTCAGCCATAAAAAGGAACAAAATTGGGTCATTTATAGCGTCGTGAATGGACCAAGAGACTGTCATACAGAGTGAAGTATGTCAGAAAGAGAAAAACAAATATCGTATATTAACGCATATACAGGGAATCTAGAAAAATGGTACAGATAAACCCGTTTGCAAGGCAGAAATAGAGACACAGGCGTAGAGAACAGATATATGGACACCAAAGAGGGAAAGCAGGGGGGCGAGGGTGATGGTGGTGGGATGAATTGGGAGATTGGGTTGGACATATATACACTAATATGTATTAAATCGATAAGTAATAAGAACGTGCTGTATAAAGAATAATTAACTTATAAAAAGGGTTTGGGGCTTCCCTGGTGGCACAGTGGTTAAGAATCCGCCTGCCAATGCAGGGGATACGGGTTGGAGCCCTGGTCCAGGAAGATCCCACATGCCGCGGAACAACTAACCCCGTGCGCCACAACTACTGAGCCTGCGCTTTAAAGCCCATGGGCCACAACTACTGAAGCCCACATGCCTAGAGCCTGTGCTCTGCAACAAGAGAAGCCACTGCAATGAGAAGCCTGTGCACCACAACAAAGAGTAGCCCCCACTCGCTGCAACTAGAGAAAGCCGGTGCACAGCTACAAAGACCCAATGCAGCCAAAAATAAATAAATAAATAAATAAATAAATAAATAGATTTCAGAAAAAAGGGTTTGGGATTAGCAGATACAAAGTACTATATATAAAATTGATAGACAACAAGGTCCTACTGTATAGCACAGGGAACTATATTCAATATCGTGTAATAAATCACAGTGAAAAAATATGAAAAAATATATATGTATATACACTGCATATAACCGAATCACTCTGCTGTACACTAA
The DNA here is from genome assembly GCF_000442215.2 of Lipotes vexillifer. NCBI lineage: Eukaryota > Metazoa > Chordata > Mammalia > Artiodactyla > Lipotidae > Lipotes > Lipotes vexillifer. The sequence goes on from NW_006772326.1 coordinate 1,472,668, forward strand.
CACAGCATTGTAAATCAAATATACTTCAATAAATAAATTAAATTAGAAATTTTTAATTAAAATTAAAAAATTTTTTAATTAAAATTGTTTTACATTTAAAAATAAAAGTTCAAAAGACTACATAGAAGTGAAAGAGGAAGGGAACAATTACCCCCATTATATTTTCCTTATTCCTGACAACACTTTTCTTCCCTTTCTGCCCCTTCCTTGCCCCACCACAACTAACAACCATCCATACCTGGGTCACCCACCATCCAAGTCTGTTTCTTTGGGATTTTTTTTTTTTTATGGAGGTAAGAAAAAGAGAGGAAGCCAGAAGTGCCATGGAGGGTTTGCCAAAGCGGAAATTAAAAGTTCAAAAGAACCGAAACCAAACAGATCGCTAGCCACACCAGGATCTGAAACTAAATCTGGGAGGTGGAAACTCTCAGGCAATGTTCCCTCCTTCATGATGAATGGACGATATCAACCATCTTTCTACTTGTTTTTTCAGAAGTCTTATTTACCCTAGGCTATAAGGTGAGATGAACTCCAAGGCTGTTGTAAACCCCAGTGCTGCTGGGGACAGTAATGGAATCCTGAAGAAAGATTAGTTAAAAAGCAATATTTATGGAACGACACCCAGAGACTAAAAGGAAACAAAAACATGTTTAACCAGACAGTGTTCTGGGATGCAGTCTGAGAACTCAGAATCAAAGTTGTTTAATTTGAAATGACTTTGCAAAACATGGAATATAATCTCATTTACCTAGAGTGTCTGGCACTTGGCAAAATACAACACACAGAAATCTGACTAGTATGTAAAGATGTCTCTATTCTGCTCCCTGTATGGGAGAAAATCATGTGGGAGAAAGACATATGCTGCTGTGTGAATGTAAACTGTTCCCCGCCCCTCACCCCCGCACATCACTTGCCCAAATACATTTGCAAGGTGTCAAGCAGGGAGCCCCGATAAAAGGACTGGAATGATCACCTGGATAATCCTTAGGATTAACTTCAGGATAGTCTCTTCCAATACCATCAAAGAGCGTGAAAAGTGAGGGCTCAATTCATAGGGTGGCATTCTATCCAGGGCAACCTGAACCCTGTAGTCTGTGTGACAGAATTCTTAGAAAAGTCACTTTTGTTCCAAAAACAACATATATAAAATGGCAGACATGAAACTGTAGGATCAAGCACGCCAGGAGCTTCTTAAAGCTTCATTGTTTGAAACTAAATATGATCTCAGTAGCAGAGCCAAACGTACATTTATTGCCCTGGCTCATGCTATAATATGAATAATAATAAAAACTAATATTTACTAAGCACTTATGTGCTAGGGACTGTGACAGGGCTTTTCAATAGATTATCTCCTTTATGTGGACAATACAACAACACTGCAAGTAGATATTATCATTGTCCCGATTCTTAAGGAAACTAGAGCTTAGGAAGATTAAGAATCCTGACCAGGATTACACAGCTAGTAAGAGGTAGAGCCACAATTTGAACCCAGGAAAATTGCCTCCAGAGCCTGAACTTTTGACCATTATGTCACCCCGCTATGGGGTGACAAAGTCCCAGTACTTTTGAACCTTGAAGCTGGTCCTTGGCAGCCTTTTTTTTAAACTTTAAAATGAGGTGGTAATGCTCATAATTTGTTAAATTTTAAAATGATTCTCCCGTTCTTTTCATTTTCCTTAAGGCACAAAGATAGTAAATGGTATATTGGGATCTGGACAGGAATCTCTGTTTTAATCACCTCCAATTCACCTCATTGGTGAGGGAGGGATTCCTGCCCTAGGGTTATGGGGATGGCTGAACACACAACACCCAACACTGGACAGATGACATGGATAGCAGTTCATTAATCACAGCTACTCACCACCTGGGGGAGGGGGACACTGCATGCCAGGGGTTGCATTTAGAAACAGAGAAAAGCAGAGCCTGTGGGAAGCAGTCTTTGTAGTATCAAGAGGGTGTGATATCCCCTATTCCACAGGAGAATACAATTGGCTTGTTTGAATAATCCTGCAGGCTGGTAGGGATCTGAAAACTGCTACTTGGGGATAAACAGGAGCTATACGTGATCCTCCTAATGAGGAGGGTTGTTTGCCTATGAGACCTTATCTGCAGAAGCAGGGTGGGAAAGGGAATTTGTAGTTGGACCATTTGAAGTCCTTCCAATTTTACCAAATGTCAAGATAGCACATAATATTGGACCTTAATTTTAAGGCTTACACCACAGTGTCTATAAAACATAAATAGATGAGAAATACAAGGAAAGTGCATGAACAAAGATAGTTGGCTAGAGAAGAGCAGGGTGTATTTGGGTAACTAAGGCTATGTGGAAAGGAAACGTGTTAGATGAGACTGGAAAGCTGGTTTCCAAGGGCTTTGATAACCCATTAAAGATTTTTTAAAAAAATAGAAGGACATGACCAAATATATGTTTTAGGAAAAATCTATCTGGAATGAGGATGGATTAGAAAGGAGGAGAAAGCAGAGACAGACAAAGAAGATTACTGTTTGTTGACATGATGACAGTGAGATATCATGGGCATTTGAGCCGGAAAAGTGGCCTCCATGGAAAGATGAGCAAAACAGCAAGTCAAGAGAAATTACAGTGGCACAGACCACAGGAGTAATCAAATGATTGGCTGTAGGGAGTAAGGGAGCAAAAGAAGTAAGGATTACTCCAAAGATAGCCCATCTTTGTTTAAAGTTTTCATATTTTGTTTACCATGGATTTTTTGCATTAATTTTGATGTCTAAAAATAAATATTTCATTAAAATATTTATCTCGATCACAGAGTGCATTATTTTCTTGTGGCTGCTGTAACAAATTACTATACATTTAGTGGCTTAAAACAACAGACATTTATTCTATCACAATTCTGGAGGCCAGAAGTCTGAAATCAAGGTGTCTGCAGGACCACAGTCCCTCCAGAGGCTCTAGGGGATAATCCATGCCTTGCCTCTTCCAGCTTCTGGTGGCTGTCAGCATTCCTTGGTTTGTGTCTGCATCACTTCCATCTCTACCATGTAGTCACACTACCTTCTCTTCTTCTTCCTGTGTAAAATCTCCCTCTCCCTCTCTCTTGTAAGGACATCTATAATTACATTTAGGGCTCACCCAGATAACCCCAGATAATATCTCCATCTCATGATCCTTAACTTCATCATATCTGCAAAGTCTTTGCCATTCATAGGTTCCAGAGATTAGATGTGGATTTCGGGGGGGGGGGGCTAATTTTTAGCCTACCACACTGAGTTTTTTTACATCTTTTTATTAATTAATTTATTTATTTTTGGCTGCATTGGGTCTTCGTTCTGCACACTAGCTTTCCCTAGTTGCGGCGAGCAGGGGCTACTCTTCGTTGTGGTCTGCGGGTTTTCTCATTGTGGTGGCTTCTGTTGTTGTGGAGCATGGGCTCTAGGCATGCAGGCTTGAGTAGTTGCAGTGCGTGGGCTCAGTAGTTGTGGCACACGGGCCCTAGAGCGCAGGTTCAGTAGTTGTGGCGCATGGGCTTAGTTGCCCTGCAGCATGTGGGATCTTCCTGGACCAGGGCTCAAACCCGTGTCCCCCGCATTGACAGGTGGATTCTTAACCACTGCGCCAACAGGGAAGCCCCCTAGGACTCTTTAAATTTGGCATCTTGGGCAAGTGCCTCCCTTCACTCTCCTCACCCACGCTGGTTCCAGCCCTGGACCATTTGGGCCTGGAACACTACGAGAAGGTGGTTTTGCTTACAAAAATGGGAAATTAAAGAGAAGGAACTGATCTAGGACACAAATATTGCTTAAATATTTAAAATAACCTACTATTGAATTAGATATTTTAGTGTCCATTTGGATGTTAACACCTGATTTTTATGTTCCTCGAACATGGCCTCATTTTTCCTGGAGCCAAATGAAAGCCCACCTTGAGAACAGGTTAGGACATTCTGTGTCTTTACCTAGAGTTGAGAAGATAATACTGCCCAGTGTTCATTTCCCTTTCTTTTCTGTTTTTTTTTTTTTTTTTTTTTTTTTCATCTCCCTTTCTTGGAAACAGTACCAGAACTTGCTTTGGGGAACCACCTGTCTTCTACTCTCAGACGATGTGATTAGATGGTCTCTACTCCCCACCCCAGGACTGGAACTTGTGGCCCAGGCATTGTCTATCAATGGAACTGCTTCTCCCTAACTACAGCTATGGGTTCACAGATCTGTCTCAAATTGATCTAATAAAAATGAATTCTGGGATTTCAGTGGGAACCGCAAGGAAGTACTGAGTTTTCCTCTCAACTTGTATCAGTGAATATGGAGCTTGAAGCTCTGGAGCCTGAAGCTAACAGAGAAAAGGCAAAACTAAGACTCAAAGATCCCAATGACATCACTTCAGTCACTAAATCAGGTCACACTTGAAGCCAGACCTACTCCCAGGCTTTTCAATTACCTGAACCAATAAATTTCTCTTATTGTGTATGCAAGATTGAATTTGATTTTTCTGTCATTTAAAACCACAACTGATCGTTAGAAACTTTAATAAAACATATATATATATATAATTTTAAATACTTGGCTGCTCAATGGAAATGGTGTGGTGCCTGGGGCAGAAAAACTTTTTGAGCTGGGGTTGTACCCAAGGGACATTTGTGCTTTATTTGGTGAGAGTGTAAATTATTTCATCCTTTGACCAGGACACTGCCACTGTCATGGAATTTATTCAGTGCCACAAAGCCTCCAGTGGGAACCCAGCATTTTCCCTCAAGGAGATAGGACTATCTGATCAATCTCCAGGAAAGGTATTGACTGAGGAGCAAAAAAGAATTAGAGGAAAGGCTAGCAAGGTCACTAGGTAATCTTGGACAAAGCTACTGGAGAAAGTGAAAAGGGAGGGCCATGGGGCATTTAGGAAAGGGACCAGGGCAAGAGGAAGCTGGTCAAAAATGTAGGGAAGTGATTACCGGATTACATTCCCTAGAGTTCCTTGGGCTTCCTTTACAAAAGTGGCAATGGCTAGCACCATACTTATAAATTACTCCTCTCTACTTTGTACAGACTTTTTTTGTTGTTGTTGTAGTAAAGGAAATTAACAATAAAAAATCAAAAAAGAAAATATGATTAAGATAGTAAACGAAATCATTTTCTTTTCACATTCCGTATGTACCCTTCATATCTGGTAGAAAAGATTATACTGGCATTAGGCTGTGTTATGCTAAAGTAATGAAGAGTGAAGGTTTCATAATAGTCAACTCAATCATCTCTTCATCACTTTACATTTCAACGTTTGACCTAAGGAGAGCCCATTCCAGGGTCATATTAAGAATATTTAAAAGAAACAGGAAAGTCCACCAGTAAGATAGCTTCTCCAGTAGAATAAACTATCCACTCAGGAGAGTCTACATTTTCAGCAGCAATTTAACACCTTGCCTAAATTTTTCAACATCTCACTAGTTCTTTCTTCTTAACTAGTAAAGAAATGACTTATATGTTGGGTGGGTCCTTTTGTATTATGCTTATAAAATAACATTTGACTACATATTTTATACTAATTATATCAGTGGGCTATAGTAATAGGCAAAATAAACCCCAGAGGAGCATGTTTTTTTAAAATATAAACAAGTAAATGAAGAGCCTATGAAGATATTAACAGCTTTCCTTGATCACAAGCTTCTAAGCACTATTCAAAGCTCTTTAGGGACCATAATTACTGTAGTCTATAGAGTTACTGTTACTTGTATTTGGCAAGATTCTCCATGTCAATTGTACAGTGTGAGGCTGAACAAAACAGAGAAATAAAGGGGAAAAATTTGGCAAAACATCTTGGCCTTAACCTTTACTTATATCACTAGGGAGGTATAAGGGACAGACATCACAGAGAATAAAAATAAGAGGTGACGTTTTGGAAGAAATCCAAATTCTCTCTTATTTAAGGGAGTCAATTCAATTTACCTTGAAACAAGATTATGTACACTGGAGGTAAAAACATTAAAGGATCAGGTATTTGATCAAATTTTAGGGGAAAATTTAAGATTCCAAACATGGCACTACTTATAAATACACAATATGTGTGTTCATACATACAAACATGTTCTGAACATTCTGATGAAGAAAAAATGTTGTTTATACTTTTTAGATCAGTTCCAAAATTCACTTAGGAAAAGTCTTAAAAGCTCTTAGAGATGAAAACTCTAGTAAATGAAGCCTAATTTTCATGAATACCTGTACTCAAGGGCTATTTGACCTGAATTACACAGCACGTTTTAAGCTTTGTAACTCTTAGAGTGCATATAATTTTTAATTGACTTTTCTTTGGCAATGTCAGTATGTATGTATTATATTCACGGGACTCCCTCTACTGTATAACTTGACACATGAAAATTCTTGTTTTACCCTTTACCAAGGTTTCCTTGCAGCTTGATGGATAAGGTGTCTAATTATGCAGTACTGCAGAAGGCTGTGGATCAAATCAGATATTTTTATTGAAAATGAGGTCATGTTGGGTTGTGTGATATAGCTACATAATCACTTAACTATTTTTCCAAGCCAAACACAGAGTAATTAGGTTTAGTAACATGGCTTCCTCCCTAAGATCCATAACTCAGACATGGTGGTTTGGGAACAATATGGGTAGAAATTGTGTATGTTTTTCTTGGACGTTCAAATGAATGTCACTTTCTAACTAGACTACATTTTAGATATAATTTAATTTACTCTCATTTTTACTTTATGTGACATTGTCTGGGAGAACATTTTCCAAATAATCATCTAAAATATTGTGGTCCCTAAATTTATCACTCAAGCAATATGTCATGTGATTACAGATAAACAATGAATTGAGGAGTTTGGGATAATGATTTATACAATGATATCCATAAACATCCATTAGAATATTTTGATAGTAGATTTCCAGATATTTCATGGAAGTATTGATTTCAAATATATTGTCACCATACCACCAAAAATCATTGAAATGTTCTAGTTCTAATACTCTCTGTTTCAAATGCTTGTGTTTCTTGTGTACCTAGAAGACCTAGTTTAGTGTTCGGGAAATATTAGACTCATGGTTGTACCCAGGTCCATTTTTTTGAAATTTGTTAAATAATAAACTTAGATCAGCTTTATGTTCAAACAGTGCCTAATTTTTCACATTTCAAGGTGTAGGCTTAGGCACAAATTCTTAGACTATAGGTATAAGATCATTCCACTGAAGAATAAGGACTCTTTTACTAAGACTATCATTCCTTCCAAGATACTAAAATTTACTATATATTTCACATTGTTGGGTTTGTCACACAAAATCCTTTCATATTTTAGCTTTGGGCCACTAGATATTTTTTCCATTCCACTTTTATGCCTCAGAAGGGTACTGTGTAGTGTACCATTATAAAATTTCCATATTCATCTTACTTTTACTACCAGTATGACTTCAAAAATATGATACTATCAAATTGTAATGACTGTGAAATTAAGATGCCTTTTAGGGCAACCGTGAACAGCTGTAGTGAATAGCCTGACATCTGTGAAATCAAAAGTGTATTTTGAATTCAACTTTCAAACCACAGAATTCAAGTAAGCAAAAACTGACCATGTGTTAAAAACACCTGAAACTCTTCCTCTTATAACTGTTTATCTACATTTTTAAAACTCTGTTTACATTGTAGTAACAGCTGTGTTTAAAAGGGACATGACAGAGCAGACTAATTTATAATGCAAAACTCTATTCTAAAAAAAAAACTTATGCTTGAAAAAACACTTCAAAAGAGGGCAAAAATGATTAAAATAGACACAACCATTTGTTTAAACTATGACTTTCTCTAGAAAAAACAGCCTAATGTAAACTGGCCTATGCATGTTTCAAGCAGCTGTTCTGTATAATGCCTCTACAAAACCTTTCTCTTTGGGGGGTGGGCAGAAAGAAAATGAGCAACTGACCATATCAAAAGGTCACTGACATTTAAGAAACAGCACAAATCTAAGTATGGAATACAAAATATTTTTCAAGTATGCCAAGTTAGTTAAAGGCTGAGGAGACAGAACCAGTGACCATCACTGTAGTCAGCGATCTTACGACTGAAAAGTCACCTTTGACCAGCATTCATTCATTGTATTTGTATAGAATAACGGCAAAACTTTTCCATGAGGAAAAATAGTCCAAACAAACGTTTTGTCCGTGTTTTACCATATATTAGCTAATGTTTCTTTTCACTCTCTCTCTATTTTTCAATCATTGTTTGGACACCACATAGACATGATCCTAGGGCCTCTTTTTCACCGTTTCAACTGATTTTTCTTGGTGTCTGATGCTGTTCACCACTTTCACTTTTACAAAATCCTCTCTTTCATTGGTTCCCATGATGCCATTCTGTCCTCATATCTCTTGATCATTTCTAAGGATCTAATGGAGCACCTTTTCCTCTGCTTGTTTCCTAAACGTTCCCTTAAGTGCCATCTGCATCGCCCTTCTCTTCTCAGATGAAGGACAGTGGCCTCAGGTAGCTGAAAGAAGCAAGGAAGCAGAGTTTCCCACATCTCAGCCTGGCCACGTGCTCAGGTTGTCAGGAATTAGCTGAGAGGGTCACACCTGAAGGGACCTGACTGGACAAAAGACAAGGACCACACAGAAACAAGGATGCTTCATCAGATCCCAGCACGGACAGCTGATAACACCAGAACCTGGTTTCCGCACTCACACATGTCAATCTTGGAAATGTAGGCACAATCCCAAAGAAAGGGGCATGGAATTCCAAATAGATGAAGATAAAGTTCCTGCTGCCCAACAAAATAAAGGCCCCAGATAGATATTAAATTCAATTAAAGAAACATGAGAACAGTTCCATTTCACACGTATGATTTTGTTGAATGATATTCCAGCAGTTCCCAGCACAGTGCCTGCAATATGGTTGGAGTTCAAAAAACTGTGGTTTCCTCTTCGTATTGGAGGATCACAAAATTCTCATTATCTGATGAGTTAAACTGGGTGAACTTTAATTCATTTATCCATTTACCCATGTAACAAAGATAATTTGAATACCTACTCTGTGCCAGGCAATATTCTAGGCACTGAAAACACCATAATGTAAATGAAGTTCCAGCCCCTTAGAGACAGAGACAGTGGAAAAAGAAGAAAGAGGGAAGGAAGGAAGAAAGGAAAGAAGGAAGGAAGGAAGAAAGGGAGGAGGAATGACAAATTTAAGAGAATAAACCAAAGCAGAATATTAGAGAGAGTTCGGGGTTGGTCCACTCTCCTGGTCAGAGTGCTCAAGAAGGCCTCTCTGAGTAGATGAGACTAACATTGTGCCTTGGAAATTTGTGGCAAGAACACTCCAGGCTAGGGAGCCAGCAGGGCACAAGCCATTGAGTAGTCTTCCAAATCAGTTATTCTCTAAACTTACAACTCAAATTAGCATGTAAGGGAAGAAGTCTGTAATCTTAATGTGAATCTTAGCCATTCCTTCAGTTTCATTTATATAACAGCCAAAATATATTTTCGAAAAATAAATCAAGATGAAAGTAAGGATTTGCTGCTATTAATATGCATTTGTTAAATTACATTCATTCAAATAGGAAAGAATAAGCTATATAACTTACATTTGTGTCTATGTCTCTACTTGCATATACCTATATTTGTATCATCTATATCTCTATTTACATTTGAAATATGCTATACACTCTGGTTATACCCATACCTGCATCTATCTATCTATCTATCTATCTATCTATCTATCTACCTATCTATCATCTATCAATGTGCTGCTGGCTATGTGACCTAATTATTTTACTACTAAGGCCTCACAGCTGATTAACTTATTTCTGAAAGAAGCAAACTGTCCTGAGAAACTCCTCAGAAGTAGAATATATAACTGTGTATCTATACCATGTGTATCTGTATCTGTATCTGGCTATGCTTATAATTGTGTTATGTATACATAAGACTTCAGTTTAAGCACTCCCAGGTTATACCTTTACAGACCAACTGGATCAAATATCTACAGCAAGAAGATGACTCTACTCATAAAACACCAATTGGGGGGATTATTTTTGTTACTATCTTCTAACGAGATGTCGAAAAGAGGTTCCCAAAAGGTAAATTATTAATTCTAAATAGCATACAAAATCATACTTTATTATTTGAAAAAATGTAAAAATATCACCACTGCTTTATCCTTAAGGTTTCCCCTTGGAAAGAGCCACCCCCGCTCCCCAAACAGAAATTGAAGATGTGTTACCAATGCCAATGCAGTCACCTCCAGGGTAGCTGACATATCCATGGCATTTTTTCAAAGCTATGATACATAAATTTTATTTTAAAAGAGTTGCAAACAAAAAGAAACACAATGGCTTTGTCTATATTCAGGGTCCTACAGTTCTTTTTAAAGTACTGTGTTATGATGCTTTATAAAAAGAGGTCCTACATTTTCTGATGCCTGGTAAGACTGATATTTATCACTTACAACTCCCTCACACTCTTGATTTTATGATGGAATCAGAAAATTGTGGGTAATTTTTTTTTTTTTTTTTTTTTTTTTTTTTTTGCAGCAGCCATGGCTCACGGGCCTAGTCACTCCGCGGCATGTGGGATCTCCCCGGACCGGGGCACGAACCCGTGTCCCAGGCATCGGCAGGCGGACTCTCAACCACTGCGACACCAGGGAAGCCCGTGGGTAATTTTTTAAATGACTGCATCAATTATAATAAAAATATATGCTTTAAAGCCCTCAAAAGTAGGATAGTTACAATCAGTCATCCTACACTAAAGGAGTCATTTGAAATGAGTCTTATTTAATTAGGATGACTGCATGCCTGACTTGCGGGGGACAGTCCCAGTTTATGTCTACTGTCCTGATGTAAGAACAGTGCCCACACTGACTCTCAAGAAAGTCCTGGGCTTCCCTGGTGGCGCAGTGGTTGAGAGTCTGCCTGCCGATGCAGGGGACGCGGGCTCGTGCCCCGGTCCGGGGGGGGGGGGTCCCACGTGCCTCGGAAAAAGTCCTAGTAAACTACAGTTATTCGATGTAAAATCAATTGCAGAATGGTTATAGTGAAGAAATTTTATAAATCTAGTGTTTGGTCCGGGATAGGAAATACCACCTGTCACTAAAATCTGGAAAATACAGTTGTCACAGTATATAATAGTCAATTATTTAAATAATTTTCCTCCTCTGGGAGCCAAAGAATCAAAGAGTGACAAAAAAGGGCTGTAGCACAGAGGTAGCTTGGCTGTCATGCCATCACTAGTATAATAGCATAGACACACAAATACAAGACAGTGTTTACAAGTTTATTCTCCTTCGGGCATAAAATTAATGAAATTGACATTTGTAAATGTATTTCCCTGACTACATTTAACTTCTATGAACTAGCAAAAATTTGGAAGTTTATGGCAACTAATCATTTCCACTTTAATACTAGCAGGGGAAAAGGTATTAAAGTTGAAGTCTTCTCAAGGGATGTGCCAGTCCCATCAACTCATCTTTTCTATGGCATATAGCATTACTATAGTAAGTGTTCAACTGTATAGGAGAAGATATTTAAATCATTTTACATTTTCTAATATTTTCCAGTTCTACGCTTTCCCAGATATAGTAGATTTGTTTTTTAGAACAGCATTTGCATTTGACATAATAAGGGGTTTGGCATTTTTAAAAGGTGGGAGGGGGGAAGATCATTTTTGGGAAAAAATTGAACTAGCTTTATGACTACAGAACTTCTTAGAACCTTTAATATTCTAATATACATGGTGACTCTAAGAGACAAGTATTGCATGAGAAATTTCTCAAACATGTTTGCCCACTGTGCTCTCTTTTCCCACAGCATCCTGCTGGTCTAATGTCTGTGCAACACATTATGGGAAATATATCTTCTTAGAATAATGTCTTATTCTTCACAAATCTACATGGAAAAAAAAAATCGAATCCCTCTGTTAAAGGTTTTAAAACTACTTAAAGATGCAGTAATGAAAAAAAAAGATGATAAGAAGATGCACCTACATTTATTTATTTATTTATTTGTTTGTTCTACAAATACTGAGTGAGTACCTACTATGTGCTGGGCACTTTTCCAGGCAACAGTATTGTTGCAATACAAGCCATGCAAAGTCCTGGTTCTCAGGGAGGAAACATTCTAGTGGGAAATACACAATAAGCATACGTATGAATATATATGTATCCATGAGTGATGGTGTTAGGGTGCTAATATTGTGAGACTTTGTTCTTTCTGCTTTTGAATTTTCTCTAATATGGGTATAGTACATATATAAATTCAATGCGATTATAATCAACATCCAAAAGGATTTTTTGTGAAACTGAACAAACTGGTTAAGGGCCTAGAAGAACAAAAAGCCAAGAAGAGTCACAATGATTTTTAAGACTAAGGAATTTTCCCTAAAATATTAAGGAGTTATAAAGTTATTAGCACATGGATAGACAAACTAATGGATCAAAATAAAAAGTCCATAATCAAAAACCTACATGGAAACTTGATGAGTGTAGAAATGGTACTGATGATCAATGAAAGTGATGGATTACTCATCAAATAGTGTTGGAACAACTGGCCTTCCAAATGGAAAAATAAACTGAATCCCTGCCTCACACCATACTTAAAAAAGAAATTTAATGTGAAATAAAGAACTAAACTTGAAATTGAAAAAGACACAAATAAATGGAAAGCTATTCCTTGTTCCTGGTTTGGAATAATTACTATTGTTAAAATGTTTATATTGCCCAAAACAATCTACAGACTTAATGCAAACCCTGTCAAAATTTGAATGGCATATTTCAAAGAATTAGAAAAAATAATTCTAAAATTTGTATAGAACCACAAAAGATCTTGAATAGCCAAAACAATCTTGAAAAAGGAAAACAAAGCTGGAGGTCTCATGCTCCCTGGTTTCAAACTATACTACACAAAGCTATAGTAATCCAAACGGTATGTTATTAGCACAAAAACAGACCCACAGATCAATGGAGCAGAACTGAGAGCCCTGAAATAAACCCACAAACATATGGACAATTAATTTACAATAAAGGGGCAACAAATACACAATGGAGAAAGGATAATCTCTTCAATAAATAGCACTGGGGAAACTGGACAGCCACATGCAGAAGAATGAAACTAGACTACTATCTTACATCATACACAAAAATTAACTCAAAATGGATTAAAGACTTGACTAAGACCTGAAACCATAAAATTCCTAGAAGAACACAGAGGTGGTAATCTCATTGACATTGGTGTTAGTGATAGTTTTGAGGATCTGACTCCAAAGGCGAGGGAAACAAAAGCAAAAATAAACAAACAGGACTTAAACTAAAAACTTCTACACAGTGAAACAAACCATCATCAAAACAAAAAGGCAACCTACTGAATGGGGAAAGATATTTACAAATCATATATCTGATAAAGTGTTAATACCCAAAATATATCAAGAGCTCATACAACTCAACAACAATAAAACAACCTGATTTAAAAACGGGCAGAGGATCTAAATAGATATTTTTCCAAAGAAGACATACAGATGGCCAATAGGCACATGAAAATATGCTCAACATCACTAATTATTAGGGAAATGCAAATCAAAAGACATATCCCCTGACAATTGTTAGAATGGTTATTATGAAAAGACAAGGAATAACAAATGTTGGGGAGGATGTGGAGAAAAAGGAGCCCTTGTACATTGTTGGTGGGACCATAAATTGGTTTAGTCACTATGGAAAAACAGTATGATGATTCCTCAAAAATTTAAGAATAGAACTACCATATGACCCAGCTATTACACTTCTTAGTATCTATCCAAAGAACACAAAAACACTTAATACTTAATTCAAAAAGATATGTGCAGTCCTATGTTCACTGTGGCATATTTATAGTAGCCAAGATATGGAAACAACCTGTGTGTCCATCAATGGATGAATGGATAAAGATATTCAATGGAATGTTGCTCAGCCATAAAAAAAGAATGAAATCCTGCCATTTGTGACAACATGGATGATTCTTGAAGGTATTATGCTAAGTGAACTAAGTCAGGTGGAGACAGAAAAAAATACCACATGATTTCACTCATATGTGGAACCTAAAAAACAAAACAAAAAATAAATAAAACAAAAACAAACTCATAGATACAGAGAACATATTGGAGGTTACCAGAGGATAAGGGGGTTTGGGGATGGGTTAAATGAGTGCAGGTGATCAACCATACGAAATTTTTAATTTCAAAATTGTTATTTAATTAGTAAAAAAAAAAAAAAGAAGAACTGAATATATACAGTACATATCTACATATAGGTATAAAACTACATGGCTCCAGGCCATTATGGAAGTGAAATTCACATCAATCTCTACCCACAGTACCAATGCATTTAAAGTTCTTACAAGCATGAACCTTTAAAATGTTTGAATATTCACAAACTAAATTCCATCTTGTAAACCCACAGGAATCATAAGCATGCCCCCGCCCACCCTTATATAACAGAATTATTCTATAAGAAAATTCTAGGTCCACTGAGCACCCTGTTAGGAAGGGGCCATCTACAGAGTGGAAATTGCCAAGGATTTAGAATCCAGCGTACTGAGTTCAATTCTAGTCTCACCAGTTCCCTAAGGGTGTGATCCCAGGCCAATAATTCGACCTGTGTGAGTCTGTTTCCTCTTCTATAAAACGATGATAATGATAGTATCATCTCACTGAATTATCATGAGGATTAAAGAAGAATATACAGGAAAGTGCTTTGTAAGTCTTAAACTCGTTTTGCCAAAAATAGTAACTCATTTCTGTACCAGCTGAAGGCAAAAGATGCTTACCACATGAAACTCGCCTTAAGGGAATAAGTGAAGTGCTCTGGTGGAAGAGGCAGGATTAACACTGGAAGCAATAGCATGCATCAAGAAAAAGAAAGAAAAAAAGAAAACCCCAAAGAAACACAGGTTGAATTATGTAGCTGAGACTCTCAGGACTGTAGGGAGCTTCAGTGAGTGTCAGGCTCTAGGATGATGAATGACTTTCACTAGGCCTTGAGGCATGCTGTTTAGATCAGTGGAGGGTGTGGAGAGGGTGTTCTAGGTAAGGAGAAGAGAATGTGGTCTACTTGCAAAATAGCAATGATAGGCTTAATTTATCCAACACGGTCAGGATCTTCTCACCGTAGGGCCAATCATGGTTCTTATTAAGCGGGGAAGGCTTACTTGCTCCTGTAGGTTAACCTAACTTTAAAATTACGAAAAAAGAACTTGGGAAACAGCAAGAACTGATACTTACAAGGTGGCAAAAATGTTTCACTAGTTATCATCCAGGTGCGTGATCTGGCCCTTAGCAGCTATTTTATGAGGTTCCCAGCATCTTGTCATAGATCCTTGTCCATAGCTATTTGATGACTGTGAAGGGTGACGGCGAGAAATCTCATCTTTGCTTTGTAAACACCCCAGAATTTAAATTTACTGCTTCTAAATCTGACCCACGAATGGACCAACAAAGGTGTTAAGATATCCTTCTTGAATCAGCACAGCTTACTAGACCTTGAGACAGATATCTTGTCTCAAATTTCTTCTACTTTATTTGCTGTCTGTTGTTTTAAACAATTCTCTTTGATTCTTTGTTTTGATCTACACAAAATGTTAGGCTGAAATAACTACTTGTCGTTCCCCCTGGATCCAGCTCGGGAGTAATGTGGACCAAGAATCCATAATACAAGGCCATGTGGCTAAAAAGTTTTGAGATTTCAATAACATGAAAACTATTAATGCTGAGATTCCTGTTTAGAGTGAAATGTGTTGTCATCACACCCTGTTTAATGTCATCATTAAACGGTAATGTGATCTTTGTTTCTACATAAGCAGTCACTGCTTGGTTGAGGATAAGACAATCTTGAAACTTAAGATAACTGATGCTCAAATAAAATCAATCCTATTGATAGGTTTAGAAACAAAGAAGACTCACATTTATATTACTGCCTTCTTTTTGCTATGGGAAGGGAGAAGGGATTGTTTTTTGTGGAGGCAAGGCTAGTATCTCAGGGAAATAAGAAACTAATAACAGATGTAAAGTCAAGGTGAGAAATGACACACACTTCTCCCTCCTTCCTGCTTCCCACTTCAAGTTACATTCCATCTGGAAGACTTTAGACCTTTCCCCAACCTTTAGTGACTGAAAATTAACCTGGAAATTTTGGTCTGCTTGCCCTCTGGTTGGGGCACTAAGAATTAAGCCTTTCTTAGTAAGTTCCTGTGATTTACTTATATAGTTAAAACGAGCCATAATTCACGCACCTCATAGTACATTATACGTCAAAATACATCGCCTCATTCAAATGTATCCTTGAAAAATGATGCTGCCTACCTCACCTCACTTCTACCACCCACCCAGTTAGTTTCCCTTCCTTCTGCCTCATCCAGTCCTTCCAAGCTGAGACCAGCCTGACCCTACTTTCCAGGACACCCTCAGGTTCTCTTTCATTGGAAAGTATCTCAACATGCCTTGTTCCACTCACAGGGCCCGGTGGCAGACTCCGTCCCACCACATTGCTCCTAAACTCACGTATGCCGTCAATCATACCTGAGACTTGAGACCATGGCCCCTGGTCGTCCACAACGTTCCCCAGCACAACTCATCCCATCCCAATCCTTCAGGCCATCTCACACTCCCCTTCAGGCTATCGAACTGGGACTCTTCCTTTGACTCTGTTCTGAAATGTCCAGCTGGTTGCCCTGCTTACTTCCCTGAGACCTGGGACACGATCCTAAACTCCAAGCTGGTGTCAGAGCCCCTGTGCTGTACTGTGTTCCTGAAGGCCCTCTCAGGAGGACCAAGAGTCTCACCCCAGGGTCTCAGCCCAGCTATAGGGGATGTGAACCAGCAGTGTAGCTTTTCTGCTTGCCTAGGTGTTGGCCCAAGACTCTTGGTTACTCTGCCCCACACCACAGCCTTTAGAACCTCATCTTGAACTGTGCTTTCTAACTCCACTCCCTTCCCACCCACCTCACACACCCCCTGGGCTCACAAGTTCCAGGATTAAGACTGAGCCTGGTGTGCCCCTCAGGTACCAGTTTCCACAAATGACCATCCTTCCTACCGGATGAGTGGGATGCCAAGCTCTGACACTGTCCCTATTTCCCCTACCGTGCATTGCAACAGGTGTGCCAGCATACTGCATTCAACATGGACCCAGCAGAAAGGAACAGTGGCAGCTGTTACAGGCCAGGCATTGTCCTAGTTGATGAAGAGATGAAAAAGGCAAATCCCAGCATCAAGAGGTCTACAGCCCTCACCCGTCTCTACTAATGCTCATGCTCTGATCTGTAACTTGTGAAGCACCTCCCTCACTGGACCACATCCTGTGTGTTATACAGAAAGACTAAAAACAGGGTCCAACCAAATTTGACTTCTAGCCAAGTGTTACCTTAAGAAACATTTTAATTATTCTATAGCTCTTTTGTCATTAAAATTGGAAATATCACATAGGATTGCCTGGATAATGCAACACAGAAACAAAGGGGAAAGTATGTGTTCAGAGGCTCCATGAGAACGGCCATCCTCATACTTGCAAGTTCACAGATCTGGATCATTGATTCTCAACAGAGGTGGTACCTCCCCCTAGAGGGCATTTTGGAAATCTGTGGAGGTATTTTTTGTTTTCACAATGATTAGGGTATACTTCTAGCAGTTGATGAAGCAGGCATGCTAGAGGTCTCCCAGGGCAGGGGACAGTCTGCTCAATGAAGAATCTGAGCTTTGCACAGCTTTTAAATATCCCAGCAAATAGTCAAATAAGTGAGTAATTTGTTTATAATTATCTCAGCCTGAAACCTAATGTTGCTTTATATAGAGAATTTTTGAACAGTTTTAATAGACACTGACTTTCCAGCAAAGCAACAGACCATCTAAATCAAAGGAAGAAGGTCCTTTGTTTGGTTCAGAAGGTTAGTAAGTGTTGTTTGTCATTTTGAGAAGTCGTGTCACCAATCACAATGCTGTTCAAGGTCTTCAACAGCCCGTACAACAAACCTGTTTCAGTCTACATCTGTAGGTGTCACCAAAAATTGTAATAAAAGATATCTGAGATGTATTTTAATGAATTTAACATTCAAACATTATATGAGCAGAGACACGCAAAACTTAGAGATCAGATTGAGGTCCATTAAAAAAAGGGCTGGTTTATAATATTTCATATTCAAAAATTTGGAGGCAATATAATAAGAAGTCTATGTTGTGAAAATTATGTTTTGGAAGTACTTGCTAATTTGGGTGGGGGATGTTTGCTGTTTTTCAGTCTGACTCTGACCTTGTCCCCAGAGGTGTACCACCACACAAATTCTCGACAACCTCTTGAACTATAGTTCCCTTTCCCAAACCTTTTATTCTGCATCATCCATCAAAAAATATAGCCTCGGGCTTCCCTGGTGGCGCAGTGGTTGAGAGTCCGCCTGCCGATGCAGGGGACACGGGTTCATGCCCCGGTCCGGGAAGATCCCACATGCCGCGGAGCGGCCGGGCCCGTGAGCCATGGCCGCTGAGCCTGCGCGTCTGGAGCCTGTGCTCCGCAACGGGAGAGGCCACAACAGTGAGAGGCCCGCGGACCGCAAAAAAAAAAAAAAAAAAAAAAAATACAGCCTCCAAGGATTTTTAAAATCCTAGAGACTGAATATACGTCTAGTAAGATAGTGTTATTATCCTAATCCATGTCATAAATTGGGAATCATTTTGATATTGTACTTATAAACAGAACCCAGCTCATTTGTAAGAGTATTGGACTTCATTTTCTGCACTTCGACTCTGTATTTCTTCTTGACATTTCCCCTTACTTAAGCTAAGATTAGTTTTCTTTTTATTATTATATGTAAACACATATACTGTTATTACTCACCCTAACGCTAGGTTTATTCGAGTATCCATTTGTACTTTTCCTCCTTAATTTTTCTATATTTCTTGTACAGAATAATAAAAAAAAATTTATTTTAGAATAATAAAGGGAATTATTATAAAAAGGGAGCTCTGACCTCTGTAAGGTTGTTTCAACTGCTCTAGAGTCAACAGACTAACAAGTAGTTTTATCCTTGAAAGAGCTTCCTGCAAGGCAAGAGTGAAATTCAGAATATTTTATAGCCAGAGTCTACTGCAAACACCAACACATCAAAGTGGACCCCAGCTATAAACGACAACTCTAGCAGAACCAGTGCCCATCAGCTGAATGTCAGCCCTCTCTAAAAAAATCCCAGCTCGTGGCTGTGACCCAATTCCAACATGGCACTATTATGTCCTGTCTCTCCTCCTAGGGCAATGGTGCCTGGGTTTGGTTCGATATATTCCTTATGTGTTATCTAATTTGATCCTTTTTTAAAATCACTATGAAGAGATATTATCTCTACCTTTACAGATGAAGATAGGGAGAAATTAAGAAATCTGTATAAAGTCACAGAGTTAGCAAATAGCAGAACTGGGATTGTAACATAGATACTTCAGTTCCCAATACCCATGCTTCCCCATCCACCATCACCATTTCATGTTCACTTATAAAATTACTACACAATGAACATAGCAGAAAAGCACAGGTGATGGTTGGTTCTGAGCAGTACTTTTCACCAAGACAAGAAACAACAAATGATAAAACAATGGGATTAATAACCAGCTGAATAACATTTGGACCCTGCTAATGTGGGCCTTATTACAATCCACCAAGCATAAAGAGACATAAAGAGTTTCTTACCGTTTCACACATTCATGTGATCTTCTCTTTTATCATCCTCCTGAGTTATGGTAATTAAGAGGAAACAATACTATCGTGCAGGTACTCATTAAATTCATGCTCTGTGAGCTCCTTGAAGATGGGAAATCTTCATCTCAACTCCAGGGCTGAGCACAGTACCTACAGCAAAGTAGGTGTTCAGTTAATGTCTCTTGTTACCACTGACTGATGACATAGCATTCTGCAGCAAACCATAGGAGGGAAGATGTGCGGTTCTCCCGTTTCTGGTCTCCCTTGCCTTGAAATCTCATAGGCTTGTCCTCATAAACTCCTGGCCAACACATTCACTCACACTCCCAAGAGCTGACTCTTTGAGTTGTTTTTGTTTGTTTGTTTGTTTTTCCCAAATGTTTTCTTTCTTTTTTCCCCCCTTTTGCTTTTTCTTTCCTTTTCTTTTTTTCTTTTTGACTCCTCCTTGGGTTTCAAAGTGCACTCAGGTGAAGGATTATTTGGGAGGTAACTGTGAGGATGAATTGGTAGACAGGTGGGGTAGAGAGGCTAAGAGAATAACTGTAAATCCAATAAGGAAGGGAAAGGGTATGCTCTCTACATGAGATTCCAAGCTCCATAAATTCTGTAACCCTTCATATGTAGAGAGCATTACTTCTTTTACCAGTTTATTGAGAAGCTGGTATGTCCTTGGATAGAAAGGAAAGAGAAATTCATAGCATTGGAGATTTGCTAAAGATTGGTGATAAAGAATTTAAATTTGATTTGAGATGAGAATATAAGCTCCATGAGGGCAAGGACCTAGGTCTTCTTTTAACACTATCTCCCTGTTATCTAGCACATTGCCTGGTACTAATCAACATGTGTTGGTTGAATTAATGAGATCACATAAGATAAAAGTATGACAAGCAGTGAAAGTATTTTCATAAAGGTGTCATAGCTAAATATTAGTGTGCCAGGAGGGAGAGGGTCCATACTCAAAAACAGGCTTGACAATGAAGTATGTAGATCATCAGTGTCATCTCTCTACAATTCCTCTCTCCAGAATCACTTTCTTACTAGTCGTACCCTTAATGGTCCTATGCCATTTCAGATGTTTAAAATGTGATTATTCCGGAGATTTTTAAATAATTTAAAGGACAAATGTTTCAACATAGACTGCCACCATTTCTCATTTAATTTCTCAGAAGGGGGGGGGGGAATACTGTGTTTTGTAAAGGACAATTTGTTTTAAAAGGAACAATAAGCCCAAACTGGAAATTTTAAATATTGAGTAATAGAAACGAAGGGTTAAATAAAATTATGTCAAAACTATTCTAATTTTAGAAATATATAATATTTATTTGGAGTTATACAAGCTATAAGTTGCAAGCCAAAAAATAGTTGAGCAAAAGTGTCTTTCCAGAGATGCCCAACTTTAAAGGGGCAGAGTATTTCAATGTATCGTGTTGCATTATGCAACTTTTCAACAGCCCAGGTTTCCCATATACTGCAGCTATAATTCTAAGGAAAAAAAAAATGTTGATTTTGTGAGTGATTTACAAAGCCTGTTTTATTTTGTCTCGTTTTTAAATTTTTGGCTGCATTGGGTCTTTGTTGCTGCACACGGGCTTTCTCTAGTTGCGGCGATCGGGGGCTACTCTTCGTTGCGGTACACGGGGCTTCTCATTGCGGTGGCTTCTCTTGTTGCAGAGCACGGGCTCTAGGCACGCGGGCTTCAGTAGCTGTGGCTCGCGGGCTCAGTAGTTGTGGCTCAGGGGCTCTAGAACACAGGCTCGGTAGTTGTGGCGCACGGGCTTTGTTGCTCAGCGGCATGTGGGATTTTCACCGACCAGGGCTCGAACCTGTGTCCCCTGCATTGGCAGGCGGATTCTTTTTTTTAACATCTTTATTGGGGTATAATTGCTTTACGATGGTGTGATAGTTTCTGCTTTATAACAAAGTGAATCACTTATACATATGCATATGTTCCCATATCTCTTCCCTCTTGTGTCTCCCTCCCTCCCACCCTCCCTATCCCACCCCTCCAGGCGGTCACAAAGCACCGAGCCGATATCCCTGTGCCATGCGGCTGCTTCCCACTAAGCTATCTACCTTACGTTTGTTAGTGTATATATGTCCATGCCTTTCTCTCGTGGCAGGCGGATTCTTAACCACTGTGCCGCGAGGGAAGTCCCACAAAGCCTGTTCAATAAGGAAAGGTGACTGTATTAGTTTCCTATGGCTGCTGTAACAAATTACCACAAACTCAGTGACCTAAAATAAGAGAAATTTATTCTCTTTCAGTTCTGGAAGCTGGGAAGCCCAAAATGGTTTTTCCGGGTGGAAACCAAGGTGTCAGCAGGGTTCATGCCCTCTGAAGGCTCTAAGAAAGAATCTGTTTCCTTGCTTTTTCCAGTTTCTGGAATTGCACTCTGCTTTCCTTGGCTCACGACCCCTTCCTCCATCTTCAAAGTCAACAGTCTGGACTTTTGTTTCAGTGGTCACATTACCTTTTCCTTCTTCTATATAATCAAGTCTCCCTCCCCCTTATAAGTATACTTGTGATTGTATTTAGAACCCACCAAGATAATCCCAGATCACCTCCCTATCTCAAGAACCTGAACTTAGATCTGCAAAGTCCCTTTTATCATGCAAGGTACCTCTCACAGTTTCTAGAAATCAGGACCTGGGTATTTTGGGGAGCCATTATTCAGCCTACCAAAGTGAAAAACATATTTGAATAAGAGGCTGGTGGTTTAAAGTTCTACTTCCAAATTTGAAATAAGACAGAGGCAATTACTTTCTAAAATATATAGTTGGCATGAAAGAAACAGATAAATGAAGCAAAAGGCAGCTGTGGTTACTTTCTATGACAGCCTTAAGTCATCACCAGCATATATACCTCATCTTGAAAATGGGCACCAATCTTCCATCATTTCTAACATTGTCAACATAGAAATATTTGCAGCAGGCTTGCAGGTGCTGATTGTAATCACTAATATAATTGAGGCTGTAACCATTCTTTTCTTTTTCTGTTCTCCAAGATTACTATTTGAGTGGGCTCTCATAATACAGTGTTTATAGTTCCCTCAGTGATGGAGGGGGAGGATGAAAGGACAGATAGGTCCGATTTCTCATCTTCTTTAGCTTGAATATTATATGATGGTTTTATTTCTCACTCTCTCCCATTTTCAAACACTTTTATTAAATATGAGAGAGAGTCTGAAGTTAAAACTCTTTGTTTTTCATTTCAGCCCCTGTTATACAAACCAAAGTGAGTGAGTTGTGGCTCACGGGCCTAGTTGCTCCGCGGCATGTGGGATCTTCCCGGACCGGGGCAGGAACCTGTGTTCCCTGCATTGGCAGGTGGGCTCTCAACCACTGCGCAACCAGGGAAGCCCCTACCAATGATTCTTTTTTCTTTTTTTTTTTTTTTTCGGTAAGCGGGCCTCTCACTGTTGCGGCCTCTCCCGTTGCGGAGCACAGGCTCCGGACGCGCAGGCTCAGCGGCCATGGCTCACGGGCCCGGCCGCTCCGCGGCATGTGGGATCTTCCCGGACCGGGGCACGAACCTGTGTCTCCTGCATTGGCAGGCGGACCCTCAACCACTGCGCCACCAGGGAAGCCCCTACCAATGATTCTTGATTCATACTTATGGATGCAGAAATATTCAACTTTTCTCTTTCTAGTTTTATAAGTCCCCAGGGAGAAAATTAAATGGTTATTACTATTTGATGAAAAGTATGATTAGAGCCCTCATTAGCTGAACTCTCCAGCTTAATAATATGCAAAACAGACTGATCTTAGATCAGAAAACCTCTAAGTTCCCTTTAAACTCTAAGTTTTATGATTCTCTGCTTTTTTGTTTGCTGACAAAAGAACAAGAAAAAAAGAAGCAAAGATCAGCACGTTTCTCCTTCCCGCGTGAAACATTTGCCTTTGTTTTGGCTTGGAAAGCCCACTCTTAGAGACAGATACAGCCTCGTGTGTCACATTCTTGCCACCATCTCTACACTTTTAGTTGAGATTGTCATTGACAGGGTAACACACCTGGGAACCACACCAGTTCCCAGAACCACAATTTTAAATACAGTCTCTAAATTGCAAGGGTTCCTTTGTAAGGTGAGAAACCCTCTCTCCTGGAAGTTTGTTTATTTTGCAGTTAGGAAAGATAAGGGACTCCTTTGTGAACCCACTGGCTTGGAATTTAAACGTATAGTATTGCTGACAGAGTGCTGACAATTCATCATATGGTGTATTTAGCATTTTCTTTCTCTCAGGGTGGTGGGCTGGGGTGGTCCCCTCCCTTCTTCCCGGTCCCTGAGCGGAGGATCCTTGGGCAGCGATGACTCAGCCCATCTCCTGTCAACCGCTGCTGCCATCCAGTCACTGGCTCAGAAGGGTTCCCTCACCACGGGTTTATTTGGAGGGCTCACTTCCAAAACAAAGATTAAAATGCCCTTTCTCTTTAATAGTCTCACTGAACACTTGCTCGTTAATGTTCAGACACTAATAGCACTGGAAAGAGTCGTTGCTTGTGTCAACTCATCAAGTAGTCTAAACAAGCCTGTTGGAGGCTGGCCAGTTCTGGCCAGTCATTGACCACAGACACGATCTGGAAGGCTGTTACAACTTGTGAAAGTGAGAGGTAGCTTTGCTTCCTGTCTAGCCCACTTCCCAGGGATTGTCCCCAGAAGCACTGGACTTTGAGGCCAGCAGGGGCTTTTGTTCAGTTGTGGCCTTAAGATGTGCTTTATTGTTTAGCACTAAAATTGAGATGTGTGTCAAAGCTGGAAAATTCTGGAAAAGCCAGAAATAAGAGCATTATCTGAAGCGAGGCTTGGCAGCTGGAAGTTTATAATTTAGTCTTGTGGTTAGAAGGTGCTGATAGTTTTTGTCCTACTTGGTTTTTGATGAGTGAGTGGGCGGATTTGCAAGTTTCCTTCTTTGGATGATGGCGGTGCTTTTTCAGAGATATCGCTCCTCTTCGTCAGATTAGCCACATTTATCCCAGCCACGTGCTTCCTCTCTACAAAAGGAGCTTTACAATCATTACACATCCCTCAGTAAGGTGGATGGAGAAAAATATTCAAGTATGCCCTTCTGGCAATAGCAAATAAACAAATTCAAAAACTCAAAAGACTAATATTGAAAAAATTTGTACAGAGTTGTGTTTCATTTCTAACTCTGGAGTATTTCTCAGGAGGGGAAAAAAGGGGCTGTATCTCTTACATGGCATCCGAGATCCAATCTGGTCTCATTTATTTGAGAACTTCTTATTAGTCACTCATTCTGTGCCAGGAACCATGCTAGATGCCAGGGATTCAAAGATGAAAACATGGTCATTGCCCCCAAGCAGTGTATATCCTTAAAATAAAGTCATTGCTGTGACGGAAAGATGAAGAAAGTACAAAAGAGAGCGGCTGAAAGAGGCTGGAAAGAGTTGATTAAGGAGATTCTATTTGAACTGAAATGTAAAAGACTATGGGGATTTGTCAGAGGAAAAAAATCAGAAGAACAGAAGGAAGGGGGATGGTTACCCAGGGAATTCAGATCCTCTCCTGCCATCAGAAGGGGGAAGGCTTTGAGGGAGACAGGGCTGCATAGAACAGCAAGGACCAGGCCATTCAATGCCTTGGAAGTGTAGTTTTAGGTGATTGGAAATTTCCAAACAAAAAAGTGATGTGATCTCATTTGCAGGTGAATAAAAAACCAATTTGGAAAACTGAATGCATACACAAAGGGATCCACTCTTCACCCATCATCTGGTCATTGAGGCTGTGATCAGGGTACAGAGAAAAGCTACCCCCCTACCCATCTTTTTCATCTCTATCGTGATCCATAATGGATTTAAGGGACTTTCCAAATCTTATTTCAAGCCTTATGCAAGTCTTTGGGAAGTTTGTTAAGGCTTCCCAACATTTTCTCTCTGTCTAGGTCTCTTTTTTCTCTTTCTGCTTTTTCCCCAGCATCTTACCATGCCTTGCTATTTTTGAGCTCAGTTGTCTTAAGGCTTTTCAAAACATATTCAAATTTGGAGTAAAGCTATGATAATTGAAACAGTGTGACATTGTTACAAGATTGGAAAGACATAGCAATGGAAGACATAGCTGATTCAGAATCAGACTCCAGTATGCATGAAAACTTATATGAGAAATGAATCATCACAAATCAGTATTTCATGAAAAAGTGTTATTGATACAAATAATTAATAAATAATAAAGTTCAATTTCATAAGTAATCAAAAACTGCTAACTAAAACAAAGGTAAGGTGAAAGATACCATTAAACAAGCAAAATGAAATGTAATGCCCAGGAGGTATAGGTGAGAAAGGCATTCTCCTACTCAGTAAAAAAAACATAACTTTTCTGGCTGCCCTAGTGACGCAGTTGATAAGAATCTGCCTGCCAATGCAGGGGACACAGGTTCGAGCCCTGGTCCAGAAAGCTCCCACATGCCTCAGAGCAATAAGCTCATGCACCACAACTACTGATCCTGTACTCTAGAGCCCACAAGCCACAACTACTGAAGCCTGCGTGCCTAGAGACGGTGATCCGCAACTAGAGAAGCCACCACAATGAGAAGCCCACGCACCGCAATAAAGAGTAGCCCCTGCTCGCCACAACTAGAAAAAGTCTACAGGCAGCAACGAAGACCCAACACAGCCAAAAATAAATAAATAAAATAAAAATAAAAAGACATAAACTTTCTGAAAAGGCATGGATATAATTTGTTTTAAAAATGTTTATACCCTTGATCTCATGATTTCACTGATCAAAACATATTTTAAGAAAAAAAATTGGAGAATTAGACAAAGATTTGTGCACAACAATGTTCATTGTAGCATTATTTATAATAACACACATTCTAAGAAGAGGTGATTTATAAAGTAATCATACCCGTAGTAATTCTCTTTCACAGAAATGAACATTTATTGAGCTTCTACTACAAGCCAGTGATTAATTTATCTCCTGTAACCTTCCCATGCTGCAGATTATGAAATCAGGCTCAGAGGGGTTTGGTAATCTGCCCAAGATCACACAGTTTTGGTGCTAACCCAGATCTGGCATCAAAACCTTATTCTTTCCATTATACCTCAGTACTTCTACTTACGAATATGTGTCAATTGTTTACTTCAAAAATAACTATAAGGAGCTCCATATCTCTTTCTATTTTTCCAACATTCCAGAAAACAAGGGAGTTATACTTTTGGATTCCTGTGGTGTGAGTCGGGGAGCTAGTGCCTACAGCTTGGAGAGTCAATGAATTCATCTGCAATTTAGATCATTCATTTCCCAAGAAAAAATAGTGAGCCATAAGAATGCAATGTTCCTCCTGGGAATCTTCTCTCTCTTACTCTTGGAATAAATCCAGAGGAGACAAGCACTTGAGACACTGAGTACATCCCAGATACGATCTGTAGTAAATATTAGCTAGTCCATCTACACTTAGTGTTTAGTTATTTATAAGGCTACCTCTTCTATTAGATAGCCAGTTTCTCAGGGTTAAGGAAATACAGCATTGTCAGTGCCTTGAATATAGAGAGAGTACACTGTCTAGTGGCAGAAGCAGAGGACTACAGTTATTTCTCAACAGTCAATAGCTTGACTCAATTCTTACAGGAGGCACTGGTTGGCTTCATTTTTTGTAGAAATGAAAAGTGGAAGTAAAAACAAACTACCAGCCTCACAGGATCAAAGGTCCATCAGCCTATAGCTGCAAATTGCCAAGAAACACGCTGCAGGA
>NW_006772326.1:1500078-1510796 GCF_000442215.2 Lipotes vexillifer
GAATGCCAAGTGTTGATGGTCAACAGAAAGGTCGGAAAATAAATAACACTGGTTTGCCTCCTCCTTATATTTTCTTACTTTGAAGGTGTTTGGCACACTTGTTTTAATCCTGTGCAAAGTTCTAGTCTGCTATCTTTAGCCTGAACCAGTGGCTAGTTTCAGTGTTGTACCTCTACATAGCAAGAAGCAATAGAAGAGTCCTAGTCACAGAGGAATCTCTCTTTTTCCTCTATATCCACTCCCTCCCTCTTTTCTTTTCCCTCCACAAAGAATAGAATGTGTTTCTGTTTCATCAAATCTGAGATAACACTGATTATAAGACTAACCAACATTTCAGGTATAATTTTAAAAGAAAATTACTGCCAGTTAAAATGGCACAAAGTTGGGGAGGGGAGTTGTAACTTATAATTTCTACTTTGCTTTTATTGAAAGAGTTCATTTAAGCTTATTTAGATAGATTTTTCTTTAACATATTTTGCTCTAATGCACATATACAAAGAAAAATATGAGCAAAATAACTATAAGTTATTCCTAAAGCCTTCATCCCAAGTTAACTTTTTCCATCTTTTTTTTTTTTTTTTTTTTTTTTGCGGTACGCGGGCCTCTCACTGTTGTGGCCTCTCCCATTGGGGAGCACAGGCTCCGGACGCGCAGGCTCAGCAGCCATGGCTCACGGGCCCAGCCGCTCCACGGCATGTGGGATCTTCCCGGACCGGGGCACGAACCCGTGTCCCCTGCAGCGTCAGGCGGACTCTCAACCACTGCTCCACCAAGGAAGCCCTTCCATCATTTTCTGATTCAGAATTTTTCTCCACACAGTGTTGCTCTCTGTGCTATCAAA
This sequence comes from Lipotes vexillifer, assembly GCF_000442215.2. Taxonomy (NCBI): domain Eukaryota; kingdom Metazoa; phylum Chordata; class Mammalia; order Artiodactyla; family Lipotidae; genus Lipotes; species Lipotes vexillifer. Next base: position 1,500,920 of record NW_006772326.1, read on the forward strand.
ATGTTGCGTTTGCTGCACAAGAGTGCTCCACTATTCTCTATGGGATTTTCCTTCAAGTCATAGACACCCATTTCTGCAAATGCTGGTTATTGCTTGATCTCACCAGATCAAAGGTAGGTTTTCAGACAACAGCCAGAATTCATGTTTCTTCCTCAAATTATTTTTTAACAGTTTGTTGACTTAAATATTGAAGGGTTGCAGTTAACCAGTCATGTTTCCAAAATGTCAACCAAATTCAAGGTTATGGGAACAAAAGCAATGACGATTATGTCAGAACTTCTACCTGGCCAACACTGATTATGAGACCATTGACTGTAAGATGTCAAAGATGTTAAAACGTAAGTAAGTTAGTAAAGTGGTAAGGGGATGATTTCATCTTGAGTTGGTGATATAAAGTTTGTATTCAATTTCCACTGCATAGGGAGGACAGTGCGGGGAGGGATATAGGGCTAGAGTTTAGGGTTGGAGAGTTGTTTTCTGATCATTATTTACTCCAAGTCTGAGTTTTGGTGTCCCATAAAGGGCTCAGTGTTTGTAGGCTGACCCCAACGTCTTTAAGGGAACTGTTTAAAGATCTTCAGGAGCTGACCAGGTACCAAGAGCCTAGGATTAAATCAGCATGTAGTTTTCATTTTATTTCCAACATTTCTAATTTATAATGGTTACTTTTTATAGAAATAGATCCACCTTGAGAAGAATCAAGTTTCTTTGTTTGCCTCGCCACTCTAAAGTTCAAACCCATCAGATGTTACTAAGAGTTTTCTGTGAACCCTAGGAGGGAATCTGAGCCATTTACCTGAAAATAGATATGTGGGAAACTGCCTCTACCTTTAAATTGAATCGAGGCCAATCCGTATGTCGATTTCATTGAGGTTACATTGGAGGCATTGTTTAGTTGATTATTCATACAGGAGTGTGGAATGAAAACCAAGTCAATAGATGGTAGTAGGCAAAGTGTTTTATGGTTAAAAAAACAAAACAAACACCACTCCCCCATTTGGATAGATTTGTGTGGGACAGAGGTAAAGGAAGGGCAATAAGATGAGGAGGGAAGAGGAGATTGGAAAGTGAAAAGTTATCACCAAAGAGGTAAATGTTTGAACAATAGACATTTTCATGACTTTCAAGCACACACAATATTAGGAATTGGCTCAAGTCTGTTTTATTCAAAAAAGACCCTTAGTCTTTCTTTTTAAAAAAAATAAATTTATTTTTGGCTGCATTGGGTCTTCGCTGCTGCGCATGGGCTTTCTCTAGTTGTGGCGAGGGGGGGCTACTCTTTGTTGCGGTGTGCGGGCTTCTCATTGTGGTGGCTTCTCTTTTTGCGGAGCATGGGTTCTAGTAGGCTTCAGTAGTTGTCACAGTAGTTGTGACACGCAGGCTCAGTAATTGTGGCTCACAGACTTTAGTTGCTCTGCAGCATGTAGGATCTTCCCAGACCAGGGCTAGAACCCGTGTCCCGCGCATTGGCAGGCAGATTCTTAACCACTGTGGCACCAGGGAAGTCCAAGACCCTTAGTTTTTAGGAATAAACTACATTATGTTAAAACTATATCACTCTGGTCTTCTCCATAGATTGGAATACATTTTTGTCCAAAAGTATGTGACATCCTATTTTGGTCGATTATTGTTTAATTTTATTATGTAAATTTTCCAAGTTCAAGAATGAGAATCTGACCAAAGCCCGGAAGCTGAAATACAACTTGATGAGCCCCATGTTAGGAACAAAAACAACAAAAATGTTAGTCTCTTCATGTTTAGAGCATATCTTTACATTTTCCTGTAAATAATCTGTAGATAATTTGTTTCCTGAATTCATTAAGTTTTTGGCTAAAAAATATGAAAAATGCACAAAAGTGGTCCAAACAGATGTCCAAAGAGATATTAAATGTAGCCACTGGCTATTTGTTTACCTCAACTTCACTTTGTGTTAAGACTTTGCATACATCTTATTAATGAGAATTGAAAATTTTTAAATGTGACCAAAATATTTTTAGTTTTGCATTTAAAATTTCAAGTTCAAAACCTCTGAATATGTTTTTGTCATCCAGAAAAAACAAGTAGGAGACATGGTCTTCATCTTGTCCTTTGGTTCTAAGAAATTATCTGCTTAAACACCAAACGATATTTTCATATTATCTTTTTCATAGTCATTTCATATTATATTATTGTTGCTGGTAATTTTCAGTCCAGCTTTGCATTTTCTGATTAATCATTAAAAAACAAAAAAGACTCTTTGGACAGGTGCAAATAGATAGGAAAGAATTTAATGGAATTGTCGGCTATTTGTCTGTATTTTTGGAATACTTAAAACTTCCCTCACATTTATGCTTTTTCACTACAGTTTTATTATACACTAATTCTTAAATGATACAAGCTTATCTCTAGCTCCGCCTTTGTTCAAATTCTCACAAACCCTGTTTCAATGAAGGACACACTAGTGGGATAGGTCGGGGAGAGTGATACATATGGTGCTACGGTGTTGGCCAGGCCACTTAGCCTGAGAGGGTAAAAAGCAAAGGATATGAGTCATAATGGCAACAAACTAAAGGGCTCTGGTTGATTGGGGCCAGCACTTGTGACTTTGTTGGAACCCCAGCTTTTTCCCACTTGCTCTCTATCCACACCAACATCTCAGGTGACTCCTGAATTATCCTTAGGATCCAATTATTGTAGCTGCTATAGTTTATTCTCTTCCCATCTCTGTCACAGCAATGTGATTGCTTTCCTCTCTTTAACTTTTCTATACACACGTGAACGCATGTACACACACACACACACACACACACACACACACACACACATATGCAGTAGCTGATGTTCAGTAAGCCATTCCGAGCCTACATCCAGGGTGCTGTTGATGAAGGTTTTGAACTTCACGTTAATGAAGTTCCCCTGCCCCAGAGGGCTGTCCCCTTCTCTGCCTGTCTCCCCGTTCTGTGTCACGGCAGGCCTCTCTTGCCTCCCCAGGGGAAATTCTGTTTCCAACAGCCATTTTCCCAGTTACTTCCCCCAATTCAGTCTCTCCTTCTTGAGTGAGGGGAACTCACAAAGTTATTAGAGGTTACAAACTCATATTATCTTCATCTTTTTTTTTATTTTAATTTTTAAAATTAATTTTTATTGGAATATGGTTGCTTTTCAATGTTGTGTTAGCCTCCACTATACAACAAAATGAATCAGCCATACACATACAGATATCACCTCCCTGTTGGACTTCCCTCCCATTTAGGTTGCCAGAGTGCATTAGGTAGAGTTCCCTGTGCTTTACAGTATGTTCCCATCAGTTGTCAATTTTATACATAGTATCAATATGTATATGTGTCAATCCCTATCTCCCAGTTCCTCCCACCCCACTCCTTTCCCCTTGATATTCATACATCTGTTCTCTACATCTGTGTCTCTATTTCTGCTTTGCAAATAAGATCATCTATACCACTTTTCTAGATTCCACATACATGCATTAATGTACAATATATGTTTTTCCCTTTCTGACTTACTGCACTCTATATGAAAGTCTCTACGTCCATCCATGTCTCTGCAAATGACCCAGTTTCATTTTTTTTTAATGGCTGAGTAATATTCCATTGTATATATGTACCACATCTTCTTTATCCATTCCTCTGTTGATGGAAGTTTTGGTTGCTTCCATGACCTGGCTATTGTAAATAGTGCTGCAATGAACATTGGGGTGCATGTGTCTCTTTGAATTATGGTTTTCTGTGGGTGTATGCCCAGGAGTGGGATTGCATGATCATATGGTAGCTCTACTTTTAGTTTTTTAAGGAACCTCCATACTGTTCTCCATAGTGGCTGTATCAACTTACATTCCCACCAACAGTGCAAGAGGGTTCTCTTTTCTCCACACCCTCTCCAGCATTTATTGTTTCTAGATTTTTTTGATGATGGCCATTCTGACTGGTGTGAGGTGATACCTCACTGTAGTTTTGATTTGCATTTCTTTAATAATTAGTGATGTGGAGCATCTTTTCATGTGCCTCTTGGCCATCTGTATGTCTTCTTTGGAGAAATGTCTATTTAGGTCTTCCTCCCATTTTTGATTGGGTTGTTTGTTTTTTTGACACTGAGCTATATGAGCTGCTTGTATATTTTGGAGATTAAACCTTCATCAGTTGCTTCATTTGCAAATATTTTCTCCCATTCTGAAGGTTGTCTTTTCACCTTGTTTATGGGTTCCTTTGCTGTGCAAAAGCTTTTAAGTTTCATTAGGTCCCATTTGTTTACTTTTGTTTTTATTTTCATTACTCTAGGAGGTGGGTCAAAAAAGATCTTGCTAGGATTTATGTCAAAGAGTGTTCTGCCTATGTTTTCCTCTAAGAGCTTGATAGTGTCTGGCCTTACATTCAGGTCTTTAATCCATTTTGAGTTTACTTTTGTGTATGGTGTTAGGGAGTGTTCTAATTTCATTCTTTTACATGTAGCTGTCCAGTTTTCCCAGCACCACTTACTGAAGAGGCTGTCTTTTTTTCACTGTATATTTTTGCCTCCTTTTATCATAGATTAGGTGACCATAGGTGTGTGGGTTTATCTCTGGGTTTTCTATCTTGTTCCACTGATCTATATTTCTGTTTTTGTGCCAGTACCATACTGTCTTGATTACTGTAACTTTGTAGTATAGTCTGAAGTCAGGGGGGCTGATTCCTCTAGCTCCTTTTCTCTTTCTCAAGATTGGTTTGACTATTCAGGGTCTTTTGTGTTTCCATACAAATTGTAAACTTTTTGTTCTAGTTCTGTAAAAAATGCCATTAGTAATTTGATAGGGATTGCACTGAACCTGTAGATTGCTTTGGGTAGTATCGTCATTTTCACAATATTGATTCTTCCAATCCAAGAACATGGTATGTCTCTCCATCTGTTTGTGTCATCTCTGTTTTCTTTCAAGAGTGTCTTATAGTTTTCTGCATACAGTTCTTTTGCCTCCTTAGGTAGGTTTATTCCTAAGTATTTTATTCTTTTCGTTGCAGTGGTAAATGGGATTGTTTCCTTAATTTCTGTTTCTGCCCTTTCGTTGTTAGTGTATAGGAATGCAAGGGATTTCTGTGTATTAATTTTGTATCCTGCTACTTTACCAAATTCATTGATTAGCTCTAGTAGTTCTCTGGTGACATCTTTAGGATCTTCTGTGTATAGAATCGTGTCATCTGCAAACAGTGACAGTTTTACTTCTTCTTTTCCAATTTGTATTCCTTTTATTTCTTTTTCTTCCCTGATTGCTGTGGCTAGGACGTCCAAAACTATGTTGAATAATAGTGGCAGGAGTGGACATCCTTGTCTTCTTTCTGATCTTAGAGGAAATGCTTTCAGTTTTTCACCATTGAGAATAATGTTTGCTGTGAGTTCGTCATATATGGCCTTTATTATGTTGAGGTACTTTCCCTCTTCGCCCATTTTCTGGAGAGTTTTTATCATAAATCGGTGTTGAGTTTTGTCAAAAACTTTTTCTGCATCTATTGAGATGATCATATGGTTTTTATTCTTCAATTTGTTAATATGTTGTATCACACTGATTGATTTGTGTTTATTGAAGAATCCTTGCATCCCTGTGATAAATCCCACTTGATCATGGTGTATGATCCTTTTAATGCGTTGTTGGATTCTGTTTGCTAGTATTTTGTTGGGGATTTTTGCATCTATATTCATCAGTGATATTGGTCTGTGATTTTCTTTTTTTGTGACATCTTTGTCTGGTTTTGGTATCAGGGTAATGGTAGCCTCATAGAATGAGTTTGGGAGTGTTCCAACCTCTGCAATTTTTTGGAAGAGTTTGAGAAGGATAGGTGTTAGCTCTTCTCTAAATGTTTGATAGAATTCACCTGTGAAGCCATCTGGTCCTGGACTTTTGTTTGTTGGAAGATTTTTAATAACTGTTTCAATTGCATTACTTATGATTGGTCTGTTCATATTTTCTATTTCTTCTTGGTTCAGTCTTGAAAGGTTGTACTTTTCTAAGAATTTGTCCATTTCATCCCAGTTGTCCATTTTATTGGCATAGGGTTGCTTGTAGTAGTCTCTTACGGTCCTTTGTATTTCTATGGTATCAGCTGTAAGTTCTCCTTTTTCATTTCTAATTTTACTGATTTGAATCCACTCCCATTTTTTCTTGATGAATCTGGCTAAAGGTTTATAGATTTTGTTTATCTTCTCAAAGAACCAGCTTTTAGTTTTATTGGTCTTTGCTATTGTTTTCTTCATTTCTATTTCATTCTATCTTCATCTTTTAAAGAGGTGGTGTGAATGGGACAGGTATGGAAAGGGCCAAGTAATAGGTAGCATTTCTTCATTTTCTGTGTTAAAATGACTTGTGGGTTTATGTAATCCTGGGCCTTAAAATCAGTAATCCAGAATTTTGGCCCTCTTGACTTCTCTGTCCATGAAATGGGAGATTATGTATCCTGCCAGCCAGAGGATTATGAAGACTGTCTACCCAGCATACTTAGTTTTGGTTCAAAGCTACCAGCATAAAGTATTATTTCAGGATGAGTTGACGTACTATGCCAGGTATCCATATGAAACATGTCCAGAACATTAATACCTTCATCCTTTGTTTCAGGAATCCCAAAGCCCCCAACCCATTGAAGTAACATGGCTGTGGGTTATACTTTTGTACAAGACAAAAGCATGCCTTTTACAAAAACGTCTTTAACTTGAGTGGCTGGAGGTTTCGTGTTTTCTGTTGTGTGAGGTTCACAAGACACTGGGAAAGAGCACATATTTCTGGCTTATGTGGATTCTCTCCCTAAGTTTACACAGAAGCACAGCTGAAACAGTTTTGCTTGATTTCCACCTGAAACCAGAATTCATCTCAGGTTCATTTGAAATGTGCACCTATCTAGTTTAGGACTGGAGGCAGCAAACCTCTCAGGCAGCTTGGCCTGAATCTGAGGTTTTGATTCAGAAGTTTGGAGTTTTCATTCAGGAGCTTTGCACAATCCTAGGCTATCTCGGGCCATGATCTGAAATCCCATCAGACTCACTTCAGACCATATGGAGTAAAGATAGAGACCTCTATGGCTCTTACTGGCCACACATTCATTCCAATGTTTCTATGTCCTCTGCCACCTTCACTAGACTTCTACAGTGAATACTTTTTCTCAAAAAAAAAAAAAAAAAGACACTAGATATTAGCATCAGTGGCTGCTAGAAATGAACTGATCAAAAAGCCTATCAATTTCTTGACACTCCATTACATGCATTGAACAATTGTTTCCAAAGTGTTTGCTTTTACTTCCCTCAGCAGAAGTACTTTTGAATCCAATAACCACCTCCAACTATATAGTATTTTAAGATCTGAAAGTATTATTTCTAATTATGTTGGTAAGTTGTTTTTTTTTTTTGGCTGTGCTGCACAGCTTGTGGGATCTTAGTTCCCAGACCAGGAATCGAACCCGGCCCTCGGCAGTGAAAGCACAGAGTCCTAACCACTGGACCACTAGGGAATTCCCTAGTGGTAACTTTTCAAGAAGGTCCATTATATAATTTCAAGTATAAAAATCACCAAAAATTCTAGTCAGTTCTTTAAAATATATAGGTCTCTAGGGCTTCCCTGGTGGCGCAGTGGTTGAGAATCCGCCTGCCAATGCAGGGGTTCATGGGTTTGAGTCCTGGTCCGGGAAGATCCCACATGCCACGGAGCAACTAAGCCCGTGAGCCACAACCACTGAAGTCAGGGCGCCTAGAGCCTGTGCTGTGCACCAAGAGAAGCCACCGCAATGGGAAGCCCGCGCACCGCAACGAAGAGTAGCCCCCGCTCGCTGCAGCTAGAGAAAGCCCGCGTGAAGCAACGAAGACTCAACGCAGCCAAAAATAAATAAATAAATAAAATTTAAAATATATAGGTCTTTGGAATAAATGAGACAATATGAAGTTGTGCATTTTTTAACGTCTGGGAATTATACCATTGATTTTCCCTGTGTTGGTTACTGTCCCAACGTGAAAATCTATTTTCATGACAAGGTCTCATTTATACTTCAGTGACTCATTTTTATGGTGAACTATATTTCGTTGCTGCTTTCAGTATAGATAATAGTAGATCACAAGACGAAATGGAGTAAACCCACATAAAATAGAGAAATTTCTATTAGTTTTGACAATGGGGAGAAATTCCTGTTTCCTTTGGTGAATAATGCAGATGAAGGATATTTCTTGGTTATAGTGTTTTAGGAGACATCTGGCTAGAGAGTATTGGGTTTTCCCAGAAAATAGTGCTACACAATTGATTTCCAAGTTATTTCTCAAATCCTCAGGAAATAGATTAGCTTTGCAGCATAGCCTTATTTATTCAAACATATTAGAAATCAAAGTGGGTTTGAACTGGTAAAATGTCTGAATTGAAGACTATTTGTAGAGAAATGCATCTGGATTCCTTTTAAGGATATACCGTCATTGAAACATGATTAATAAAGTTTCTAAGCCAAATCCTTTGAAGGAAACTCTTTCATGAATAGAAGAGACAGTTGAGAATAAATTATAATCATCAAGTCAATTGTTTCTAATAAGTGGGTTCTAGAAAACTGTTTGTTCCTTTAAGATTTAAGAGTCTCCCCAAGTCTAGTTTTCACTATTAATTATCTCGGTACACTTTGTGTTCACAGAGAACGCAAATGTATGCTTCAATCCGGTTTCTGAATCAGTGAGGTTTGGGAGAAACTGGGGGGCATTACCTAGCCCCTAGGCGGCTGCCTCGCTGGCTAGGTCAGTTATCACTGCTGGCTACATTTTCTATTTTCTCTTCCATTACCACAATATCCCAGGCAAATAAATGCACCTCCCCTCCGCCCCCATTTTCTCTGGTGTTCAGTGGCCCCATTTCCCAACCCCAGATCACCATCAAGCTTAAAACCTCCTTCATCCATCTTTCTCCCTCCTCCCCAGAGTACAATCAATGACCAAGAAGAATCCGGCCAACGATTTCACAGCAATCTCATGAACTTACCTCTTCCTCTCCATTTCCTCTGCCATAATCCTGGCTCAGTAGCTTATTTTTTGCCACCTGGCCTAAACATAGTCTTTCAACAATCCTCTCTCCCTCTACCCACCCTCCTGTCGATCCATCCCGCATAACACTGATCACACCGCTCCTCTGCTCAGAAACCTCTCGTGGCCCAGCCCTTGGGAGCCTCCACATAGAGCTGATCCCAGTTCTTTCCAACGTGAGCTCCTGCTCTCCTCTGGGTAAACCTCACACTTGAGCCGGTCATGACTTGCTGTTCCCCAAACACACTGTAGGCCTTCCAACCTCTTTACATACTCTCATGCCATTCCCCCACTCTCCCCTCAAAATCCCATCAGTCCTTCAGAGTCTAAACCAAATATTAAAGCTTCCTTTAGGCATATCATACAGAAGTACTAGCCATATTTATAAATACATGATTATCCAGTGCCTTTGCAAATCTGTATGTCACATATGCGTATATATCTTGTACTCACACTCGATAGTTAAAAAAGAACTTTCACCCACCTTAGCTCATTTAATTCTTATACCAAACCCATGAGATGGGCCATATCAACAGTCGACAAAGGAAGAAGCTGAATCTTGGGAAGTTGCATGGATTACGCAAGGTCACCTAGCTGAGAAGTGACAGAAGCAGGTTTCACACTCAGGTCTTGGAACAACTCTGGGTTGCTTTCAACCCTATGACAATGACCTCCATTCTAACGGTACAGTGACATGGATGAAGTAATTTCTGCAGCAAATGGGAAGAGAGGCCAGGCCACGGAGGGTCACGGGAGGTTTCTGAGAAGAGCAGTGGCACGATCGAAGTGCTGCTGCGGGAAGATTGATCTGGCGGGGCTGCATGGAGGGGATGGGAGCAGGAAAGCCCTGCTGGAAGCCATCTCTGCCTCTTCTGAACTCCCG
>NW_006772326.1:1510964-1516658 GCF_000442215.2 Lipotes vexillifer
GTTTATACTCCGTGCAGCATTAATACAGTGCTGCAAACTGGTTATTTATTTGTTTACGTTGACTCCCTTCCTACTAATACTTTGCCTAGAGCAGAAAGGATTTAATGTGGCTTTAAACTGCCTTATATTTTACAGCTAGATTAATACAACTAGGTTCTTATCTCCTCCACTTGATTTTAAATATTGAGTGTAAAAATCATGGATTTTACGTCTTTGTACTAACCATATGTTTGACGTGAAGCCATCCTGATTGTGGATGTTCAGAATCCAATGAATGAATGAATAAATGAATGAAAGGGCATTTGAGAGATTTCTGCTAAAGATGGGATTGGCAAGGGGACATGGCTAAATAAATTACAATATTTGATCCTTCAAAATCATCTGTAACCATTAATAGCATGAGGCAGATCTATATGAGTTAAAATGGTGAGAAGACTGTGGTACACTGTTTAGTAAATCACAGAATACACACGCATATATACAAAAAAAATTGTGTGCATATGTGTATGTGAGTGCTTGATGCATATAGAACTATTAACACTGGTTGCCTCTGGAAAAAGTAATGGGATCAGGAAAGACTTTTATGTTATAGTTTGTATCCGGAATTTATATAATTCTGTATAGTTTTGTACACACTGTGAAATGTATTTTACAAGGAGTTTGTATGACTTTTGTGTGTCCAGAGAATTTGGTAATGCAAACCATATATAACTAAGGACTAATATTACAGTTTCATGTTGTCTTGTGGCCTTAGCCAGGGTTTAAAAGAACCATTTAGTCTCTCCCATGTGCTGAATGTCTTCTTTTAACTTAATCCTGAAGATTCTTTCCAGTTTATTTGTGATCAAGACCCACCTCCGAGTCCAGCTTTCTTCTCTGTGCTGCCTGCTCCCGAGGGGGTCACAGAAGATGCCCCACACATGGTCTCCTGGCATCCTTTCTGTCTTTCCTTTTTAGGACTTTTAATGGTGCATCCTGGTCCCCCCCAATTAGACTCTCCTTCGTCTGCTTGGGACCATCTGTTTGGACCCAGCCCAGCTGCTTCCCAAAGCCTCCCCAGCAAGATGTCACAATGCTCCTTGACATCTTCAGTGCAGCTCCTAGAGGCTTTACTTGCATGTGTTAAACCACTTTGGACCTGTTCGTTTACTTTTAGTAAAAAAGAACAAGGCTACTACCATTTCTGATTCTCTCCTCTCTCCATCTCCCTGCCACACCTCCAGATCAACAACCATGATTTTTCAGAAGGAAATTATTTTCCTTAAAGATTTCATTGTGTTCTCCATCAATGAGAAAACATAGTTATTGGGTGGTTACAACCTTTTTAACTACTAACACCCAAATAGTAATTAGAACTATTAGTAATTAGGATTGTCATCATTCGTCATTAGCCTTTCTTTTCCTTGCATTTGAGTATGTTCTCTTTTGAAAAGTACACTTTTCCTCTTAAACTTTTTCTATTTATCCACTCACCGCTAAATACCTTCCTTAAATTGCATTAAACCTCACTTACGTTCAACTTTCTTAACACTTTAATCATGATCAAAAGCGTTGGGTCTTATCAGACAGCAGTTTATAATTTCACCTTGCATGACCCAGTAAACCACACCATAAAATGCGAGGCTATTGAACAGTCTCCAGGAACCCAAGGAGTTTCATAGTTCATAGTTACCAGATACACTCTACCACTATTGTCACCATCTCTCCCACTTTCCTCAACTGCTTATTGAGCATCCCAGAAGCTCAGGGGCACTGTCGCTCTAGCAGTCAAGTCTGAAACCAAGAACCCTTTCCACCAAGAACCAGCTGGGAATGTGGTGCATCACGAATGCCTACTACATGCTCCACATATAAGACATGCAGAACTAAATATGTAAGCAGCTTCTGGCTGGAAAGAGCTCTCTGCAGGAGGCACCCCTTTGTCTTGTCACTAACCTTAAACCAGGCACCCCTATGCTCTACTCATCTGTGGACTTAGCACACCATTCAAATCTCTTGGTCACACAGTACTTTGCCTAACCTGTTGGTTCTTTCCATAGACCAAAGAATTAGAAATGAAAAATAAGTAATTAACAGCTGAGCAGATCTCTTCCCTAGCTTCCCCGTCAGTAATCTCAGGAACAAACTGTGTGAACAAGATAGCATCTAAAGGAAAATCCCAAGAAGTTGACAAGTCTGCATACAGTGGGGGATGGCAATGACTCTGACCCCCATCTCAATGACTAACTGAGATTACTTCCCTTTTGCCTTTAAAAACTTTCATGGCCAAGCAGAATCTTCAGAGGTGGTTTTTGGGGGACACTGAGTCCACCATCTTCCCAGATTGCTGGCATTCTGATTAAAAGCAACTTTCCTTTCTACCAACATTTGCCTCTCTTGAGGATTGATTTTTTTTTTTTTTTTCTTGCGTTATGCGGGCCTCTCACTGTTGTGGCCTCTCCCATTTGCGGAGCACAGGCTCCGGACGCGCAGGCTCAGCGGCCATGGCTCACGGGCCCAGCCGCTCCGCGGCATGTGGGATCCTCCCGAAACGGGGCACGAACCCGCGTCTCCTGCATCGGCAGGCGGACTCTCAAGCACTGCGCCACCAGGGAAGCCCCGAGGATTGATTTTTGAGTGGTGAGCTAAGTTCCGTAACAAACAGTGGGCAGTGGGTAAAACTTTTACAACAGAGCATATAGAAAATTTCAGGCAGATTTGTGAAGTTCAAAGTAAATTGTTCTTGCACTACTCTGATGTCACCCAAATTCCACTTTCTAGGCAAATTCATTCTCTCTCACCTCTATACACTGGAAATTGAATCAAGCCATGGTTTTCATATTCTGTGGTCACAGATTCCTTGAGAATCTGATGAAAACCATGAACCCTCCTTTTCCTGAAAAAATGTACTTGTTTATATACATGAAAAATTACAATTTCAAGGCTTTTGCCTATCCTAATGCCCCTTACTCCCAAAAGTTTTTTTCTTAGATCCTAGGTTAAGAACCCTGAAATACAAAGCAGCACTATTCACAATAGCCAAGTCATGGAGACAACCTAAATGTCCATCGACTGATGAATGGATAAAGAAGATGTGGTATATATATATATACAATGGAATATTACTCAGCCATTAAAAAGAATGAAATAATGCCATTTGCGGCAACATGGATGGACCTAGAGATTATCATATCATATCAAATAAGTCAGGCAGAGAAAGACAAATATCATATGGTATCACTTGTACGTGGAATCTAAAAAAAATGACACGGATGAGCTTATTCATAAAACAGAAATAGACTCACAGACATAGCAAACAAACTTACGGTTACCAAAGGGGAAAGAGAAGGGGAGGGATAAATTAGGAATTTGGAATTAACAGGTACACACTACTGTATATAAAATAGGTAAACAGCAAGGACCTACCGTATAGCACAGGGAACTATATTCAATATCTTGTAATAACCGGTAATGGAAAAGAATTTGAAAAAATATATATATGTATATGGATAATTGACTCACTTTGCTATACACCTGAAACATTGTAAATCACCTCTACTTCAATTAAAACAAAAGAACCTTGAATTAAAGGGAAGAAATCAATCTTCTGGAATAAAGTCCACAAGTCTGGGTAAAGAGATTCTAAATGGAGCTTATAGGTGGTTCTCACAGACAAGACAGAGGATGAGAAGGGCGGTGGTGGCATTTAGGGAAACAATAAAAGAGATATTGGTGAAATAAAGGATTGGCATAATGGTGATATGCCTGTGGGTCAATCTGTGATGAGGCTGAGAACAAAGGCCTAGGCCAAACTGCTAAATTCCCTCAGGTAGTAGAGTTGAATGCTTAAAATTCTGTATCAGGTGGATGTGGGTGAAGCCTGGCTCTGTCCTATAGTAACCCTTAAACAATTTCCTCACACTTCTCTAAACCCCACTGTCTTCAGCTGTAAAATGAGGATAGCTGTGGTTTAATGGGGATGGCCTTGTAAATGAAGGACTTGTGAAATGCTCGTGACAATGCCTACACCTATTAACATTATGCTGTTTCTCTTTTTCAGACACTGAAAGGATTCTGTGCAGGTCATTTACATTATAGTGTGAATTACAATTAAATGCTAACTCACTGAAAGCTATTTGTACATTAAACCCTCTTTCAGTGTAGGAAGCTGTCCTATGTCAATCCTTGGCAAAAAGGTGGAGGTGATAGGCACAAGGTAAAGGAGGAAGTTGAAAAGACACTATAGCATCTTTAAAATCACAGCTCTGGGACAACTAAGCTAGACCTAAAGAATAATTTAGAGAGGCAAAGGGGAAGGACTGTAGCAGGTATTATGGAGTCAGGAGGTGCATCTGGTCCTGGGCCTCACGCCCTCTGTATTCCGCTGGCTGTATTTGAAATCTATGATTAAAATCCATCTATGGTCAGCGACAGGCAGGGCACTCAGTCACCTGGAAAGTCCTATGGTCCAGCCCACAAATCTAAACTGAGCAAAGATGTCAACTGCATGAGTTAAAAATTATTGCCTAGGGCTTCCCTGGTGGCGCAGTGGTTGAGAGTCCGCCTGCCGATGCAGGGGACACGGGTTCGTGCCCCGGTCCGGGAGGATCCCAGATGCCGCGGAGCGGCTGGGTCCGTGAGCCATGGCCGCTGAGTCTGCGCGTCCGGAGCCTGTGCTCCGCAACGGGAGAGGCCACAACAGTGAGAGCCCCGCGTACCGCAAAAAAATATATATATATATTGCCTAAAATTGCAAGTATATTGACCTGACATCTACAACAAGGGAGAATTGCAATATCATAAACACAGTTGATGGAGTGCAGAGGATCTATCACAGAGGACAGACATCAAGCCAATCTGTGAGGTGGCCAAAGTCTTGAGATTTTTCAGTACTGGTGGTAACCATGCTTTATAATTCGGCCATGTAATGCATCGTCCTGACCTCTGCTTTCGACAGAGCTTCATTATTGTGATAAATAGCGTGGTTACAATAGCCAAGCACGGTTTCCCCTCAGGCCGCTCTGTCTTTATTATACTGGGACACCCATTGTTCCAGGAAGGGCTTATGGTCTACTCTACTAACTCTCCAAGGAAAACACGTAGAGCCTTTAGAATGATGACATAGTGTGATCAGAGGAGATTTAAGCTTTTATTTACCTATTTCTATACTAGTAATCCTAACCCCTTGAAGTATATAAAGATTTTATTTCATGTTCTACTAAAACAGACCTGTAGCACTTCCTCTAATTGAATGACTCAGGTGCATGTAATCTTAAAACCTTGAAAGTCAGACGTCTGTGTATGTGCTTATTGTTTGTTAGTGTATATATATGTTACAAACATATCAAATTGTTTGATGAAAACTTATGTCTCTGGATTTCATTTTACTTCGTGGAATGAAATCTGAAACAACTCAGATTATTTAAGTAGGTTATTTAAAGCATAACATTGATTGTGCAACTTGTTTTGTTTTTTGAATATTTAAAAGGCCCATGAGTTGTTTGACCCTACAAACAGAGATTTTGGTTTCTAACGTTGTCTGATCTTCATTAACAACCGTTCCTTCCTTACAAATAGAAGAAATAGATGGGGACGCAAAGCTCTCTAACTCCTTCCAAATCTGATGCTCTGATGCACACCCCCCTCCCTTCGTCCCTTCTCTCTCTCCTGTGGTTACCAGTTAACTTTTTTTATGGGATTTGTTAGTTAACAGGG
>NW_006772326.1:1516669-1522495 GCF_000442215.2 Lipotes vexillifer
GGAAAGAGGGAAATTAAATTTGGGAATCTTCACTTTTTGGAGAATGCCAAGGATTTGTAGGACTGTAAGTGATGAGACATCATCTCTACCTTAAGGGAACAGTCTTAAT
Organism: Lipotes vexillifer; assembly: GCF_000442215.2. NCBI lineage: Eukaryota > Metazoa > Chordata > Mammalia > Artiodactyla > Lipotidae > Lipotes > Lipotes vexillifer. Next base: position 1,516,779 of record NW_006772326.1, read on the forward strand.
TCCTTGGAGCTATTTCACATTTTGTTTTGTTTCTTTGATTAGTTTAACAACTTTCACAGACTTAAGAATGAAAGATCTAATATCTGTTTATTTTATTTATTTTCTCAGATCATAAAAATATTACCAGTGTTAATATGTGCTTGTTTTAAAGCCATGAAAACTTTTACTCATATTATTTGGCAAATAAAATTTACATGATTTTGCTTTAAGCAAAAAAAAAGAAAAAAGAAGAGGAAGAGGAAGAATGAAAGATCTAATTCCAGGGCCCAGGCCCCCTGTATTTGTAAATGAATGGAAAGTTAATTGAGGAAAAAGGCAGAGTGTATTTCATTCATCGTTAATTTAAGTGGAGCCAGCTGATAAGCAAAGAAGGAACAGCTTTTAACTTCCCAAGTATGTTTCTCAGTTTATGTCAATATTTTAGATTTCTTTTCCATGGTAATTTCAAAGGTCAGAGTTGTGTTTGTTTCTTTGTTTTTATGAAATGTTTTACAATATAAACTTCTCTCCTGGAAAAGCTTTCATAGATGTAGAGTTCTAAAAATGTAATGAATTTTAGTAAGAGATCTGATCAAACTTTGAACATTCACATTTGGTTCAGTAAGATAGTCAGCTGTATTCTTGTACATTTCTTAATATTATACAATTCTTTCTTAGATGAATGATTTTACTTTTACTAGATATATAACTATGTAAAATCTTAAATTTCCAGGGGAGTGAAACTGCAAAACTGGAGAAGTGGCTTGCTGTAGTGTTCGATGAACCTCTTCTTTGTTTCCATTATTTTTAGTTTGGTTTTGGTTTTCTTAGAATTTGCACCCTTGATTGTGGAACTCATTATTTCAAGCTCCAATAATCCTAAAAACAAAAGCTGAAACTATGGAATTTTTTATGGTTTTAACTTGATCGTTCCATTTCACCTTGAAAAGGGCAAGAATTTGCCCACAACTAAGCCAAATTTGTGGAATAGCTTGATAAAAATGGCAAGTGTTTTGTGTATGGCGGTGATGTCCACAGTGGTGTGGGTTTTCCTGTCTTCACATTGTATTACATGAAATGTTCATGCCGTTCTTCTAGAAATGCTAACCTTATTTTTCTAAGACTCCTTTCATTCTTTTTTCAGTCAAAGGGTAGAAGTAATTTGCAAGGAGTTTAGTGTTGTGATAATGTCCAGGGGTTCATGCTTTAGTGAGAATTCAGAAATGGATTACAAATAAAGGTGGTTCAGTTTTCTCATCTGTAGAAATGGAGGAGAAATTCATGGATTACCTTATAAGACATAGAGAAGCAGAGCAGCAGGGAACTGAAAATATATACATATGAAAAGGTTAAAATAGTTCTAAGAAAACAGCTTCAGCAACAAATTTCATAAAGATTAAATGAGAGACCACTGAACGTTCTCCTTCTTGTTATTTGGTCCTTAAATAAAATTACAAAACACAACAGACTTTGTATTTTCTCGCCTCTGCTGCTGACACTGAATGATCAAAAATAAGTGCTGGGATTGATGTTGCTTATTTACAGTCTCTCGGCTGCTCTCAGAATTCAGGAAAGATAAAGTCTGTGGTGACACACATACACACACCACAAATCCTTACATTTTCAAAAGTAACACTGAGATTCCAATGTTCTTCCTCTGCTTTTTTATCCTGAATACCTATTCCTAAAGGACCTTTTAAACTCCATCAAGGTTTTCAACCATCTCCTTGTCTCTTAGTCATTCAATCTGGTCCTCATATGTTAATTTTGGCCTTCCTCTAGTCAGGCTTCCTGTCATAGCATCCAGATAGAAAGAATAATACAGAAAAGAGGAAAGTAAAGAGAGGAAAACGTCAACAGATAGGAAAGAATGGAAACAAAAGTTTAATGCAATTCCATAACTACAAAGTCCTAGAGAAAGAGAAAGAATCTGGGAAGGTTAATTGTATTAGGCCTGTAAAACATTTGAGCTTTTCAGGGAAAACTGGGAAGTGAGGAAGTGATCAGCAAATGGAGAGAGAAGTTGCATTTCACCAGCAGCGACAGGAGGAGCTCTGCCTGGGAGGGGCTGTGCACAACGGCTGGCCATGGACTTAGAAGCTCAGGAGCCCCAGGGCACACTTACCCTCATGACATTTCTCCGTTGTCTAGCAACCAACAGAATGATGAAAGGGGAGTCCCCAGGGAAGATATTCCTCTTTTTAGGACTACCAGACTGGATTCCAGGGCCACTCTCGATCCCCCAAAGTATCCTAAGTCCTGTTTTTCAGCTCTGAGTCAGGATCTGGGGGTGGGGGAAGGAAGGAGATTGGATATGCCCCTTGGTTGTGGAGGGCTTGCTGAGATTTTTCTGATGCTTCCAGGCTGATTCCAGAAAGCCTGGTCTAAGTTTGGTAGGCTGACCATATATCCATGTTTGCTCAGGGCAGACACAGTTGACACCTGTTATTCCATGAGAATTAAGAACACATCGATCACTGTCAAAAGAGATGGATGCAAATTCTAAGCCCATCCTAAAGTTTAGGTTCTGAGATCTCTAGGAGACCCAATCATTTATGAGCCCTTTTGAATTTGAAGGAGTGTGAGCCAGATTAGCTCACAAGTGACAGAGGACATCAGCTCTCTGCAGTCTCCCTGAAGGCTAGGGAGTGAAGATGACAGCCATAAGCTAGAATCATTCTGTGGTCTCAATATACAAACCTAACTGGCATATCTAGCTATAGACAGAAAGCAATGAATTTAACTCTTGGGACAGGGGTTCTCAGATTTGGGGGCAGGCATCTTGTTTCTTGGAGAATTTTCAAACTAGGATTTCTGTATCCCACCCTTGGACTTCATGACTCACTGTGTCAGGGGTAGGTCACTGGGACCCACGATAGGGAATTCTGATATTCACCATTAATGGTGAATTTGTTCCTTAAGGCATGCTAAAAATAAAGGTAGGTCTCCACTAGGGTATTCATTTAACTTCTCAAAAGAAAAAAAAAATTTTAATTACAGCTAAAACAACTAACAAGGAAAGGCAGCTGTGCTCTTGATCTTTTAACCACTTTGGAAAAAAGGCAACCAAATACAGCAAGAAAAAAATATAGAAAGTCATCACCCATAATATAAATATGTAGGGAGTTTCTTTTAATATTAATTACCCTTTTTAAACATGAATTTACTTCATCATCATATTTGATCATCAAGACAACTTGTGAGGTAGGAATTATTACCATAGTTGAAGAAAATGAGACTCAGTGAGTTTATGCAGTCAGTCCAAGCTAGTAGATAATTATTCTTATAAAAATTCAAATAAATTGTAGGAATACAGGGGGAAAAGTGACAAAGGAGGAACCTATCATCAAAAATAATATGAAGCTATGGTCAACTAATCTATGACAAAGGAGGCAAGAATATACAATGAAGAAAAGACAGCCTCTTCAATAAGTGGTGCTGGGAAAACTGGACAGCTACATGTAAAAGAATGAAATTAGATCACTCCCTCACACCATACACAAAAATAAACTCAAAATGGGTTAAAGACCTAAATGTAAGGCCAGACACTATCAAACTCTTAGAGGAAAACATAGGCAGAACACTCTTTGACATAAATCACAGCAAGATCTTTTTTGACCCACCTCCTAGAGAAATGAAAATAAAAACAAAAGTAAACAAATGGGACCTAATGAAACTTAAAAGCTTTTGCACAGCACAGGAACACATAAACAAGATGAAAAGATAACCCTCAGAATGGGAGAAAATATTTGCAAATGAAGCAACTGACAAAGGATTAATCTCCAAAATATACAAGCAGCTCATACAGCTCAATGTCAAAAAACAAACAACCCAATCAAAAAATGGGAGGAAGACCTAAATAGACATTTCTCCAAAGAAGACATACAGATGACCAACAAACACATGAAAAGAAGCTCAACATCACTAATTATTACAGAAATGCAAACCAAAACTACAATGAGGTATCACCTCACACCAGTCAGAATGGCCATCATTTCAAAATCTATAAACAATAAATGCTGGAGAGGGTGGGTGTGGAGAAAAGGGAACCCTCTTGCACTGTTGGTGGGAATGTAAATTTATACAACCACTATGGAGAACAGTATGGAGGTTCCTTAAAAAACTAAAAATAGAATTACCATATGACCCAGCAATCCCACTACTGTGCATATACCCAGAGAAAACCATAATTCAAAAAGACACATGTGGGCTTCCCTGGTGGCGCAGTGGTTGAGAGTCCGCCTGCCGATGCAGGGGACACGGGTTCGTGCCCCGGTCCAGGAAAATCCCACATGCCGCGGAGCGGCTGGGCCCGTGAGAGAGGCCACAGCAGAGAGAGGCCCACGTACTGCAAAAAAAAAAAAAAAAAAAAAAGAGACACATGCACCCCAATGTTCATTGCAACACTATTTACAATAGCCGGGACATGGAAGCAACCTAAATGTCCATCAACAGAGGAATGGAAAAAGAAGGTGTGGTACATATATACAATGGAATATTACTTAGGAACGAAATTGGGTCATTTGTAGAGACGTGGATGGACCTAGAGACTGTCATACAGTGAAGTAAGTCAGAAAGAGAAAAACAACTATCATATAATAACGCATATATGTGGACTCTAGAAAAATGGTATAGATGATCTTATTTGCAAAGCAGAAATAGAGACACAGGCGTAGAGAACAAACATATGGATACCAAGGGGGAAGCGGGGGGTGGGATGAATTGGGAGATGGGGATTGACATATATACACTATTGATACTATATATAAAATAGATAACTAATGAGAACCTACTGTATAGCACAGGGAACTCTACTCAGTGTTCTGTCATGACCTAACTGGGAAAGAAATCCAAAAAAGAGGGGATATATGTATACGTATAGCTGATTCACTTTGCTGTACAGTGGAAACTAACACAACATTGTAAAGCAACTATACTCTAATAAAAAAATAATATTTTAATGAAATATTTGTGCACAAGTTTTATTTTTATGTAGAACTTCACAATGAACGACCAGAAGGACCTCCCCAGTTCAGCTTTCTTCACCAGCTAGTCTAGAAGATTCTAAACGTTAAGGTACATTAAACAGGTAGTTGAGCTATAGTTCCGTAGGAATGCATTGCTTAGTGACTTGTTACTGTTCAGTAACTTTAAGATTAGGAAAGTCTTCAGATACTAATACCAATTTCTCCCATTGCCACTGAAGTCTCATTTCTTCTCACTAAAATTTTTAGTATGTCCCAACTCCAGTGCCCTTAGCATAACACTTAAGTAACTGAATATGATTATCAGTCATCCTAAATCTTCCCTTACCAGGGATTTAAACTTAACTCCTTTAATATTTCCAATTGATGTAACTTAAATTTCTAGTCCTGGCGGTGCTCTTCTCTGAAATACTTCCAGTTCGCATTGTCTAAAACATACAGGCGAGTTTGACTTTTGGTCTAATGACCACCTCATGCCATAGTTAGTACCTTCAAGGCTACTAATACTGCAATGTGCAAAGCTGCCCCCTAAGAAACAACACTTTTCAGTGATGTCTCTCTGGATTTCTTGCTTCTTTTACTGGGAAACATATTTTTGGTTAAATTCGTGCTCAGAAAGAGAATGATAGGACAGTATAGATGGTGTTGCTTGAACACTTCCTTTGTGTCGCACAAAATTTTAACAAGTTTTACTGTTGTCATTTTATTTATTCTTTTTTTTGGTTTTGTTTTTTTTTTTTTTTTTTTGGTACG
>NW_006772326.1:1522745-1559137 GCF_000442215.2 Lipotes vexillifer
TGCATCGGCAGGCGGACTCTCAACCACTGTGCCACCAGGGAAGCCCCATTTTATTTATTCTTTACAAGAAAAAGATGTATTATGATTTGCTGATGTATTTATGATGTTCATAAACTAAAATTTCTTTAGTTTCCTTCTTTCCCAATTCTTCACCCCTTCCCCAAGTTCATTTTACAGGTAAAGATTCCAGTTTCTGAGAGAAAGTGATAACCCCAGCTGAATTTAAAATTTAACTTTTCACTTACTTCTGTGATCTGTAACACCCCACTTAAGTTCTTAAAGACTTTTCATTAGCTAAAATGTTCCTTGTCAATGAAGCTTTACTTGAAATGTAAAAGACTGAGTTGCTGTGTTTCTTTTTATCAGCAAAATACCTATTAATCCTTTTGATTTTATATGCACATGTCTCTATTAAAACTAGAAATCATAATTATACAACACTAAGTAAACTGCACAGAGCTTTCTTTGATAAAATGAAATATAAATGACATTTCCCCTTTCTTTGCTAGGCAAAACAATTTTCTAAGTTTTGACTTACGATTACACCACTTGTACTTTTTTGTTGTTGTTGTCATTAATAATTGAAATTGATTTTAAGAACTGGAGCATGTGCACTGGAAAATCATAATAGTCTAAGGATACGAGAACCCTTAATGTTATCTTTAAACATCAAAAAGATCTGTTTCACACCTGGATGTTATTCAAGTCCACTTTAAGCTGGCATTTCTTTTTCCTCTGTGGGTAACATTTGCTACTGAAAAACCTTATACGGGTTAAATATCCAGTAGAATTATCAATAATCTTGTTAATAATGTTAATGAAAGTGTACAGTTAAATGACGGAGACAGTTCACACCATTTTGATTTATTTATTTAGCAGGGAGCATTGTTTAACATGTCAGTCCTGAGAAACAGAAACAGCCATGAAGAGGCTTAACATTACTAATAAAACAATCAGTATTAAAATATTTTATGTAACAATTTGTCCGTGTTCATATAATAATCTGTCAGCTCTATGATTTGCTTATTATGTGAATTAACTCTGTAATCGCTCTGAGATTGGATTCAGTGACACCGTTTAACTGCTCCCGAGTCGGGGGCTTTTACTCGGTATTTTTAGGGAAGGAGCTGTCAGGCTAATCTGAGGATATTTGGGGAAAGCCAATAAACTGTCACAAACTCGTAACCAGTTAAGAGTTCTTGTGGTCTGGTAGAGATTTTAACACTTCTCCCCTCCTACCCTCCACTTTCACTCCGGCCCCTCCCTCTTCGAAACGCTTAAAATGATACTAATTATTATTAGTATTAATATAATAATTAATTATACTAATTAATTAATATAATACTTATTATCATTGTTATTATTTTAAACGCTCGTGCCGGCTCTAAACGTGCCCCTAATTGGTGAAAGTCAAAGCGCCCTGAATCGGCGCGTGGCTGAGAGGAACCCTGGGACCCGGACGCCCGCGAGGAGGGAGAAATTGAACACCCCTCGCTGCGCCCGGGTCGTGGGCACTTGCGCGCCGAAGACCTGGGAGCCGACGTCACCGCCAGGACACCCTAGGTGGGCGCCCGGGGCGCATCTTCGGGGAGCAACCGCCCCCGTGCTCGACGCCGGTCCCCCTGCGGCCGGAAGAGGTGTCCGCGGGTTCCCAACACCGCCCTCGGGATGGAAACGTTGGTTGCTCCCGGGCGCGACTTCCGCGTCCCAGGAAGCGGGGGTCCCTGCGGGTCCGCGGGCCAGAGACCCCCGGAAGCAGGCAGCTGGCGGAGGGGCTCCGGCGGCGCGTCCCGATCGCCGGGGGCCGCGAGCGCGCGCGGCTGGGGGTCGGGGCGGTCGAGCTGCCGGGCCGTCCCAGGGAGCGCGGGCTCGGCTTTCCCGGCGCCGCAGCCTGGCCGGCGACCCGGTGGGGCGGGGAGGGGGCAGCGGCGAGCTGCTGCTAACTGCGACTCTGCGGGAGGGGGAGGACGACACCCAAAAGCTATTCTAAGTACAAAAGCCGAGCCGTGGGTCATTCAGGATACCTAAGGAATAGTAATGAACGGCAGCCTCCGCCCGCAAACATGACATTATGCCTATGTGCTTTCTTACAGGTTGGCTTGTCAGACTTTCCTTTATTAATTCATCCCGCTGCCCTCCTTCCCTGGCAAGAATTCAGCCACTAGAATTTTTTTTTTTTTTGCACTTCGGATTAGAAGTTGGCTAACATCTCTTTAGAGCAGATTTCTATTTAGTATTTTTTAAAAAACTCATCCCTGGTAAGAAAATCACAAATGGCATACTGATACAAATTCATTTTTCAACCGCATCTTTTTCTAGGAATGTATTCCAAAGTCTAATTGCCATCATTCGAGACAAATAAGCCTAGTAATTTTGGAAAGTGTAATTAATGATCAGGATAATTTGGAGAAGGAATAGAAAAGACCGACTGAGATATCCATTTACTTATCAGAAACCTTATGGCTGACCATCATTGGAGAGCAAAGCAATGCCAGGAATGTCACATGCTTCTTAGATCTTGGTATCCTGTCTGGGCAAAGAGCCAGTGTTCGACACTACAGAGAAAGGGACAAACCTGTGCAGCAGATTCCCAAGAGTGAATAACACACACAGAGCAACTTTTGAAAGAACATCACTTCGTGAGTGAGTGAGTGATTTTTCATTCAAGGAATATTTGGACAAACCTCTTCTGGTAGGAGGGTTCAGAAAGAATTGGGAAAGGGATAAAATATGAATAAATGCAGGGCTCCTACCCACATGGATCATCCAGTCTAGTGATAGGAAGAAAGTTTAGACAGTAACAAGGGGTAGAAAGTGTAAATGCCACAAGATAGGCTCCAAATAAAGTACTAGGGAATTCAGTGGAGGCAGGATTACTCCCAGCTGAGGGATAGTCTTTTATTAAACTGAGTCTGGCCAAATTTCAGTTCTGTCTTGGGCTCCAAGTGAGTGAAGGAATTCACTAAAGGTCATTTCCCTCTAAGAAAGTCTCTGATGTGGATTTAGCATACAGCTTGCCTCTTCTAGAACCTTTGGTATGTTTCCTCCTACCAGCCTTAAATCGTCACCTTCTTCCCTTAAGTTTCTTAAGCGCTCGTTTTGAGGGTTAATTCCTGTAAATTGAGGCCGAGCTGAGGTGACACAATCAAAGGGAGTTAAGAGTTATGAGCTAAGTACGTTTTACTTATTATTTCTTTCCAAAAAGAATCTGGGTGGTCTACAACTGAAAACACCCCCATTTCAAATAAATTGGTAAAATCAAAATAGAAAACCGGGGGAAAAAATGGAAACTTGAAATAAGGCAACCCTAAGAGTGAACATGATTACTAAAATCAAGCTTCAGATTTGGTTCTGAGCTTCCCATCAGCCAATGCAAAGAGAGAAAAATCCTGATACCGATCTTGCTGTTGAAAAATGCAAAGAATGCCTATTTTCAAATGAAATTAAATTTTTAAAGAAATTTCCTATGCGGAGTATCATAAAGGGCACCAAGGGACATAACAGGAAGGGTCCTAACAGTACTTTTATAGAAAAGAAAAGAGGCTATCACAGCCCTCTTTCTCGTAATAGCCTTCCATAAAAATCAAGACTTGAGTGAAGGGGAGTCTTTGCAGACTAAGCTAATATAACTCTGAATTTGGGGGTTCACTTTATTTTTTAATTATTTATTTCTGGCTGCGTTGGGTCTTCGTTGCTGCGTGGGCTTTTCTCTAGCTGCGGAGAGCGGGGGCTACTCTTCGTTGCAGTGCGCGGGCTTCTCATTGCGGTGGCTTCTGTTGTTGGGAAGCACGCATGCGGGCTTCAGTAGTTGTGGCACAGGGGCTCGAGAGCACAGGCTCAGTAGTTGTGGTGCATGGGCTTAGTTGCTCCGCAGCATGTGGGATCTTCCTGGACCAGGACTCGAACCCGTGTCCCCTGCATTGGCAGGCGGATTCTTAACCACTGCGTCACCAGCGAAGCCCTGGGGGTTCACTTTAAACACTAAATAACATATCCACTGGGCAGCCTTCCCCATATATCACTTCTCTCAGCTGAGCCAAATAACTTAAAATTAAGATTCTTCTCTCTGGCAAGAGCCCAGAGTGTTGGTATTACTTTGGGATCATAGAGTACAGATTCATAAGGTTTGGAAAACAACTGAACAAATGCTAAGTTTGTCATCATCCTTCTACTAAAGTTGCAGAAGCAAATCAGTGTGTTCACACCGATGAAGACCACCCCAGGTTTCCTCAGAGGTAGGCTGCAGGGGCACCTCAAGGGTGAGCCAAAATTTTCCTTAGGAAGTTGCTTTGAACATGCTCCAGCGCTTGAACAAATGTTTAATTGCGTCCCTGGAGCTCCATACTGTTTTGGCATGGAAAAAATGTCAAAGCTGGTGTTTCCTAATCACCCACAGTGGCTGGAGGAAAACATCAGTAGGACTCCCACAGTACCTCTGACTGAATGACGAGGCTTTCTGATGAGACTCCAGGATAAGTTCATTGCAAAATGAAATTGAATGAGTCGAGAATAGCTCCCACAAATGAGGACTTTAATTTTATTAGAGTTGGCTAGGCTGTTATTTTTGACAGGTGTTAGATACTGCAACCACTTTTTTTTTTTTTTTTTTGAGGCCACTTTTGGTTCTTGATAATAAAACAATGTCATCAGACCAGAGGAAAAGGTTTCTCTTCCTATTTACCATGGCAGGGAGTCTTTTAAAGGACAAGGGAGATCATCCTGTTTTATACCCCTCAAAGGATTGTTATCTGATCTGTCAGGAGACTGTTCCTGCTCGTCTTGATTTTTATAGGGGGTGTTGGAATGGAGAATTTTTTTTATTGTGGCAAAATGTATATAATATAAAATTTATCATTTAACCATTTTTCAGTGTACAGTTCAGGGCTGTGCAACCATCACCACCATCAATTGCCAGAAGTTTTCCATCTTCTCCACCTGAAATTCTGTTTCATTAAACACTAACTTCCCATTTCTCTCTTCCCCAGTCCCTGGTAACCACCATTTTACTTTCTGTCTCTATGAATTTGACTATTCTACCTCCTCATGTAAATGGAATCACACAGTATGTGTACTTTTGTGACTGACTTATGTAGCATAGTGACTTTAAGGAGAACTTCTTAAAAAGGTCATGACTAACTAATAATCTATGTTGAAATCATGCCATGTGACTCATAACCAGTTCTTATCCACAAAAGGAAGAGTCGTTGAAACCTGTAAACCATCTCACATTGTTCTAGGCAACTTTCTCCCGAAGGAGATAGGCAATATATCATTGAACATTAAGGAAGGGTAGTTGCATCTGTAACCTACTTGTTCCTTAGGTAAGCTGTCAGGCTGAGAGCCTCAGAAATACAGAAAACTGGAAAAAGTTGTGGAGGAACTATGCAAAAATACGGTTGGATTTATAATCGGTGAGATACAAAGAGCTGCTGATACATCATTAGGAGTGTAAACAGGATCCTACCAGAGGGGTTGTTTGAAATACTTTGGTAAAGACTGGCACACACCAATCAGAACAGTCTGGTCGTGTTTCAGCTATCTGTTATTGTGAAAAAATAACCCCCAAATTGTGAACAACAGCTTAGCACTGCCATTTTCTTTTGCTCACAATTCTGTCGGTCAGGAATTTGGGCATGGCTCAGCTGGGCGGTTCTGCCCTGGGGTTTCTCCTGTGGTCACACTGACATGTCAGCTGGGACATCCAACACAGGTAGGCCAATGGTGTTGCTTCTCAGTTGAGAGCTCAGCTGGGGCTACCAATGGAGTGACTACACGTGGCCTCTCCAGCATAGCAGTCTCAGGATATTCAGATTTCTTCTATAGCAACTGGCTTAACCTAGAGCAAACCTCTCGGGACAGCCAGAGGGATGCTCCATGGCCTCTTATGATCTAGTTTTGAAAGTCACAGAGCATCACTTCTGCCATAATTAATTAGTCAAAACAAGGTTACCCAGATTTGCATGAAGTGGACATGCACTTTACAACCCAATGGGAAGAGTAGCAAAGGATTTGCAGCAATCTTTAAAAGAACCACTACAGGTAGCAAAATGCTTTAATCCAATTATAGTCAGTGTTAACCAGCTGTGTTGTGGTAGGAGAAGCTTGTAGAATCTAGTCCAAGAGGCACCAAGGATCTACAGAATTTTATATAGCTGTTCTGTGATTCTAATGTCCCTTTCTCCTTCCTTTCTTTAAAAAAAAGACGCGATGGCTACAGCTCCAGCATCCGTCACGGACCATGAAGCAATCTGGGGAATGGAAGCAACCTACTATGAATGGTGGTGGCTTGTAATAACCTTCTCGTAATAACCTCCCATAAAAATCAAGACTTGAGTGAAGGCGAGTCTTTGCAGACTAAGCTAATATAATTCAGTATTTGAGGGTTCACTTTAAACACTAAATAACATATCCACTGGGCAGCCTTCCCCATATATCACTTCTCTCAGCTGAGCCAAATAACTTAAAATTAAGATTCTTCTCTCTGGCAAGAGCCCAGAGTGTTGGTATTACTTTTGGATCAAAGAGTACAGATTCATAGGGTTTTGAAAACAACTGAACAAATGCTAAGTTTGTCATTATCCTTCTACTAAAGTTGCAGAAGCAAATCAGTGTGTTCACACCACTGAACAAAAATGTAAAAAGAGTCACTGATGGCTGTGAAGCCACCATACTAGCCCTGGACTGTCTCTGCAAGAGAAAAAAATTTCTGTCATGTTTTGGCAAATGTTATTTCTGGTCTCTGTCATTAGCAGCTGAAGGTAACTCCTAAATGCTACACTTTCTAAATTCTCTTTCTAAATGCTACACTTTCTAAATAACTTAGCCAATTAAGTTATGAGTCTAGAGAGACTTAGGAGCAGCTAAGCTGAAGATTAGGCTGGTAAAGAAACTACTTTTTAATGTGATATTCATCCATCTCAAGTATCGTTAATCAAAACTGGACTCTTAAGTATCTAAAATATTCAATAGTCATTGATTGAATACTCACTGTGTGGATGAAAAAAAAGTAAATAAATAATTACAACATTGAGCGATAATGCAAAAACAGAAACAGTGTAAAGTATTTTGGTTGGACAGCTAACAGCGATTCATTCAGGTTGATGGATCAGTGAAGGTTCAAAGGTAGTGACATTTGGGTTGGGTCTTGAAAGATGAGTAGGAGCTTACAAGGTGAATAAGGACGAAGTGGAAGAAAATTGCTGGCAGATGGAACAGCATATGTCAAAGCACAGATGTGTGAAACAGCCCATTGTGTTGGAAGCCCAGAGAGTCCCCATGTTTCTGGAAAAAAGAAGAAGAAAAATACAGTTTTGAAGAGTTTGGATGCTTGAAGTCAGTCAGAGCCAGATTTGAATTTCAGCTCTGCCACTTGGTAGCTGGGTGGCCTTTGGGCAACAGTTATGCAATACATGCTAAGGAGATTGGACCTCATGATGTGGATTGAGGGTGCCCCTGCAAGGACAGAAGATTTGGATTTGCAAATCACTCTGATGGCAGCTCAAAGGATGAATGAAGGAGGGTGACAGATGTCAGAGAGACAAGTTAGGAGAACTGTCATTCGAAAAACATTTACTGAGTGCCTACTATGTCCACACACAGAGGCACTGAGGATTCAGCAATGACCGAACAAACAAAATTGCCGCCTGCCTTTGGGGAGTTTATGTTGTACCAGGGAAAACAGATAATAAACCAAAAGAGCACATAAATATATAATGTAAGTGCTAAGAGAAACACCCTTATCTGCAGCTCCCTAAGGACAAAGATTTGAGCTCTGAATCAGCCACAGAAAGCCGAGGTCTCTAGGAATGCCTATTAAGCTTGAAGAATACAGATGATATTTTTTAAAGCGTCTTCTATTATCTTTTTTGTTATCTCCCTCCCTCCCATGTTCCATCTTTTGGTTTCGCTGCTCAGATTTTTTCAGTGTAATATTTCCCCCATTTCAAAGCTTTACTTAACCACTAAATCTTAGGAATTCCCAACTACCTTGCAACCCAAAGTTCTACCTTGCACTCGGAGACTATTCAAACATAAAGACTTGGGGAGAAGGGGGATTTGAACTGGTAGTTATTTAAGACCCCTTCACATCCTCTCATTGTGTGCATTTTAGCAGGTGGGTGGGGTGCATCCTCCAATTTTACACACACACACACACACACACACACACACACACACACACGCCCTCTCAGATGTAACTCTCACTCTAGGTCAACAAATATTTTAATAGGTCCCTTTGAACAGATGTGACCTGTGGATTTATCCGATGACCCCCATCGGAAATAATCTGGGGTCGGGGTCTGAGAAGACCGCCGTCCTCTCCAGGAGAGCCTTTATTGTGTCTAGTTAATGAGCCTCTCTCCGAGCCTCAAACTGGGCGCGTTATTATCCGTGTCGGCAAGGCTGGACTAAGAGGTAAGTAGCAGACCTCCCGAGCCCCCGGAGTCATCAGCTCTAGTTCTCCTGGCCCGAGTGCAGACCGACAGGTATCCACCCGGGTTCTTCTCGGGTTCCCAGTCGGACCACGGAAGGGAGAAAAGTAATCGATTTTGTCTGGGGCTGAGGCGAGCCTAACACTTCCTGCGGTGATTTGTAGCCAGGGCTGGAGGTTGAGAGCTTCCCATTGGCTCGCTGGCCGACGCCGCGCAGTCTGAGCGGGCGGGGTCGGGCGGATGGGCGGGGCCGGGCGAGCCTTGGAAACTACCCCTGAGAGCAGAGGGGGCGACGGCCACGCCCCCAGCACTCCCTCCTGGGGGTCCCTTGGCTCGCGGGGTTTTTTCTTTTAAGAATGAGCAGATGCCAGTGACAAGTTAATAGCTCTTCCTGCGCTCCTAGGTTAAACGGAACCTCATTCCTGCCGAGTCTCCTTCCACCGACGTGCCCCAGGCCGCCCGGGAAGGGGCAGGGATTCCGCCTGCCACCCTGCAAGAGGGGCGTAGTGTTCGCGGCTCCTCGGCCGCCTCCCCGCCAGCCTTCGGTCCCGCCCACACTCCTGGTAGCTGACCCCGAGCCCCCTGACCAGAGTCCACCAGGCCTCCTCTCTCACGTGCGCTCGGCCGGCTCCTCTCCCCGCGCAGCTCCTTCCCGCACACGTGTGCACACCCACTCCACGTCCTACGCTAGGACAAGCCCGCACCCTGCGTTGGCCCCTCGAGCTAGCCGATCGATCGTGGGAACCGGGCAGGGCCCCTCCGCCCCGGCCCTGTCCCCCCGTGTCATCCATCTCGCTTCCCGTCGGCCGCCGAGACTTCAAAGGAGGCCTGGCCGCTGGAGTTCCTCCTCCGGGCGACTCAGATCGCGGGCGCGGGGTCCCAGCCAGGCTGCAGCCCAGCCGCGAGAGCCCCGCGCGGGTGGAAGCTCTCCGACGAAGGCGGCGGCTTGGTGCCTGACCCTGTCTCCTGAGAGAGTCTCCCTCCGAGCTTAAGCCCTATTTCCTTCCTTCTGTCCTCCCTCCAGTTCGGTCACCCCTAACTGATAGGCTCTAATCCTCGGATCGGAATTGCTTCTGCCTGGAAGATTTGGCCGCCTTTTCCGTTGCTCTCTGCGTTCCTGAAAAGCTGATTCGTTCTGAGCCGCATTGATGGCGGGTGCTGGGGGAGGAGGGCTACTTCCAACTCTGGCACCACCTGGGTGGTCGCCGTGACCGAGATTCCTTTACAGCCATTCTTCTCCTTGACTCTATAAAGGCTATTTTGCATAGAATAAAGACGCCGAAGTAGTCTATTTTGGCATTAATCTTGCAGGGGTACAATGACTAGTTTATACTGATCTTTATTCAACTAGACTATGAGATTTTTGAGGGTAGGTTTGTGTTACTCAGTTCGATGGCTCCAGACCCTAGTACAGGGCTTGGTAAAGAAATAGTAGCTGTGCCTTCAATCATGTTGAATTCAACTGAATCAGCTTTTCACCTGAAGCTTTCCTAACATTGTTATATAAAGCTTTCCAAGAAGAAGAGAAAAGAGAAGGCGAGAAAGAAAAGGAGGGTGGGGGAGGGAATCCCAGAATAATTTCAGATCCATTGAAAGAAACAGGTTAGACTTAGATCTTCAAGGCTAAACCAGACAGATCCTGCACATCTAAATGAAAACACAGAACCCCTCAAACCATCATGAAACACCTCAAGTTCATACTGTTTTCCAGGCTAACAATGCCAACATTCCTTACTATGTAACATTCTCCAGCTTTGCATTGTCTTTATTACTTTTCTGACCCACCTTCAAACTACATAAATGCTGAGCTGAGAACACAAGACCTAACTGGACAGAGATTGTTCAAATGTGGACAATGACAACGTATATTTTTTTCAGTGAGAGAACTTTTATCCCATTTAAAGAAAGTGCAAGGGTTCACATAACCAGATTAGCTTTTTAGAAAAATTGGTGGCAGTATGGAGGCAGTGTGCAGAATAACCCTATGCTAGGGAATTAATAAACACAGTATACCCCCCTGCATATTGTTTACAATATAGACAAAATTTTTCATTCAACAATAAACTTTTTTAAAAATTGTTTTTAAAGGTCTTTTTTTTTTTTGCAGTACGTGGGCCTCTCACTGTTGTGGCCTCTCCAGTTGCGGAGCACAGGCTCTGGATGCGCAGGCTCAGCGGCCATGGCTCACGGGCCTAGCTGCTCCGCGGCATGTGGGATCTTCCCGGACCGGGGCATGAACCCGTGTCCCCTGCATCGGCAGGCGGACTCTCAACCACTGCGCCACCAGGGAAGCCCTAAAGTTCTTTTTAAAAATAAATTTATTTATTCATTTATTTGTTTGTTTGTTTTTGGCTGTGTTGGGTCTTCGTTGCTGCGCGGGCTTTCTCTAGTTGTGGCGAGCAGGGGCTACTCTTCCTTGAGGTGCGCGGGCTTCTCATTGCGGTGGCTTCTCTTGTTTCGGAGGACGGGCTCTAGGCGCGCAGGCTTCAGCAGTTGTGGCACATGGGCTCACTAGTTGTGGCTCGCCGGCTCTAGAACACAGGCTCAGTAGCTGTGGCGCACCCGCTTAGTTGCTCCGCAACATGTGGGATCTTCCCGGACCAGGGCTCGAACCCGTGTCCCCTGCATTGGCAGGCTGATTCTTAACCACTGCACCACCAGGGAAGTCCAACAATAAACTTTTGAGATATATTCATTTTGAGACATGGAGCTCTTTATTTTAACCGCTGTATAGTTTTCCATTAAATGAAGAGTCCAGAATTTACTTACTCATCCTCCAATTTGGGTATTTAGAGGATATTTTATTTTTCCTGTTAGAAAGAATGTTGTAGCAATGTCCTTGTACTGGTTGGGCTCCTTGTTTGCTTGAGAATGTTTCTCTTACTTTTGTCCCTAAAGATTAAATTGCTGGGTTGTAGGGTTACATAGCTTCATCTTTACTAGGTGGGGCCAAATTGTTCTTCAAAGTGCTTATAACCGTGTGCTTGATTATTAACAGAGTGTCAGACGCCCCCTTTCCCACATCCCCAGCAACACTTGGTATTATCAGGCTTTTTCCATTTTTTCCCTAATCTCACAGACATGAAATGGACTGTCATTTAAATTTATATTCCCCTGATTCCTCATTCAAGTCTTTTAAAACATTTAACCAGCATTGTTGAACAGAACTTTCTGTGATGGTGGCACACAGATGGTGGCACTCCCTTTCACAGATTTCTTTTCACTTTAGTTAGTCCTCTAAACTCCCATCAATTTTCCTACAAAGGAAATCTGACCATGTCAACCCAACAACTTTAAAATATGACAAAATCAAAAAAGGTTTAGATTACCTACAGTTTATTGCCCATAGGCTTCACCAAATTATAAAGTTTGGCAATCAGGGTTTTACACCTAGCCCTGCTCAGTATGTCAACCTTATTTCCAGTCGCTCAATCCTGCAAATTCTACGCTGAACTTCTCACTCATCACTAATATTGCATAGGCCAGTTCATCTCTGAACCTCTGTACATACAGTTCTCTCAGCTTATGTTTGTTCTTCCCTCCCCTACTAATCACGCTGCTTTACTTTTGTGTCTCCCCTACTAGTCTGAGCTCCGTGAGGACAGAAGAGGTTTTGTTGTTCATCTCATTTTTGTATCCCCAGTACCTATCCTAGTGAAAGCCAAATAGCTGGGGCTCAGTAAATGTTTGCTGAATGCATGAATGAATGAATGAATGAATGAAGTGTTCCGGAAAAAAAATAGCCTGAAGGGGAAAAATCTAAAATACAGTATCGTAACTTTAAAACAATATTCTCTGTCTTAGTCCTTTGGGGCTGCTATAACAAAACACCATAGACTGGCTGGTTTATAAACGACAAACATTTATTTCTCCCTGTTTTGGAACCTGGAAAGTCCAAGATCAAGTCACTGGCAGATTCGGTGTCTGGTGAGAGCTCATTTCTTCATAGATGGTACCTTTCTGCTGTGATCTCATGTAGTGGAAAGGGCAAGAGAGCTGCCTAGAGCTTCTTTTATAAGGGCACCAATCCAGTTCATTAGGAATCCACCTTCATGACCTATAATCATCATTCAAATTTCCCACCTCCCAATACTGTCACACTGGGCATTAGGCTTCATGATATGAATTTTAAGGGGACACAAACATTCAGATCATAGCACCCTCTATCAACCACAGGCTTTAGGTGTTTTGAAACAGGCACTTCTTACATTGATCTGTATTTTCTTCCACTGTTCTTTTCATTTCCGCTATGGATTTTTTTTTTTTTTTCCTATTAGTATAAGAAAGAAAAAGTCCCCCAAACCTATCCATTTGGAATGCTTCAGCTACAAAAAACAAAGAAACAAAAATAAAACAACAGGGCTTCCCTGGTGGCGCAGTGGTTGAGAGTCCGCCTGCCGATGCAGGGGACACGGATTCGTGCCCCGGTCCGGGAAGATCCAACATGCCGCGGAGCGGCTGGGCCCGTGAGCCATGGCCGCTGAGCCTGCGCGTCTGGAGCCTGTGCTCCGCAACAGGAGAGGCCACAACAGTGAGAGGCCCGCGTACTGCAAAAATAAATAAATAAATAATAAAACAACAAATAAAACCTGATGACCAGTAACTGAAACAAACATTTTTTTCCAAGTTACAAGAAGCTTGAGGGAGATACCTGCTGGGACAGATTCTATGGCATCTCTGCTCATCCCTGACTTTTCCTCAGTGTCACAGAGCTGCTCTTTCTCCTGGCACATTCATATTCAATGCAGGGTAGAAGAAGGAAGGGTCAATGCCCACATGACTATTCTTTTATGAGAAAAGCAAACATTTCCCCACAACATCCCACTATAACAGATTTCCTATCATCTCATTGGTCAGAATTGGGAAAATGACCACAACTAGCTGCAAAGGAGGTGAGCATTACCATCACAATTATGAGCCAAAGCCTGGGACTGAACACACTGCCAACACAAGGCAAATAGAGTTCTGTTAGCAAGGAAGAAAGGGGGTAGTGGATACTTAACTAAGCATCTTCCATAAAACATGATCCCAGCATTTGAATATTAAAACCAAATGTCTGGTCTAATCTCATGTTCTAGCTATTCCCATTTCACATCCCAGAAGGCATAGAGGCCTGAAGGCTTAGAAGGGTCCAAGATGCATAGGACTTCAGGACTTTTGACTGGCAGGCTCTGTTTGCTCTTAAAAGGAAGGAAAAACAGGAGCAAGGAATGGGGTAGGGTGGTGGGACTGAAAATGGGCTTAGTGGAAAAGAAGAATTTAAAAATTGGACTCAGTTAAGAAGTTGCCGGTAAACTAGGGCTGCCATTTTAGGCTGCTCCCACTGTGACCCACTGCTCACA
Source organism: Lipotes vexillifer (assembly GCF_000442215.2). Classification (NCBI taxonomy): domain Eukaryota; kingdom Metazoa; phylum Chordata; class Mammalia; order Artiodactyla; family Lipotidae; genus Lipotes; species Lipotes vexillifer. The sequence continues at coordinate 1,536,517 of NW_006772326.1, forward strand.
GAACTAGAAATTCAGAAATTTACTTTTTTAAGATATCAGACAGTCCACTCAAGTCAAGGAGGGTGACAGCAGTGCTGAAGCAAGGCAGGAAGAACACAGGAATTAAGCTGAAGGGTAGCTGTCATAGTAAACCACCTTTCTATCTTTATTTCAAGTGCTGTGCCCCCGATCCCTGAAAGCAAAAGATTTGGGTCAGATCCTGGAATAAGGCAATAGTTGACGGCAGTTTAGAAGACTAAGTAAAGTGGCAAGAAACCCATGAAAGGGAGATCTATGAACATATTATAGCTTTTCTGAATGCTGTCAACAGGGTAGTGGAAAAGGATGAAATAAGAACACTATTTCTTGATAGTGTCAAGAAGATATGGAACTTATTGTTGAGTATATGCACTTATGCCCCATGTGCCTAGCATAACCTTTTCGAAATTCTAACCTTTCTTCAAGTCTTTCCCTGGAATTTACAACTACAATTCATTTGTTCATTTATCTTTTTAACAAGCAACTTGGAGTCAGTTCCATTTGAGTATGTTTCCAGCAACATAAAAAAACCAGCTCGAGAGTGACTAATGGTAGAATGATGGAAGACACTGTCTGCTAGATGAATAGTTATTTTATTTTTTTTGTTGTTGTTTTTTGTTGTTGTTGTTTTTTGCAGTACGCGGGCCTCTCACTGTCGTGGCCTCTCCCGTTATGGAGCACAGGCTCTGGACGCGCAGGCTCAGCGGCCATGGCTCATGGGCCCAGCCGCTCCGCAGCATGTTGGATCTTCCCGGACCGGGGCACGAACCCGTGTCCCCTGCATCGGCAGGCGGACTCTCAACCACTGCGCCACCAGGGAAGCCCAAATAGTTATTTTAAAAATGTTTACATTGGCCTATGAACAAATTGATAATTTCTTTTCCTCTGTACTTTCAAATGCATTTTTAAATAAGTATATAGGGACTTCCCTGGTGGTGCAGTGAATACAAATCCACCTGCCAATTCAGGGGACATGGGTTCGATCCCCGGTCGGGGGAGATCCCACATGCTGCGGAGCAACTGAGCCCGTGTGCCACAACTACTGAGCCTGCTCTCTAGAGCCCGCGAGCCACAACTACTGAGCCCACGTGCCACAACTACTGAAGCCTGCACACCTAGACCCTGTGCTCCACAACAAGAGAAGCCACCGCAATGAGAAGCCCATGCACTGCAATGAAGAGTAGCCCCCACTCACCGCAACTAGAGAAAGCCCATGTGCAGCAACAAAGACCCAATGCAGCCAAAATAAATAAATAATAAATAAGTGCTTAAAAAAAAGTATATAGATGTCTTTTAAAGGAAGACAACCTATTCTAGTCTCCCTATGACTGATCATCTAAGTTGTCCAGCTTATAATAAAAATCTACTGAGCAAAGTGTGCAAAGAAGATGGAAAATGTTACTCATAGTCAAAGAAAAGAAGCAGTCAATACAAATAGATACTGAGATTCCTCAGATGATGAATTAGGTGACAAGGACTTTATAAAGCAGCGATAATAAATATGTCTAAGAACTTAGGAAATGATAGACATAATGACAGAATAGATGGGAATTATCAGGAGAGAGCTGATAACAAAGAAATAAATGGAAATTCTAGAACTGAAAATTATAATATCTATAATGGAAAACTCATTGAATTGGTTTAACAGGACACTGGAGTCTGCAGAACAAAGACCAGTAAACCTAAGTACAGATCAACAGAAATTATTTAATCCATAGAACAAAGAGAAAAACAGTTTTTAAAAAGTGAGTGTAGCAAAATTTCAAGCAGGCTAATGTATGTGTTGGAGTCTCAGAAAGAGAGAAAGAATGGAGCAGATTTTTTAAGGAACCTTCATACTGTTCTCCATAGTGGCTGTATCAATTTACATTCCCACCAACAGTGTAAGAGGGTTCCCTTTTCTCCACAGCCTCTCCAGCATTTATTGTTTGTAGATTTTGTAATGATGGCCATTCTGACCGGTGTGAGGTGATACCTCGTTGCAGTTTTGATTTGTGTTTCTCTAATAATTAGTGATGTTGAGCATCCTTTCATGCGCTCGTTGGCCATCTTTATGTCTTCTTTGGAGAACTGTCTATTTAGGTCTTCCACCCATTTTTTGATTGCGTTGTTGTTTTTTTTTTTTTTTATATTGAGCTGCATGAGCTGTTTGTATATTTTGGAGATTAACCCCTTGTCAGTTGCTTCATTTGCAAATATTTCCTCCCGTTCTGAGGGTTGTCTTTTCATCTTGTTTATGGTTCCTTTGCTGTGCAAAAGCTTTTAAGTTTCATTAGGTCCCATTTGTTTACTTTTGTTTTTATTTTCATTACTCTAGGAGGTGGGTCAAAAAAGATCTTGCTGTGATTCACATCAAACAGTGTTCTGCCTATGTTTTCCTCTAAGCGTTTGATAGTGTCTGGCCTTACATTTAGGTCTTTAATCCATTTTGAGTTTATTTTTGTATACGGTGTGAGGCAGTTTCTAATTTCACTCTTTTATATGTAGCTGTCCAGTTTTCCCAACACCACTTATTGAAGAGGATGTCTTTTCTTCATTATATATTTTTGCCTCCTTTACTGTAGATTAGGTGGCCATAGGTGCATGGGTTTATCTCTGGGCTTTCTATCTTATATCACTGATCTATATTTCTGTTTTTGGGCCAGTACCATACTGTCTTGATTACTGTAGCTTTGTAGTATAGTCTGAAGTCAGGGAGGCTGATTCCTCCAGCTCCTTTTTTCTTTCTCAAGATTTCTTTGGCTATTCAGGGTCAACAATCCCACTCGTGGGCATGTACCCAGAGAAATCCATAATTCAAACTGATACATGCACCCTAATGTTCATTACAGCACTATTTACAATAGCCAGGACATGGAGACCACCTAAGTGTCCATCAGCAGAAGAATGGATAAAGACGATCTGGTACATATATACAGTGGAATATTACTCAGCCATGGAAAGGAACGAAATTGTGCCATATGCAGAGACGTGGATGGACATAAAGACTGTCATACAGAGTGAAGTAAGTCAGAAAGAGAAAAACAAATATCATATGTTAACACATATATGTGGAATCTAGAAAAATGGTATAGATGAACTTATTTGCAAAGCAGAAATAGAGACACAGATGTAGAGAACAAACATATGGATACCAAGGGGGGGGGAGGGGATGGACTGGGAGATTGCGATTGACATGTATACACTACTATGTATAAAACAGATAACTAATGAGAACTGACTGTATAGCACAGGGACCTCTACTCAATGCTCTGTGGTGACCTAAGTGGGAAAGAAATCCAAGGAAGAGGGGATATATGTATGTGTGTGGCTGATTCACTTTGCTGTACAGCAGAAACTAACACAACATTGTAAAGCAACTATACTCCAATAAAGAAAAATGTAGTAGAAAAAATATTTGAGGAAGTAATAGCCCCAAATTCCCCAAATTTGGTTTGAAAAAGCCATATAAACAAACAAAAAAATTGACCTCCAAATCCAAGAAGCTCTGCAAATGCCAATAAGTACAAGGAAAACCACATTTCAGCACATCATAGTCAAACTGCTGAAAACCCAAAACAAAGCAAAAAACAGCCAGAGAAATAAAGAAAACAAATCATATTCAGAGGAATGATGAGACAAATGAAGGCTGACCTCTCATCAGAAACAATGAAGAGATACAATGAGTATATGGAATTACTTTTATAATATTGAGGGGGGGAAGAGGAGACAAATGAGGAAGAGGAAGAAAAGAAAGACAGTAGGGCAGCCAAACAGAGGAAACTGCTCGGTGCTGGAGGTGGATTTGAAGGTGCCTTGTAGAAGGAGCTTGGCTGCTCCACCTGACCTAGAGAATATAAAGCAAGTAACACGCATGAAACCCTACCCTCAAGGAGCTAACAATGTTGCTGGTAGTGTCTGATTAGCTGTAATAAGGTCAAAGAAAGAGGAGACAGAAGTGAGCTAGCATGGCTTCGGAAGGCAGGGAGGGGCGGGTGGGAGGAGAGATAAAACTGCTTGAAGAATGCAGTCAGATTTGGATGCAGATGGCACTCAGCATACAGGACCAGTGTTTGAGCACAGATGTAGGAGTGGGTGCACTGCCCTCAGGAATCTGACCTAGATGGTAGTGGGCAGGGAGGAGGGAGTGAAAAGTACAGGCATGATCATGCTTTATTTTCTTTCATACCTTTATTGATTGTCTGTATGGGACTGCAAGTAGTATAGGGTAGGGATTAAATGTCGAGGCTCTGAAATCTGACTGCCTGGATTCACATCCTCTCTCTGACACTTATTAACAACCTGCAGAGGCAAGTAACTTAACCTCTTGGGTTTTTTCATGTATTCACTTATAAATGAATAATAAAACTATATCACAGGGATGTCAAAAGGATTGAACGCAAAAAAATATGTGTAAAGCTCTTACAGCAGTGCCTGGAATATAGTAAATGCTCAGTAATGTTTGCTGTTCTTACTAAATTGGGTTCCCAATATATATTTGCTAGAGGAATTGGTGGTATTAACTGAAGCAAAAATACATTTAAGTCAGCTGGGATATAAGAACTATAAAAAGTCAACCACAAAAACAGAAACTGCATCTGAGATGGTCTTGTCACCTGTTAAGTCACCAGTTGCCTTCGGGTGTGCAAATAAGGCAGCACAAAGCAATGGCATCTCAGTGGTGGAGAGGCTGAAGACATTGATCTCCGGAGAGAAAATCTTTAAAGACAGGAGACCTTAAACTTGACTCGAGTCAAGTCATATAATTTTTAAACATCACTTGAAGAAAAACCTATATAAACCTAGATTTATCGCCTGCCAAGTCACCTCCAAGTGAGGAAGTAAAGTCTTAAGGCCTTCACAAATAAAAACTTTAAAGTGAGTCCACCATCCAAATGAAAATTTGAACCAGGAGAGAGGGCTTACTTCTCAGGTTACCACCACATTATAGAAGGATTAGCTTGTACTTTTGAGCTGCCATACGTCCAGCCAACTGATACCCGTCTAGCTATAAGAGATTTTACCTATTTTTCTAACGTATTTCTTTTTTTTTTTTTTAATAAATTTAATTTATTTTTGGCTGCATCGGGTCTTCGTTGCTTCGCGTGGGCTTTCTCTAGTTGCGGCGAGCAACTACTCTTCGTTGTGGTGTGCAGGCTTCTCATTGTGGTGGCTTCTCTTCTTGCAGAGCATGGGCTCTAGGCACACAGGCTTCAGCAGTTGTGGCACACGGGCTCAGTAGTTGTGGCTCGCGGGCTCTAGAGCGCAGGCTCAGTAGTTGTGGCACATGGGCTTAGTTGCTCTGCGGCATGTGGGATCTTCCCGGACCAGGGCTCAAACCCATGTCCTCTGCATTGGCAGGCGGATTCTTAACCACTGTGCCACCAGGGAAGCCCTAACATATTTCATTCTGTATAGGAATTACCAGTTGGGAGATATCAGAACTTGTGATAGTTTCTGGAAGTGCCAGAATTGACTTAAGATGAAAGGTAAATTAAAATGTGAGGTTCTGGGACTCCATGGAGTCTGGAGTGAATATAAAATCATGGGTCTAAAGGTTTAACTCTCACCCTATTAGCTGAATAGGCATTTAAGTCATTCCAAGGCTTTGAGAACTGATCTTATGTCTAAGACCCAGGTAAGCAAGTGGTCAGTTTCATACTGAATCATAAATTCAGCTCATTTGTGGAAATGTTTGGAGACAAAAGGAGTAAATATACTAGTCAAAACCAAAATCAAATCGTTAATTTCCACAAGACTTTGAAGATAGACAAGGTGCATTGTGCAAATAAAACAACTAGTCCAGTCTAAGGGAAACCTATTACCATTGCCTCTCAGGCCTCTTCCACCAGAACCATGTGGCAATGTGAAATTTTTATCAGAAACAGGAGAGAGAAAGCGACCGACAAGCATGGTCTTGCAATAGATGCAAGGACCTTGGTGGGGGCTACTTTCATGAGCTTTTGTTAGCCCTGAAGCTGCAGAGACTGAATGATTCTGACCAAAAAGCATCCACATGAACTAGAAAAAAGAAAAAAAAAAAACAACTAAGAAGATTCTGGTGAAAAGCACTACCAGAAAATTCCACATTATCAAGAACCGAACAGAGAAAGACAAATATATGATATCACTTACATATGGAATCCAAAAAAAAAAATGACACAAATGAACTTATTTACAAAACAGAAATAGACTCGCAGACATAGAAAACTAACTTATGGTTACCAAAGGGGAAATGAGGGGGAGGCAAAAATAGGAATTGGGGATTAACAGATACACACTACTATACATAAAATAATAAACAAGGACCTACGGCATAGCACAGGGAGCTATATTCAATATCTTGTAATAACCTATGATGGAAAAGAATCTGAGAAAGAATGTATATATATGTGTTATAACTGAATCACTTTGCTGTACACCTGAAACACTGTGAATCAACTATACTTCAATTTTTTAAAAAAAGAGATGAACATATTCTCCCCTTGGATTGTAGACTGAAATTTTCTGAAACCTTAAGTCATAGGACAAGTTTGTTGATGCCTTGGCAAACGTGGCTTTGAGAACTGTTCTTCTCTAATCCTAAGGCATCCTCTGGGATTGGTTGGTCCCCAAAGCCTAAATGATGCCTTTGAGATCATATCCTCTGGAGAGCACCACTGAAAAGAGCAAGGTTGGTCTTGGCACTGTACCATTTCCCAAGTCTCCCTTCCCCTACTTTCTCTTAGCACTTAGGAAACCTGGCAATCTTAAATTCTCTATAGTGTTCATACAGAAGCCTCTCTCAGCAGTGCTGTCCCAGGAATTCTGGTATCACTCTTTCAGTCATCAGTGCCAAAGAACCCAGCATGGGTGAGAGGGACACATTGGGGCATAGTCACTGAGAAATAGAACAACCTTCAGCAGTCCATCTAACTAACATCTGAGACGTCAATATTGTGCTTCCCTTTAAAAGCTGGTAGGCATGGAACTTCTGTTTTGCTGCAAAACATGATGCTCCTTGACATCTAAACTGCTTTTGTGGGGCGGGGGGTAGTGTCGCAGTCCCTGTGATTTAGATATGAAAAGTTTTGTTTACTTCTGAATTCTTCATGCTTTTCGTAACTGCTTGAATCTGCCTAATAGCCAGATTCCCAGAGACAAACTGGAGCAATGGCCCCTCTTCTCTCCTACTCTGCACGTACAGCCTTTTCTTTATTGAAGAGCCTAACCTCCACCTTCTCACCACAGGCATACTTCTCACTTTCACTGCTTGTGGAAAACACAGGGTATTTGTCTTTATGTAAAATGATGTCAGGCATCTGAGCCTTTAGTGGATTTTGAGACTCTGCGATCCTTTGGTGGGGAGAGGCTGGGCTGTGAAATCATGTTTTGAATCCTTAAGGTAAGAATTTTAATGAGAAACAACTGTCAAAGAAGCTCATTTTTTGAATGTGTACCATAGTTTTATTCTGAAGAATGAGTTTTTGCTAAAACTGGCCAGTTTTAATCAGGATGGGGAAGAGAGGGGCTCTCTGTTTTGAGTGGCTGAGCAGAACTGAAAAATAAGCGAGTGCTCTTAAAGAGAAAGGACATGCTCTCTCCCATGAAGAAACAGGAAAACTTTCAGCCATCCCACTAGGCCAGTGTTTTCCTGGCTCTGCAGCACTCTTGTAAATTTGTAAATTTGCCGCAGCTCACTTGTAAATTTGCCAGGGTGGCAGGGACACATGACTCTTAGCTGGGAGGCCTGCCAACTATCAGAAGCCCCCAACTCTCTGGAGGTTGGGGATGGGTGCCCAGAGACCACCCTGGGTTATAATTATTTGGGGGGATGCTTGCTGGTTCTGATAGCAATTCCCCCTAGACAGATGCGGCCCATGTTGGAATGTCTTATGGAGAATTCCACCAACTCCCCAGTATCAGACCTAGCACCTAACAAAATAAATCCTTACATTAGACCCAAGGTTAGTACAGGCTTCTCTATCTAGCACTATATGTCACCTGATATTTCAGGTTCTTCTGTGCCTAAATCCATCTACCAGAAACCCCTTGTTTATTCTCGGTAGGCAGAAACCCATAATTCTTACTCATTCTATCGATTCTCCCTGGTCACAAATCCGCCTTGATTCCTCCTTGTTCCTGGTTACCTCATTGTCCCTTGGCCCCCAAAGAATCATCTCACACCCGCAAGCCAGACAGATTAATGTCCCTAGTTCCCAAGGTGTGTGTTTGGTCTGATTCCAGGTGGCCACTGGGATTCTGAGCCATGACCCTATCCTGAGGGGAAACTCCTTCCCTTTTCATACTGAATGTATGCACATTCTTGATCCTCAGACTGAGCCTGAAAAAAAAAAAGTCTATCTAACTTCCTAAACATTTCTGAGAGGAAACTTAACACTCTCTTATCATATACAAACCTCCCTTGGACCTTTGAACCCTGAAAGGGAGGACAGGCCCTCTTAGAAATTTGGAATGATATGCATTATATTATTAGGGAATTTTAGTTTATTTATTTAATTTTTTTTGCAGCACGTGGGCCTCTCACTGTTGTGGCCTCTCCTGTTGCTGAGCACAGGCTCCGGACGCGCAGGCTCAGCGGCCATGGCTCACGGGCCCAGCCGCTCCGCAGCATGTGGGATCTTCCTGGACCAGGGCACGAACCCATGTCCCCTGCATTGGCAGGCGGACTCTCAACCACTGTGCCACCAGGGAAGCCCCTATTAGGGAATTTTAAATCAGTATCTTTCAACTTGGGTGATTCAACCAGTGGGTGTACTAAACTCAGGTACTGATGAGGTGAGCTGGCCTCCTCTGTCCCACTGTCATCACCACTGAACCCGCCACCTGGGATCTGCTGTAACAGGAACTCAGAAAAGCAAACCACCTGGCAGTGGTGGCTGAAAGACAGGCTAAGGGACACAGGGACATTGAGAAGTGTTATGTCCTCTTGAGGAAAAGAGGGGAGAGAGAGAAACAGTTTGAGAATAGCCTACTAGCATAACTTACTTTAGCCATGCTGTTCCAGCAGTCATAGTTTTACTGGGCTTATTCCTCTTTTTTTTTCTCCCCCTGCATCCCTCCCTGGGATGTGAAAGTGGTGGGTTTTGGTGATGGGTGGCGCGGAGGCTGAGGAAAGCTCAGAAAAGAAGGGCTGGAAGTAACACCGTGTCTGGGGTCAAATGGTTGCAGCAAACGTTATCCTCCTGATTTATTGGGCTTATTTCTCCACAGCTTTTGAAGAAGCAGTCAGAGTTACGTGCTTCTTGCTTACAAAAAAAACAGCTGCTCTTGGCCACTGTAGCTTTTAAGAATTCAGTACAGCTTTCAGAGAGAAAGTTGAATGAACATATTATATGTTAGTTTTGTTGCCAATTGTGAGGCTGCAGAATTACATTCATGTCATGATATTCACCACATTCATGACTTTTATTCAGAGAAACACCAGAAATGAACAGTAGCGCTATGCCCACGTAGGGAGAATTCAGTGTCAAAATACCTAGGGCAGTGCCCCCGCTCCCATATCCCCGTGTTCTTCCCTCCTCTCCTTTCTCCCTTCCTTACCCCAGTCAACCAGAGGAAGCCATTCATCTCACAGCCTCTAAATGTAAAAAAAAAAGTTAGTCAGTCCTTGGCAAATCCTTGCCAAGCTTTGGAACTATTGTCCATTTACACTCATACGTACACATACGTGCACACTGCGATGAGCTCAGTCATTGTTCAAAACTATGATGCGATTCAAAACAGTGTTTCAATGCTTTAATTAGACAGAAAGTTCTTGGTTTGGTCTGGCTTTCTTATTTCGTTGCCTGGGTAGTTTAGGGTGCGGCAGTGAAAGCAATGCAATGACTGGAAGGGAGCTTTAGGGGACCAGAAGAAGTGGGAGCAAACTAGTCAGAATCTTCTTTTCTTGCGTCCCCCGTGCTGACACAATAGACTGTGGCCTCCTTGCTCTGCTGAGGACGAGTACAAAGCACCAGCCTATGCCCAACTATCTCCACACATGACAGAGAAGAGGTTTTTTACAAGACTAGTGTTGACAGCGATGTTGTCATTTAATGTAGTCACAATGAACTGTTCAACAAATTGACGTCTGCACAAAGCTTTACCTCAAATTCAGACACCTGTATTACCTTCCTTGCATCTATTTAATAAAGTAGCCATGTCATCTTTAAAAAAACAAACCCTGGGACTTCCCTGGTGGCGCAGTGGTTAAGAATCCACCTGCCAATGCAGGGGACACGGGTTCGGTCCCTGGTCCAGGAAGATCCCACATGCCGCGGAGCAACTAAGCCCGTGCACCACAACTACTGAGCCCACGTGCTGCAACTACTGAAGCCCGTGCACCTAGAGCCTGGGCTCCACAAGAGAAGCCACTGCAATGAGAAGCCCACAAGCTGAAACAAAGAGTAGCTCCCGCTCACCACAACTAGAGAAAGCCAGTGCACAGCAAAGACTCAATGCAGCCAAAAATTAATTAATTAATTAATTTTTTTAAAACCTAAAGTGTTTCTTTTTTTAAAGAGGATTCTGCCTCCTTTGATAGAGTATACTTTAGTTCTCACATACTATGGAGGCAGAAGGTTTTTTAAAAATAGATTTATTGGGCTTCCCTGGTGGCGCAGTGGTTGGGGGTCCGCCTGCCGATGCAGGGGACACGGGTTCGTGTCCCGGTCTGGGAAGATCCCACATGCCGCGGAGCGACTAGGCCCGTGAGCCGTGGCCGCTGAGCCTGCGCATCCGCAGCCTGTGCTCCGCAACAGGAGAGGCCACAGCAGTGAGAGGTCTGCGTACCGCAAAAAAAAACAAAAACAAAAACAAAAACAAAAAAAGCCAAAAAATAGATTTATGTATTTATTCATTTATTTATTTATTTATTTATTTATTTATGGCTGCATTGGGTCTTCGTTGCTGCGTGTGGGTTTTCTCTAGTTGCGGTGAGTGAGGGCTACTCTTCATTGCAGTGCGCAGGCTTCTCATTGCGGTGGCTTCTCTTGTTGCAGAGCATGGGCTCTAGAGCGCAGGCTCAGTAGTTGTGGTGCACGGGCTTAGTTGCTCCGCGGCATGTGGGATCTTCCCAGACCAGGGATCGAATCCACGTCCCCTGCGTTGGCAGGTGGATTCTTAACCACTGAGCCACTAGGGAGGCCTAGCTTTTTGAAACCATGCATTCAAGGGTAATATCCGAGTGAAGATGAAGCATATGCAATTTTTCCTAATATACTACAGGATGCAAAAAATCAAACTGAGCAGGTTTCAGGTCTTCTTGTTTCCAAAAAAATCATCCATTTCCTGGTAGGCTGTACTTCCCAAGATGGTGGCAGTAAGATTTCCCATCACACATGGGCTTCTTACAACCCGAGGTGGACACTTCTTGGACAGAGAGGCAGAGTTTGTGTCTACTCCTCTCAAACAGGAGAGGGCCTGTGACTATAGCAGAAGTGACACTGTATGACTTCTAAGGCTAGGCCATAAAAGGGGATCCACTTTCTATCTAATTCTCTTGAGACGCTTGCCCTTGGAACCCTGCCACAATGCTGTGAAGAAGCCAGGCAGCCACAGAGAGAAGCCACATGTATGTGCTCTAGCTGACAACCCAGCTGTGGTCCCACCTGTCAGCTGATATCAGTTACCAGTCGTGTGTGTGAGTGAGCCTTCAGATGACTCCAGCCCCCAGGAGTGATCCCCAGAATTTGAGCCATCCCAGCTCACACTTCATGGAGCTGTCCTTGCCGAGTCCTGCCCAATTTGCAGGTCTGTGAGCAAATCACAAAGATTGTTGTTGTTTTAAGTCACTAAGTTTGGGGTGTTTTCTTACGCACCAATAGATAACTCCAACCCTGAACTTTCCCCTCCCACTGGGAGTTTGTTGTTGGTCCTATAAATATCACACATATAAATATCCACATATAAAGAAATCATGTAAGCCAGAATCTTGAGTTTCTAAGATTTAGCCCCAGGAAAATGTGAAAGTTCCATGCAAAATGAGTCACCACCATTTAAGAAATAGAAGTTTAAGAGCAAATGCAGCCATCACTAAAAATGCAGCAATGGTTACCGTTCCTGGGCACCTATGATTCACCATGGTTCTGTTGTGAAGTTGCATCTTTTGCAGGAGGTTTGGTTCTAAAGTAAACACAAGGCAACAACTGCACATAGCCAAAATCCCCTTTAAAATGTGAATATTTTTGCAGAGCGCATGTAAATGTTGTATCCTTTAAACACATACATGACATATCATTGTAGCCTTGCCTTCTAAGGCTACATAAGGCAAGTCTAACATGTGTTTAATGAAAGCCTTTGGAGACAGTTATTAGAACTCTCTAGACTGCTCTACATGAAACATCATCTTACTGCAAATGTTTCTCACAGAACATGGTTTTGAGTCTCTCACTCTTTTGTATTTCTCCTCTGAACAGATCTGAACATATGTCCTTAAGTATAACTCCCAGTATTGTTCAGATTGTCCATGTGTAGTCAGGTCAGCACAGGACAGAGGAGACACATACTGTCCTCAGTACTGACTTTTGTTACTCCAGCCAAAAATTGCATTTGAGTTTTTGGCAGCTATGTCCCACTGTTGAATTATAGTTACCAGAATCCTAAATGTTTTTTGAAAATTAGGAAATACTGAAAGATGTAGAAAATAAAACAGCAGATACCCACAAACTCATCAGCAAGATCAACGGATGTTAGCTTGCCTTATTTACCTCTTTACATGTGCTTTATTTATCTAGGTCTCCTACATACTACATTTCTGCAGCCATATAACCACACCGTTAAGAGTTACTGATTCACAATTATTTACTGAATCCCTACTATGTCATTTCTGGGGTCTTAATTTTGCTATTCAAATGTATTATGCATTTTCTCAGCCTCACATTATTCACAAATTTGATCAGCGAACCTTCATCCACAACATTTATTACAGCATTGAATGGGATAGGGTTGATGACAGAGCCCTGTGACCCACCACTAGGGAAAATCCTCTCGAATAGCTGAAGCATTATTGTTTCTATGACCCCATGCCTTTGTTTATACTTTTCCTCCTCCCTGGAATGGCTTCTTACTTCCTTCCTCCATCTGACTAACTTATGTTAACTAACCGTTTGAGACTCAATGTCACCTGCTCCAGAAAGCCTTCCCTCATCATTACCTGCTAAGTTAGGTGCCCCACCTTTGTACATTTCTCTACTGTAGTACCTGTGCTCTATTGTAATTATGGGCACCTTGGCTATCTTCCCCTCTCATCTTTTTTTTTTTTTTTTTTTTTTTTTTTTTTTTTTTTTTTGGCTGTGCTCCATGGCTTGCGGGATCTTAGTTCCCCGACCAGGGATTGTACCCGGGCCATGGCAGTGAAAGCGCTGAGTCCTAACCACTGGACTAGGGAATTCCCTCCCCACCCCCCCATCTTTGTCCTTCGATGGAAAAATGCCCTCATATCTATCTTTATATTTTTAACCTTTATCAGTGTGCCAGAACTTAAAAAGTGCCAGTTAGTATTAGGTGCTCAAAAATGCTAGTTAAATTAAAATGTAGGAATAAAACACTTCAGACTAATCTTCCTTCCTTTTATTACAGGAGTACTTTCCACGACACCTCTAATAGATCATCACTTCTGACCACAGAGATTTGCTACCGCACAGGACAACCCATTCCTTCTATGAACGGTTCTGGATTTTGAAAGACTTTTCTCATATTAAGCCCCAAGTCAGTTTCGTGTACCAACACTTTAAGTTCTCATTATAAGTTGAATCTCTTCTCTGAATGTCAAGGATTCTTTTATGGCACTCACTTGGGTAACTAAATGGTTATTAGTGAATATGTTTTACATGGAGCTAGCAGAGCTAAAGAAATTATTTCAGTGCTCAGAATTGAGGCACTTTCTGGGACATCCCATTAAGGATCTCTACCCTGAATTCTTTCCAGCAGCTAATGGGGTCTGTGAAGACCACGGAGCACAGGTGTTCCATGTTCTATACAGCTCACATTCCTATATAAACATGCCACCACTTTCTCGAGCACTGCAAGCTCCTGGGTGGTCTTAGGGCTGCCTTCAAAGGGAAACAAGTTGGATTGTCTCTCCTTGCTAATCCTTTGAGGACCTGGTTAGAATAGAGCTAGACTGTATTCTGGAATCTCTGTTTCTTGAGTCCCTGCATTGACACCTGAGGAGAAACCTAAGTGATTAAATCTGGCTCCAAGCTTGACAATAACCAGAGCTATAGGGAAAATAAAACTGGGAAAAACAGGTAACGTCTGTGTGAAGTTCAATGCCTTTCTATAATTTCTTGATCATAACTGTCACTTGGTATGGTGGAAGCAATTGACATTTTCCCCTGGAAACATGAAAGCAAAACAGTTCCTTAAAATTTAGGCTTTTGTCCCGCAGGTGGCAGATTTTTCTAAATTGTGATCAGCTGGCAAAATTTTACAACAGAGCATTCATTATTCTCTCAGTATAAAATATCAGTGCTTCTTGTGAGTCAGGCACTGTGCTTGGAATGTCACAGACCTTACCGAATGGAACCCTTATAAATATCCTGAAAAATAAATATTATTATCCCCATTTTATAGATGAGGCACTAGACGCATAAGAAAATTAAGAAACATGTCCAAAGTTTCAGAATTACTAAGTTGCAGAAACAATTCAAATCCAGATGGTTCTGACTCCAAAGCCCGTGTGCTTCATACCAGGCCATGTTGGCTCTCATTTTCAAAATCAGCTTCACTACTCGATCCTTCATTTAGAGTTGAGCTGTGCTCACCTCCTGATCCTGTGTTCCTGGATCACCCCTTTTATCTGCATGTGGTTGCACCCCGTGATAACAAGTGATAACATCTTTGCATTATCAACCAGAGTGTATCTAATCTTGTTTTAAAATAATGTCATCCTTAAGAATATCCAAGATATATGAAGGTGATTGCATGAATGTCTGCTAGATTCTTTTTGTTTACTTTGGGTTGGCCAGAGGGGAGGGGTAGGAGGAGGTAATCCTTACTCAAGAGGGCCCAACAAAAGTAGTAAGAAGAAGCCAATTTCTTTTAAAAATCTTGAGTCATATGGACTGAGAAGTCAGGGAGAGCTTTTGTTGGTATTCATCATGAGTATTTTATTCATGTTATTTAGGCTTTTTTTTTTTCATCCATCTCCATGCTCCATAGCAAATAGACCAGGGCCTGACCAAATCTGACCCACTGCCAGTTTTTGTAAATAGAGTTTTGTCTTTGTTTTTGTTTTTTGCCGTACGCAGGCCTCTCACCGCTGCGGCCTCTCCCGCTATGGAGCACAGGGTCCTGGAGCGCAGGATCAGCAGCCACGGCTCACGGGCTCAGCCGCTGCGCGGCACGTGGGATCCTCCCGGCTCGGGGCACGAACCCGCGTCCCCTGCATCGGCAGGCGCACTCTCAACCACTGCGCCACCAGGGAAGCCCTGTAAATAGAGTTTTAACGCAACACAGCCACTTTCACTCGCTTACATATTGTCTGTGGCTGTTTTTGCACTACAAAGGCAGGGGGAAGTGGTTGCAGCAGAGACTGTGTGGCCCACAAAACCGAAAATATTTACTTTCTGGCCCTTTACAGAAACAGTTTGCCTACTCCTGCTTTAGGCAGAACAAAAATGTATGGGTGTTGTAGTCCAGCAAGGAATCTCAGTGTCTAGACTAGAATGTGGAGGAATTTGGACTTGGATGGCTGGACTAGCACATCTTTAAAGGCTCTTCCAACCCTGCAGTTCGAAGATTTAAAAATTCAGCCAGAGCTTCCCTGGTGGCGCAGTGGTTGAGAGTCCGCCTGCCGATGCTGGGGACACAGGTTCGTGCCCTGGTCCGGGAGGATCCCACATTCTGTGGAGCCATGGCCGCTGAACCTGCACATCCGGAGCCTGTGCTCTGCAACGGGAGAGGCCACAACAGTGAGAAGCCCACGTACCGCAAAAAAAAAAAAATTCAGTCATATGTGTGTGTGTGTGTGTGTGTGTGTGTGTGTGTATACACACACACACACACATATACATATATATACACACATATATATGTATATGTATATATGTATAATTTTTTTTTCTCGTAAAGTACATGAGGTAGGACCAAGATAGCAGATACAGACTTGGAAGACAATAAGTTTGTTCAAAACAAGCATTTCTGTTTTGCTGATTCTTACTATGCTGATGATCAAATGTAGCGACCTATGCATCCAGCACATTAGTTAAATCCTGAATAGTCTCTCAAGCCACTTAAGGCTGGTTACATGAAAGTAAGCCATGTCTGATTATATTGACATCAGAAGTATTTGAGAGAAGGCCATCTACATAATTGTATCATTTTCCTTGTTGGTGTTTGTAAAATATTATTTGTAATATTATTTGAAAACTCCCTCCAGTCAAGGAAGCTTGTAACTGTGGGGATGTTTTATTAATTTATTTATTGACCAGCAACCTTATGCACACTGCTACATGAAACAATAGAGGAAATGTGGTCTCTGCCCTGGAGGACGGCACTCCTCAATCCTTGAACTCTCTTATGTCTCAGGACCTGTTACAATGTTTTGGTTATTTTTCTTAAGGTATTTCCAAGTAATTAAGATGCATGTCTGAAAAATTACGTATAATGTCAGACGCCCAAATCCTTGGGACCTAACGCTGACTAGATTTCTATATGCATCCCTGGGACCTTTGGCTGCATTTTCATCAGAAAACTCATCTTTAGAAATTACAGTTTTTTTAAGCCTCCTGCATTCTCTGTAGATAATCATTTAGCTCGTTGGTTAGTCACCTGGTCTTTTAAGTTGGGCCATACTTTCTCTGCATACAAGAATGATGTCAAAAGCAGATGTTTACAGACATCTGACCCCTGCTGTATTGCTTCAAATCATCATGCACAAATATTTTAAAAAATCTTATCTCGGTATATTTTCAAGTGTCTATGCTAGGAAATATAAAGACTGAAGTCAATTTTTTTCCTATTGAATTTAGAATCAAAACAGACTTATGTGAGTAAAACAACTGAAAGTGTAAAAATACCTGTTGGGTTGAGAATGATTTGCATGGGGAAAAAATATCTTATGCTTTGAAAATTGGAAAGATGTCTGATCTGGATGGACAAAAAGACATCCTGCCAGAGGAGAGAAGATTTGCTTTCATGTGTGGACACTGGGCCTTGTGGGCATGACTCAAAAGGAGGTCAGAGCTGTCTGCACATTACTCTTGTTTAGTGCCATTGTGAACTTGTTGATAGGATGTTTTTTAATTGTTCTCAAGTCAGCCAGTATATGAATATTTTGTTTCTGAGTCAGTAAGGAACAGAATTTTCATCACGTTTCTTTAGGATTTCCTCTCTTTTCTTCACCTATAAGTGTCTAATAAAATATTTTGTTTGGTACTTAAAAAGTATTTATTGATGAATGACTTCACTGTTTCAATTAGCTCATTGGTATATCTACTGAGAATCAAAACAAATTGCATGAA
This sequence comes from Lipotes vexillifer, assembly GCF_000442215.2. Classification (NCBI taxonomy): domain Eukaryota; kingdom Metazoa; phylum Chordata; class Mammalia; order Artiodactyla; family Lipotidae; genus Lipotes; species Lipotes vexillifer. Next base: position 1,553,961 of record NW_006772326.1, read on the forward strand.
CTTAGGCTTATAAGCAAAAAAATTCCGGAGAGAAAATTTATAGCTTCTAGAATTGTTTAAAAGAGAATTTATATAATGTTCTAGATGAGTCCATTAGCATTTCTTTCACATAATAACAATTTGTCAAGAAATCAATTGGCCCAGTGATCACTTTGTCCACTTAATGATTCATAACTTTTTAACAAGTAATAAAGTAACAGGAATGTGTGTTTCAGTCAGGCTGCTCAATATACAGCTTACTTAGGGAAGAGACAATTTCTCGGGTTTTTAAAAATTCTGGTATCAGGCAAGATGCTGTCATCAATCTCAATGATATTTTAAAATTGTACGGTGAGTTTTTATCTTCCAATATGTTTTCATCCCAGTCTACTGCTTTTCCTATTGCTCTTGATTTACAGATTTTCTTTCTTGACCAGGAGGGGAAGGAGTTGGATTACAAGCAATTCACTGGGAATGTTTTTATACATGGATGGGGAAGGATCTTTGTGTGCACGTGACAGTGGGTGTATGCACTGATATAAGGAGAGTGTGAAGATTACAAGTGTGAACATGCCCAACAGTGTTAAGCTTGGATTTTTTCCAAGCAATTATGCTAATAACTATAAAGCAACAAGTTCTTGGTGAATCAATAATGTTGAAAAATTGGTCTTTTGGTAAACTCGTTCTTTGATGGATTGGTAGTCAGTGACTTACTATTTGGTTGATTTTCTGCACACTGGTCTACTTCTTATAAAATCGTCTTCTGTCTCCCAAGAGAGACCCACTTGTGTGGAGTGCCAAAAACAGTCTCATCTAGAAGCAGGTGGAGGAAGCTTTTGCCATATTTTCCAGCCATATAGCTTTCGAATGATAAATTGTTGCACTCCACATAAAAGAAAAATTCTCTTAAAGTGTCTTTTTGGAGAATATGAGAAATCTTTTTAGTCACTGAACATTTCATGTGATGGCATTAAAAAAGAAGCCTTCATTTTAATCACAAAAATGGCTTTGCCACAACTTCCAGTACAGGTATGGGCTAGGATGTGAAAGAGAAGAGAACTTGGATATGCATAACTGGGAGGGAGAGAGAGATGAAGAATGTATGTAGAAAAATGAACAATGCTTAAGGCTGCAAGGAGTAGAGGAAATATGCCTGAGGAAATAAAACGGCACAGGGCCATTAGACTTTGGTGGGTGCTTACGTACACGGTGTGTGTCCTAGTGTGAGACAAAAGGTTATGTGTATTAAAGAGATAAGGTTCATCCTCCCCAAATATTCAACCTTCCCAAAATACTCAGCAGCAAACAGTCGGTAACAAATGTAAGCAATTTCCAGGCTTGCTCTGTCAACCTCATCTTGTCCACATATTGATACCTTAGCAACTGAAATGGGACATGGGTCCAACTAAGATAGGACATGGGTTCTGACATTCCAATGACACTGCACAAACCACTCCACTGATGTTTTCAGTGGTGACAGCCAGAGACTAATGGTGAGAGGGTACCAGAATTGACTATTCAAATAATGAAAGGTACTAGGTGTCACTGTTGAAATACTGATCGACATTCTTTTCTCTGTTAATAGGATACTGGCATCCATGGAAGAAAGGTCTGTAGAAAAAACTCAAATATTACGTTACCAAGTTTCCCTTTGCAACACGTGTGAGGTGTCCAGGGTTTTAAATAGAACTTTCTGTTCTTTACATATAAAAGTGTTAGCTCTCTTATTCCAGGTATCACTGCAGAGCCCCGATTTCTCACCAACCTGTCTTCCCAACACAAAGGAACTAAACTTGAGATCCTTGGAAATTCTTGGTATGAGTCTTTGTCTTTCCATTTCTTTTTTCTTTCACCTCCTCTTGCTTTCACTGGATGGAACTCATGCCTCTCTTCACTGAAAAAGGAGCTACATCAGGCCTAGGGGATCAGGAAGAGGTTTTTATCACCTCCATGATTTAGGTAGCAAGGCAGACATCGGGCAACAAGTGGTTATAGAAAACTTCTCCACCCTTTCTTTTTTTCTTTTTTTAAGGGAGCCATTACTTCAGGTAGAGGATATTAGCTAACATATTTCTGCAAGCATTAGGCTCTTTCAAGACCTCCACTGGTGATCAAACCAAATGTTTAAAAGGACATTCACATAAACAAAAGCATGGTCTGCATTCACAAACCATTTTCAATAAGATCTCTTTCCAGTCAAGACTCTGACCATCTGCTTGCCTTATATTTTTAATATTATATTAAAATTTTATATTTTAATATATATTTATATCTTTTAATATTATTCTGTCAAATATATGCTCTGTTAACGCAGGTAAAGGAATACTTGAAAAATCTGATCATACACAACTCATTGAGTCCAGATGACATGAATCCTGAAGTCTGGTGGGAATTAGTTAATGCAGCCTTTTACATATAATACCCAAAACAGAGCAGCTTCACAGTAATATTTTATCAAACCACCCTCGTTTCAGGAAGTACACAGGTAGTAAAATAAATACAATCAACATTCTCTTAGGCTGTCCTGGAATAAACTGTTACCTTGGACAAGTTACTATTTACAAGGCCACACATATGAGCTTACTCTTTCACTAAAGGAAAGAAAAATGTAGCACATCACCAAGAAAGAGCAAAAGATAAAAAAAGATTTGCAGGATGGTATTTTTCTAAAGATTATAGAGGAAATCTGTAACATTATCTACTAAGGGTGGCTTTTCAAGATATAGAAAAGGATAAACCATATATGTGATGTAGCTGAGGGGGCCTACTCAGGACTGGAAGCCAGAATGGCCCAGATTCTGATCCTATTTGTCATGTGGCTGTGTAATTACAGCTGTGGACCTCACATGGGCCAAAGGTAGGGATCTGACTATCTCTTCATTGAATATTGTGGTATATTAAAAAATGGCTTCAAATTCTTTGACATCCCTCTCATTGAACGTTGGGGTCTATTTCCCCTCCTCTTGGATCTGGCTGGCCTATAGTTTCCCTGACCAACAGAATCTGGTAGAAGTAACGCTATATACACCAGCTCCAGGCCTAGCCCTTAAGAAGGTTTCCATCCTGGCCTCTTGAAAGCCACGGACAAGTTGGATTGCTCTAAGGATGCCATGTTGTGTGGAAGCCCAAGTTCCTGACGCACAGAGCCATGAGCTAAATAAAAGGGTTGTTATTTCACATCACAAACTAAGGATGGTTTGTTACATAGCAAGAGTTAGAAATAGCAGCTCCCTTTTGTACTTCAGGAAACTTTACTCCTTTTCCTTTCTGTGTTTTTCACATCCTTTTTCCTCTTTTCCTTTTTCTCCCTCTATTCCTGTATATTTTCTTATAGCCACCACACGAAGATAATTAAGCATATTTTTATGTTTGTTTGTTTGTAAATGAAGTCGATTTTGGTTCTGTTTTTCCTCCTTGTTCATTATTTTAGAAGAAAGTGAGCAGTGCTTAAAACTTTCTCTCAAAAAACAAAATTATTGAGGGCAGGGTCAAGATGGCATACTAGGAGCACATGGAATTTTCGTCTCCTCACAACTAGGGCACCTACCAGGCACTGGTGGGGGACCATGGGCACTTAAGGGGACAGGAGGAACCCCCAGCCACCGGGTAGGACGTGGGGTGTGGGGGAAGTGAAGGGAGAGCAGAAGGGAGGCGGGAGGGGACTGGCACCCCTGAGGGGCGGCTGGTGGAGGGGAAGGGATCCCACGCTGGAAGGGGTAAACTGGCGAACCGTTGGGAGGGCAGACGATCAAAAGGGAGCGTGGCCAGGATTCCCCTGCCCACTTGGGCCCCCAGGAGCCTGCTGAGATCCTGGGCCTGATCCTCTGCCCACCAAGGCCCCCTCCAGCCATGCGGGTCCTGAGGGAGTGGGAGGGAGAGCAAAAGTAAAGGCCGGACCTCCGGGACCAGCACCCCAGAGGGGTGGCTGGGGGAGGGAAGGAGTTCCTACACCCAGTGGGACCCACCCACAGTTAGGGGTCGAGCGGTGACAGGGGAGACCCTGGGGGAGACAGTGGGGGAGGGACAGGAAGGAACGGAAGCAAACAGGGCCAGTGCTTCCCCTGTCCACTCAGGCACCAGGTAGGCTGTTGGGCTCCCAGGCCTAATTGTCGGCCCTCGGAGCCTCCCTCGTGCCCTGCAGAGCCCAAGTGCCACCCCTACACCCCCACCCAGGGCCCTATCTCGATACTCGGAGACCCCATCTGAGACCCCCTCCAACGCACTGAACCTAAACGCCACCCACGCACCCTCACTCAGGGCCCTACCTCCAAACTCCCTAACTCCACACTCCAGACACCCTCCATTCGACGTGCTGCCTCGCCCCGTCTGGCAGGTCCTAGGCAGAGGTCCAACCCCATGCTTGAACGTCGCCCCACCTAGGGCCCGCCCCCAGGGCCTTTTCCGGCTATGTGGGTCCTGAGCTTAGGCCCCGCCCCACACTCAAACGTTCCCCCGCCCACCTGCCTAGGTCCCATCCCACCCTAAACCTCGCCCTCTGCCTAAGTTCCACCCAGGCCTAAACTCTGCACCCATAGCCAAAGCTTTTTCTTTTTTTCCTCTTTTAGATTGGGGTTCTGTTTTACCTTGTTGATTCATTGCTGTTGATTCTTCTATATTTTTATTTCTCCTAATAAATCGTTTATTTTTCTAATTTTATTTTATTCTTTATACTTTGTTATTGTTCTCTCCTTTTGGCTTGTTCCCCTCTACCACCCCCACCCCCCTGCCCATTTTTTTTCTTTTTTCTGTTATGGTTTTATTTTACCTTGTTGCAGTTGTTTCCATTATAGTTTTATTTTTCCTAATATATTTTTGACCTTTCTAATTTTATTTTGTTTTTTATTCTTTGACATTATACTGCTCCTTTTTTTCTTTCTTTCTTTCTTTTTTTTTTTCTTTTACTGCACCATGAAGCTTGCGGTATCTTGGTTCCCAGGCCAGAGGTCGGGCCCAAGCTCCTGTGGTGGGAGCTCCAAGTCCAAACTGCTGGACTAACTGAGAACCTCAGACCCCAGGGAATATCAGTTGGAGTGAGGCCTCCCAGAGGTCCTCATCTCAGCACCAAGACCCAGCACTATCCAACTGCCTGCAAACTACAGTGCTGGACGTCTCAGGCCAAACAACCAGTAAGACAGGAATACAACACCACCAATCAAAAGAAAAAAAAAAAAAAAAAAAAAAAAAAAAAAAAAAAAAAC